>NC_056667.1:199544843-199844843 GCF_018350195.1 Panthera tigris | reverse complement strand
AGTGACTTGCTCGTGGTCGCACAGTCGGCTAATGGTATAGCTGGGATTTGAACCAGATAGCTGGTCTTTGAAATCCAAGCTATTGACCACTTCATTCTACTGGATCCTAGAAAAGCTTATATCTAGTTCAGGGAATAGAAATAGATTTCAAGATGTGGGTGTACAAACCCCTTGCTTCACGAAGTGTGGATTGGATTTTAGTTTTGGGATCCATCACTGGTCTCAGGTTTGGGCATATGGGTCAAGTTCAAGAATCGTCAAGGGTCCTGGTTGGCTGCAAGAGAAATCACAGGTAGTTGAGAGCAAGCAATATTGGGGAGGATTTTGTGGTTTTTGTTTTTGTTTATGGTTTGATATAGAGTGTGAATGGGGGAGGGGCAGAGGAAAGGAGAGAGAGAGAGACTCTTAAGCAGGCTCCACGCCACAGTGCAGAACACAACAAGGGGCTCGATCTCATGACAGTGGGATCATGACCTGAGCCGAAATTAAGAATCAGAGGCTTAACTGCCTAAGCCATCCAGGGGCCCCCTTGGGAAGGATTTTGAACGGCAGTGTAAGGCGTTTACCTGCAGAGATTGGACAATAAGGAAGTCTTGAGGCTTTTTGAGCAAGGGCATGGCAGGAGGTGGGCTTGAGTAACATTAAAGAGTGCTAATAAGAGTGCCTGTGGCTCAGTCGGTTAAGCCTCCAACTTTTGATCTCAGCTCAGGTCTTGATCTCAGAGTGGTGGGTTCGAGCCCTGCGTTGAACTCCATGCGGGGTTTGAAGCCTGCTTTAAAAAAAAAAAAAAAGAGTGCTAATAATATAAAACAATGTTAATAAAGTGACACTGAGAAGAAAACAATGAATTTACTGGGACCGAAGAGAAGAGAAGATGGAAAACCAGGTAGGAGCCCTGGCAATAATTCAGCAATTTGAGGATATTTCCTCCAGAGTCAATGTGAATGGGCATGGTAGAAAAGGTGAGAAGAGCAGTTCTGATAAAGACTTCTAGACCAGATCATAGACACTGAATGTTAGAGGACTCTAACCCTAGACATCACGGTCATTAGTGGAGCACAATGGAGAGAGGGACCAGACTAGCCAGCTTGGACCTGAGCATGGTTGGACTTTCTAGTTCTACTTTGGCATCTGGTCCTAAGCTTTCCTATTTAGAGACAGTTTAATCTTTTCACTCTGTGTTGACCAGACTCCATGTGAATTGATGACTCATTTTACCGAAGAAAAAAGATTGACGAATGCTGGTTTGATAAATCAATGCGCCATGACATTCATAATAGCTCCTGAAATACTTAGGTTGAGAGGTTAGTTGATGCATTGGCTTTCTAGAAAGGGATTCTTGTCTCTCTCCAGACCAGAACCCTAAAGGCACAGCTAGTCCAAGATTCTATATTCACCTTTTGTCTTGATATCTTAATTCAAACTCTCAACTATGCCTTTCTGCTGATGACTTTCAAATTCATATCTCAAAAACTAATCTTTTCCCTTAAATGTAATTTCCAGCTGCCAGTTAGATGTCCCCACCGGGATATTCTGCTAGCACCTCAAACTGAAAATGGTCAAAAATTTTGCTTGTCACGCTCTTCCACAAACAAGTTTGTCTCCCCACATCATACTAATGATCCTATCATTCCTCAACTTGCCATGGCTCAACCCTTGGAATGGCCTTTCACTCCTTTTCAGTGGTCCATTCCATCTAATGGATGTCAAAACCTGCTGATTTTATTACTTTAATTTCTCTTAAAATTGGTGGGCCCCTCTCTCTTCATACTACGATAGTAATAGTAATTAGTATAGGATAGCATAGCTATAGTCACAGCATGGTAATTACTATAGTATAGCAGAGCAATTAGCATAGTATAGCATAGTAATAGTATAATAATTGGTATAGTATAGTAATTAGCATAATATGCTTACAGAATAGTAATAGCATAGTAATAGTAATAGTATAGTATAATAGTAATAGTATAGTAGTTAGTGTAATATAGTAATATTATAGTATATTAATAAGATAATAACTAGTATAGTATAGTAATAGTATAGTATAGAAATAGTTTAGTTCAGGTGTTCATTGCCTAATACATGTGTATTCCCATTTAGAATAGATCCCAGTAGAAGAGGACATCTTCTACTGTCCTCCCTCAAAATAAATAGGACCTCATCTTCATAGTACTTTTCTGTATATCATCAATTATCACTGATAGTTAACAATGATCAGCCACATTTCAGGTAAGAAAACTGAGCTACAGAGAAGTGAAGTGACTTTCTCGAGATAACTTAGTGAGTGACAGGACGAGAGTTGGAATCCAGATTTCTTCTATAAACAAAGGGCTACATGGAACCTCTTGGCTTCTTTTCTAGATTTTGATCTCCTCAAAGTGGGTATTGTTTTATAGAACCCTGTGATTCACGATGCCTTACTGATAGTAGCTACTCCTTGATTTGTTGTTGTTGTTGTTGTTTTGTTCGTTTGTTTAATGAATGAAGGTTCTGCCTGATGATAGCATTCAGGGGAACATGGAGCTGGAAATCTTCTGGTCCTGCTGTTGTACAAAAGAGAGGTCGTACCTAATCCAGTCTGATGACAGACTTTAGCCATATTAGATCATTTAAGTAACATCCGGCTAGGAGAAGAAGAGACCCAAGAGAAATCAGGCTGCAGACTATGTGAAATCAGACACTGGGCTCAAAAGCATGTGCTAAGCTGGACTTTCTTTGTTGTATACCTGGAAACTCACACTCTTCTTAACCTAACAAAAGAAGAGTCAGAATTGGGGACTTAAAAACACACAGTGCATGCAAGAGAGTGTTTGCAAATGTAGGTGGGGCAGCAGCTCTCTGGGAGCCCCAGTAAAATTACTTTCTGGCTGAATGAGCTTGCAAACCCTTTCTTGAGGCTGAGCAGTACTGTTTCATGCCTCTACCACAGGCATTTCTCTCTGAAAAGTCAACGACCCGAGAAAGCAGTTGGTAGTGGGAGGAGGGGGAGTCCCTGAGCTAATCCGTGAGGTTGAGACAGAAACACGGCTGCTTTGGATTGAGCCTGGGGAGATCAAGGGAAAGCATGACTGCTCTGTTTGGAGAGGCCCGTCTGCAGCTGGCACCATCGTGAGCACTCAAGTTCTCTGTCAATAAGCACTTTACAGGGGAGATAAATGGATTTGAAGCTGAGGATGGGAGGAGGGTGTCTGGGAAAGAATAAACACATTATCTGAGCCCATCCACCAAGCCCCTGCACTGAAATGCTCAAGGACTCAGGCCATGTGCTTAGCAGGGGCTGGGTGGGAGAAAGGGACTCTCTATTCCTGTGGGTGAGGGAAGAGGCAGAGGTCTGGTCCAGTAATCATAGACAGCATTTGAAGACTGGGGTCTGTACTTTGCTTCACCCCCACAGGGGTGCGTGGTACTGTGCTATGGGATCGAATATCAAATGACAACTCAGCCACCATCTTGACAGCAAGACTAGAAATGATTAGCTTCTTGCAAAGACAGAACATAAATATTCATTCTAGATGGGTAGGTGGGGGGCAATATCCAGCAACACGGAAGGTGAAATCAAATGCCTGGGCAAATTCGGGAAAATTGTGACTTTTTTTTTTTCTATAATGGCATCCCTCCCTATGTATTTTTAAAGGACCAAGAAAAGTCCTTCCCAAGGAAGTATAGGTTTGGAGAAGGGTAGTTCCAGACACACTTAGGTTTTGAAACACCGAATTAATCACTATTGGCCTTATTTTATTAAACATGACCTCCTCACAGAGTACAGGCCAAAGAATCAGGCACCAATATTCAGTATTGAAGAATATGGTTCTGAAAAATGATATTATGTTGTTCAATTGTCTTACAGTGCAAACCCGGCCATTCCTAAATCCCCTAGGAAATCCTTGTCCTTTTAGTAACATTACTAGTAACGTCATCATGAGATAGAAGTGGCTCCCTAGTTCTAGTACATTCCTTGTCCCAACACATCTGCTAATATGGTGCATTCACAGTCTATTTTGTTGCCCTTCATCCTGTGTCACCCAACATACTCTGTGATCTGGCAGCTACATATAGCTCTGGTTTTAATATCTGTTACCTCCTCTAGCACTCCAGAGTAAAGAAATTCTTCTCTTCTCTTGTCTTCCCATTACCTCCTATCTCTCTCTTCTCTTTCCTACTTCTTGTTCCCATCACCTCTGAATTGGACTATGGCTACGACATGCTTCCATCTCTTTTCCACATTACCTCCACAGTAGATGAAATGAAATAGGAACTAGCCCTCTTACCCCCAACACCACTCTCTTTCCCCTGCCTGACCCCAGATCCATGTAAGTAGAATATAGGGAAGGAGTGAAGGGAGGAATCATTTCAGTGACTTGTAGGCTGGATGGGGACTGTCATAAGTTCTTCTTTCCCAAGCCAAGTGAGGGAGCTACCAAGAGAATTACTCTTAGAGACTCTGGATGGTCCAAGAAATAAAGACAGGGATTCTTGTCTCTCGTTAGAAGTTTGCAGCACTCTCAACAATAGCTAAATTATGGAAAGAGCCTAAATGTCCATCAGCTGATGAATGGATAAAGAAATTGTGGTTTCTATACACAATGGAATACTACGTGGCAATGGGAAAGAATTAAATATGGCCTTTTGTAGCAACATGGATGGAACTGGAGAGTGTTACGCTAAGTGAAATAAGTCATACAGAGAAGGACAGACTCCATATGTTTTCACTCCTATGTGGATCCTGAGAACCTTAACAGAAGACCATGAGGGAGGGGAAGAAAAAAAATGGTTAGAGAGGGAGGGAGCCAAAACATAAGAGACTCCTAAAAACTGAAAACAAACTGAGGGTTTATGGGGGGTGGGAGGGAGGGGAGGGTGGGTGAGGGGTATTGAGGAGGGCACCTGTTGGGATGAGCACTGGGTGTTGTATGGAAACCAATTTGACAATAAATTTCATAATAATAAAAAAAAAGAAGTTTGCTTGGGTAGCACACTTGATAAACTCCATGAACTTTCTTGCATGAAGCCTTTTCCAACCCCCACCTTTGCCCCAGCAGGGAAGGAGAAGACTGGATAGAAATGAAAAGAGTCTGCATCCTCTCCTTTTATGTTGCCATGGAGACAGGAGATTTCTTTGGGTCAAATGCCCACCACAGAATGGAGCTGGGTTCATGCTGTGTGGCTGTCTTTCCTGGTCTCATCTGCCCGGGGAGGGTGACCAATGTGCCCTGGCATCCAATAGCAATAGGTAGTGACACCGAGGAGGTAGGGGAAAGTGCTGTTGGAAATAATAAGCTGGAAGCCAATCTTTCTAGATCAGGCAACTGATATGACTCTCCTTCCTCCAAAGGGGTCAAGGGGAAGCATTTGTGTGTCTGCTGACAGAAGGCATCTACTATCAGCCACATTAGTGAGAAAGGCAGAAACAGCCGCTGGAAAGACAGCGACAACAGAGACTACTCCTCAAGCAAGATGATCTTATTTTTTTCTGTCTCCCAACATCTTGCATGGGCTAGAGCCTTGAATAGGGAGAGGCAGAGGCAGACCTGGGGCAGACCAGTTCTCCATCTCAATCCCTAGGCTGAAGAGGAGAAAATAAGTAAAAGAGTAGGCACCCCCTCTTCTGGTCCCTTCAATCACAAATAGGGAAGAGGAAAACCTTGCTTGGAATATGAGATTGCCGCTTTAAATGGGATCATTTCTAATAACTAAAAAAGACCCCAAAAAGGCCACCAGGAAGTTATGTTCAAGATGTCATTACGCGGCCAGAATGGCGTGGCTGAAGGCCCGAGCAAAGCTGGTCCAAACTGCTTCCTGTTTGCAGCCACTGAGTAGACAACATACAAGAAATGAGTTCTCATAATGACACGCAATGACATGCATGACGTCTCATCATGTCACCCTGCTGGTGAAGAGCTCCCAATGACTCCTTATTCTTTACCCTACAGGATAAAAACGTATTCTTTGCATGACTCACAAGGCCATTGGTGATCAGGCACCTTACGCCTCCATGGTGTTATTTACCTCTTAATTCCAGGCTTGACACTTACAATCTTCCCGGCTCACCAGGCTCTCCCACCCCTCTGTGTCTTCGTGCACACAGCTTCCTCTACCAGGAGAGCCCCTTTCCCAAAGGAAATTCCATCAAGTCTTGGTTTAATCCTGGTCTCTTCTGCAAAGCCTTTGCTAATATGTGGAGGCGGAACTACTTATTTCTTCCACCATTTTCTCTTTGTACATAGAACTCAATTATCTTATTGAGCTCCTCCTCATGGCAGTATCTGTGTGTCTGTTTTCTCCCTAGACTCTAAGTTCCTTGAAGGCATCAGCTGTGTGTTCTCCCTTATAACCCCATGTGTGGGTGGGGAGGGGATGGTTTGAAGAATAAGTTAGAGCCTGTGCCAAGAACATAAAATTGGCTTCAAAGAGACTGCCTCAAGTCTGTGATGATGTGGCCTTTGGGCTGACGGAAAAAAAAAAATCTGATTTTATCTGTCAGGGTTCTTTCTATTTGATATATGCTCTTCTTAAAGCCTCTCTATTTGATGATATATCATGTTATTTCTAGTTGTCTCTCCCTGGGTGGAAATCCAATTTTATTTAGATTATGAAATTCTAGAAGGCAGGCCTTATCTTGCTATATATTTTGCATGGCAGAGACATGTTTAATTCTATAAAAGATTTCCTAAAGTCTTATATGTGCCAGACTCTATGCCAAAGTAGCAGATATCAAATAGGGCAGTCATGGCCTCTGCCCTTCAGGGCTCCGCAGAGGCTGGTCCTTCTCTGTCTTGAAATTTTGCCCTCCTTGGCCTTGAAGGAGGTTCCTGAGGGGCCTGTAGAGCAGCACAGATAGGGAAGGGTGCCAAAGCAGTTGGGTCAGGCCATTAGGGGATCCACCCCGCAAACACCGAGGTGACAAGTGTCTCGTCCAAATCATCGTCACAGCCTTTCTTGGTTCCAACTCCGATGACATTTTCATCTATCATACTCAGTGTTGACTGCGTAGTAACTGCCACTAGAATGTGAAATAGTGGAAAGAGAGGGGTCTTAGAATCAGAAATGATAGAATTCAGACTCAGCGTAGACCAGACTGAGCTAGTCAGATTTGTCACTTATGTTTCCCATTAAATTTTAGCGAGGTGGACCCACCTTTTGCAATCCTAATATAAATAGAAGAGGGTTGTTGGGATTGAGGTATACTGTTCCGGATCATTTCCTTGCCCTTCCCCATTCCCTCATTGGCTGCTGCCCCATTACAAGTGTGCCCAACACATACATACTTACACACACACACACACACACACACACACACACTCCTAATGGGCCCTTTCTCTCACTTCTCAACTAACCCCTCTCCTTTTCCCCGCAATGATTCCTCCACCATCACCGTCTCTCAAAAATCTTGCCAAATTGCCATAACCATCTTTATTCTGTTCCTGTAAATGAAGTATTTCATGCCTTCGAGGATTTTCACCTCAATAATTAACATATGTTTCTGAAATTCTAAATATAAGTAAGTCTGGCTTTACATTTCTTTGGTCTTGGACATAGACACGTACATATCTTGTGTAAATACAGAGAGACTGGGTGTGCGTGTGTGCGTCATACATGCATGTATGTATATAAGCAGACACACTATTCGTGTAACAAATGCAAAGCGGAAGTGTATTTTCTACCTCAAGCCTTTCACTGGCTCTTTAGTCTCATCTCTTGGACGAAAGCTTTGCCTCCCCCACAAGTCCCCAGCCCCACACCCCATTCATTCTTTAAACCTAGTTTTATCTGGATCCCCTCAAGGAGTTGCACTGTTGCAACCCTGAGTGTTGATGCCCAGCCTCCAGGCTAAACTCCGATGTGTCTTTTAGTTACTAAGGACATAAATCTTCCCCTTAGCTCTCTCCCGGGCATTATTTAAATCGGTCAGATTGAGAATCCATCCATTTCTTTCAAGCCCAACCCATGCAGAGCTGTTAACACAATGCCAGAGTTTGAGGCATTAAGCGTGTACCTGCACGCACTTCGAAGTTCTTCATTTCCTTCCCTCTGGGAGTGCTTTCCAGCAGACAGGGGGAGAGAGAGAGAGAGCAGAGCCTAAATAAGCTGATTTATCTGGAAAAGCATTCCTCTCCATCTTTGCCATTTTAATAAAGCTCAGCTTGGGGAGAGATTTGGAGCCCTTCAGGAGCAGGCCCGTTAAAACAATCGAGGAGTGTGTAAAACACAGCTCAGGCCCTGCCTGCCGGTCTGCAAACTGACGTCACCTCATAAATCCACCGGCTCTCCAATCTGCGAGGCACAGCCCGGACCCATCAGTGAGCCGCTTTTTCTGGAGATTAATTATACGTTCAGACAGAGGTCAGGTGTGGGGTCTTTAAAAGATTGCTTCAGTGTTTTGCTCCCCCCACCCCTAGTTTGGGTAAAAAAAAATTATATATATGGATGTCCCTGTGCAGCCAAACTGCTGAAAGGAACACAGCGGCCTAGGGGCCAATCCACCGAATCAGAAGGGATGCAGACATCATTTGACCCCCACTGCCCTGACCACAGAGGAGGGCCTGAGAGCCAGGGTAGGGAAGGGGCTGTCCCTTTGGTGCCTCTTACCTTGCTGCCCTAAGGCCATAGGTGTCTGATCTGCCCCCAGGGCAGTCTGTGGTCAGATTGGAAATGCAATGAATTGAGACAGGCACAGGCTTAGGACAAGCCGGCTCACAGAGGGACGTTGTCTGGAAGCGTGTACATCCAAGGGGCCCGGGGATGCTGTCGGGGGCCTCTGAGCTCTCTTGCCGGGATGAGCTGGGGTTCGCACATCATCCACCTGGATGTCTCTCCGGGGAATCACTTACACACGCTGAAGAAAGAACAGCAATCATTTAACAGAATGTGGAAAAGGGGAGAAAAAGGTGAGCTGTAGCAGTTGTCAAAGGTGGGAGTGTTTCCAGAAGGGAGTTGTAAATGCTGTATACTCTGAGGGCAGGATATGGGAGAACGGATTTTTTTTTTTCCTGAGACAGTGCAGGGACTGACGAAGCTGCGGTCGATCAAAAAGTTTCTTAAATCTTGTTCACAAATTTTAGGAGCGTGGCAAGCAGTGATTTGTTGATAAGTGTTTAACAGTTGTCTCTCCGGGAGACAGAAGTGCTGACTTCTGCGGTGGAAGGACGCTCATCGAGGCTGCTGATTTCAGATCCCAGTGTCAGGCCTCCGAATGTGGACATGGGAATGGACAGCAGTAAGCTTTTCCGAGCTGGTGAGAGCTGGCTCGGGTCCATGGCTGGTTGTAATGACCACAGTCAGAAGTTACTAAGCTGCGTTCTCAATCCTTGTGCTGTAAGAGGCTTCACGGCACAGCTGAAAAGGTCGGAGCCCAGCGGGAGGGTCAGTCCTGGCCCGTCACCCACTCCTGGTGGTATATTTATAAGTTGAAACATTAAAGGGCGAAACCTAAAGAAGTCTCCCCATCCCTTGCAACTCTGAACATGCAAGATTTGGTGCCTCCATTTCTCATCATTGCTCTGATGGTCCCCGCCTTTGGTATGGCAGAGGACTGGATGGCATTGTAGGTGGGTGAAAAGGGTTTCAGTCTGCAGCTGGTGTGCGTTCCCCTTTTTGGGGAATTGGAAAGAGAAAGCCTAGCTTCCTTCCAGGTAAAGGGCCTGATTGACATAGCCTGATGGGAATCATGGAGAGTTCTGGAATGCAGCTCCATTCATAGCCCCTGGCTCCTGTGCATGCCCCAAATAAACACAGACTGTTGATGGTGGTTTCAGATGAATTCCCCCTGCAAGTGCTGGCATAGCTGTGTGGCCATGGGGCCTTACCCTCCAGGGAGGGAGCCCTGAGCAGGACTGTGACACAGGGGATGCTGTTAGAGGGGGCCGGAGAGGTGAGGGGGGGGGGGTGTCCCTGAAAGCCAATCACTGCATCCTGTGGTTTGGCAGTTGGCCTAGGAGCCCTGGGGCCTTCTGGGGAAAAGCCAGGGAGAGAGGACAGGGTGAGGCAGAGAGGGAGGAGGACGGGGGAACCTGCTTTCACAAGGCAGGGTGAGCTGTGTGTGCCTGTCAGGCTCAGAATTGCTGGCTCTTTCCTGGAGTGACTTTCTAGAAGGGAGGAAAGAAAACCAACGTGCCCTGGGCAAGGCACGTTCACCATCTCTTTTCGACCTCGCAACAACCCTGCAAGGCAGATTTCGTCACCGGTTCTCAGATGGGGAAACTGAGGCACGGACAAAAAGGCCTGGCTCTGTGCCCCACAAAGATTAAATGCTAAAGGTGAGATTCGATCCACCCCAATCTGTGCCCAGGGCCCTGCTCTCCTTGGGCTTACGCTCCTTTTTGTCATCTCTGGGTCAAACCTCTGGCTTCACCAAAGCAATCTCATCCAGCACGTATTTGTATGATTTTCCTTTCTTCACACTCTCTCTTCGCAAACAGCCCTTTGGTTGTTGGAGTGAGTGACCAGACTGACGGTGGTGGCCTCTGGCAACAATAGGGAAGGGACGCTTAGCCTGCAGCTTCTCTGTAGGGGCGGGTTCCACGTGCTTCCGGCATCTGCCCCGGAGACTCTCAGCTGGCTTGGCACAGCGGGGCACCAGCGCAGCCCTCCTGCCAGCAGACCGCTAATCGCACCAATGATTCCTTCGGCTTCTGGCTTTGGAGCTCAGCGACCTGTGTTCAATTGGCCATGTGTCCCCATCAGAGCGTTGACACTTGTCAGCTGCTCGCTCAAGATCCAGGCAGGACTCTCTGTGTCCATCGGTCCTCGTGGCCACGTTCTGCCCTCCAAACCCTCCTTGCACAAACATAAGACTCACCCTGAACTCCTCCCCACAGGGGCACTCACCCCTTGGCTCTCGTTCAGAATAAACAGGCAAGTCTCTAGACGCTAAAACCCTGCCCCGAAGTGAAACAAAGCCAGCAAGGCCACCTGCCTCCCCTCTCCCTGTTCCCATCGCATCTTCTGTGTCCCTTCTGTGCCCCACTGACGTTTTGTGCTGACTTATCCACTTGAAGGCAAGCACCAAAATCCCTAAATGCTTTCTTTGAAGAACTTTTGTTGAGTTTTTATGGTTTGGATGTTCTCTTTTTCCCCGTTGGTAAGGTGGTGGGTTTTGCTGGCTGGGAATAACAGCAAGAGCTTTTACTGAAGTTTGAGCAAGGCTCACTTACTGTCTTGCAAATAGGAATACACGTAACAGGTCTTCACAGATGGCAGTGATAACACCACCCACAATGATGGTAACGGCAATTAACGTTTATTGAACACGTACTGTGTGCTGGGAAATCTATTAAGTACTTGTGAAGATTGTCTTCAGTACTTACAGCAGCACCACGAAATAGAATCTCTCCATTTTTTTTTAAATTTTCATATGAAGAAAATGAGGTTCAGACCAAGTAGGTTAAAATTTACTTAAGTTTTCAAATCTGGTAAAAAAAAAAAAAGTCTGGTGCTAGAATCTGTGTCTTTGCCAAATGTTCTATACCCTAGAATAGGTATGTGTGTGCATCAAGAATATTAAACTTAGCCACGCAAAATGGCCATTTTGTAGACCAGAAACTAATATAGGCAACTTTATAGAGGTTCAACCTACAAGAGCAAATCCAGAATCCCCTTATCGTCATCATCAGACTTGATTATCTTTGCATTTTGGTGCCTTCCACAGAACAAGCCCTGGATCTGTTAATGTTTTCCGAGTATAAGAGTGAGGGATTGAATGTGTGTGTGAGTGGGAGAGAAAGATTAATTACCAGAAGCAAAGGCAGGTTTCAATTTCAGCGGAAGGAGCCTGGGGGCAGGGCAAGGGATGTTTGTGTGTGTGTGTGTGTGCATGTGCACTCCACACACATGCATCTGAGCCACCGATGGGGAGGGTCCACGTCCCCTTACAAAAGCTCCACCTTATCTCTACCTTCTCTGTGAAACTGCCTGACCACTCGTGTTTCTATCCCATATTTCTCACTGCCCTCACTGAGGTCTTTTCATCCAAATGTCAACCTAGTACCTCCAAAAGAAATGACTGAACAGATGTCCTTTTGAAGAATGTGTTACATTTTAATGAACTCCCCCAAACTCCTTTCTAGCATCAATTGTCTGGGGTGAGAAAGTACTGGTTTCAGCTGAATGGAACGGACTTGAGAGAGAATCATCCTGTGGTCCAAGCCCTGGCATCAATCATTTTCTCATGTCACTTGTGCCTTCTCTCTCTTCTCATCACAGATCAAAGTGATGTCAAGCCAGTTCTTTGTAACCTTCAAAGCCACAGGAGGACCTCATAGCGAGGGGAGGGTGAGGGAGGTCCATGTGCCTTGGGGTGGGAACTAGACCATCAGAGAGGAAAGTGGGAAAGGTCAGAAGCAGCTTAACCTTGCTAGAGGGAAGGGTCAGGGTACTAGAGGAACAGGGACACCAAACCCTAAGATCCAAGAAACGGGAAGCCAAAGCTTAGGGCATGAAGCCCTTGGACATGATTCAGCACAAAGGAATGGAAGGAAGGACATATGCCCAGGGGAGCACTGTAAGGAGAAGTATGAGACGCAGGAAGACAGGGCTTCCGCTTGCCCTGCAAAGCATGGCCTCCGTGTGTTTTAATTTTTCACTGCAATCCACTCAGTGAAAGTGTTTTTACTACCTTCCCAAATAAACATTTGTTGATTGCCAATTATACTCACTTGTTACCGTACCGATGTATCATGTACATTCTGAGACCGACACAAAAATATAAATCAAAACAACGGAGAAGATAAAAATAAGTAAGAACGGAAGTAACATTTTCTTTCTACACCCTTGAGGAATCATTTTGTGTTTCCCTTGGGGTGAACTCGTGCCATTTTGGAGAACTCTGGGTTAGAAAAGCTCTGCCAAGAGAGATATAATGTAAGCTGCATATGTAATTTTTTAGTAGCCTCATTTTTAAAATGTAAAGAGAAATCCATGAAATTAGTTCCAGGAACACATTTTATTTAACCCAGTATATCCAAAATATTATCACTTCAGCGCCTAATGAATACACAACTTAGTAATGAATTGTTTTGTAACTAAGTCTTTGGAATCTGGTGCATATTTAACACTCATAGCACATTCCCCTCTGGACAAACCACATTTTAAGTTATCAGCAGCTACATGTGGCTAGTGGCTACTGTATTAGACAGCACGGGGATGGACGAGTGTGACCTCGGGAGGAACGGAAGTCCTAGGGAACATGTGCCTGCAGTCAAGGCTGAGAACGATAGAATAAGTATGCTCATCTGCCAATGTCCACAGTGTGAGCTGTAATCTTCCAGCTGCTTTGACTAGACAGCCTTCATGCATGCATATCTAGTTCAGGGTCATATGTCCCCATGTAAAGAGAATTACACACAAATACATACAGGCATGAGTGTAGTAAGAATGTGTACAAATACACAACAAACAGTGAATATTGGACACTATGGAGATATGATATTGAAAAACAGTAGTAGATTATTAAAATTTTCTTTGTATGTGTCTATATAGTTTGAATTGTCAAAATGCATATTTCTTTTAAAAATAACTTTAGGGGAACCTCGATGGCTCAGTTGGTTGAGCGTCCAACTTTGGCTCAGGTCATGATCTCACGGTTCATGAGTTCCAGCCCCACATCGGGCTCTCTGCTGTCAGGGTAGAGCCCGCTTCAGATCCTCTGTCCCTTTCTTTCTCCGCCCCTCCTGTTCACATGCTCTCTCTCTCAAAAATAAAATTAAAACATAATAATAATTTCAAATGACAAAAATGTTTGCAAGGACATGTATTATTTTTTATTAAGTATACAGTCTTAATTCTTATAATATAATATTTATTCCATCATTAAGATCTGGAATTCCCCATAGAGTCACTGTTTCTCTTTATGAAGAATAATTTTGTTTTGTTTTGTTTTGTTTTGTTTTGTTTTGTTTTGTTTTGTTTTTGGTGGAGGGAGGGTTGGAAGAGGGAGGTTGAGCTTAGGGTTGCCAGATAAAATATAGGGTGACAAATTAATTTGGATTTCAGATAAACAATGATTAATTTTTAGCATAAGCAGATCCCACCAAATACTTCCTTGGAATTATCCAGGGATAAACGCAACATTTACATGGGACATACACATTTCTACTAAAAAATTATTCATTGTTGATCTGAAAATTCAGATTTAACTAGGTGTCCTCTATTTATATTTACCAAACCTAATCACCCTATTTGGGCTGCCACGAGCACAAAGGAGCAGCAGTGGTCTTGAGAGCAGCTTTTCTCTGCACCTGGAGGAAAGTGCTGTTTCCCAGAGGATTATGCCCATCAGTGGCTCCCAACCGAGATCCGGTGGGGAGGTCCTTCTAATTCATCCCGCCTTGATACAACAATTATGAAAGCAGATTCATCTCCCAGTCTCTCTTCTCCTTGCCCTAATTTTCCTCCAGATAAGACCTGAAGTTTTCCTAAATTTGAATTCCTCTTCTAGACGTGTTTTTAGAAACTTGACTGCGCAGAAATATTACAATTCTTCCATGTCCCAGATAAGCACATTACTCACCAAGGTAGGTAAAGATACCTGTTATAGTTGGGCTCTCAAAGAATTGATAAGCTTTTATGAAGATTCTACTCTATTGTTTTTATTACATATCTATAAGCAGCACACAGTGCTGGGATCATGGTGAGGCGTGTGTGTGTGTGTGTGTGTGTGTGTGTGTGTGCGCTCATGTGCACACCAAATGTGTAAAGTTAGAAATCCGCACCTTATATCCAGGCCTTTCTACTGCTTGTTAATTTCTGGTATTCAGATGGACATTAGCTTACATCAGGCTAGCAGAAAGCCAAAGCCCGTGAAATTTCGCACAGCCTCTATTCATCAAATTCATGTTATAGATTCACCAACGAAGGTTTTATTCTTTTCCTTAGATGATCCAAGGATAACCTCAGCCTCAAAATGTTTCTGTAGATCCACCCCCAGATACAAATCTTTAAGAAATTAGCCAGGGCACCTGCCTCATGAAGCCACAGTATTCTTCTCCTGGGGTTTTAATGATGCAAGAATCCTTTGATCCAGAACTTTGGTTGTCTAATGTCTAATCCATTAGCAGAATTGCTTTTTCCATCACATCCCTCTTCACCGGATTTAATTGGTTCTGTCTATAGAGTTCATACCACAGATAGGAAGACAGACACTTGCCCTAGTCTCCAAGTATCCCTGTGTGCATCTTGAATGTGAGCCAGGCTAGTGTGACAGTCACATTGGCTTTCCTAAACTCATGCCTTCATCCTACCCTGTCCCTATCTTCTCAAGGGCACAGAAACTGCAGGCCAGAGACTTGGGTGAATGCAATTTCTAGAGATGTGTCACATGGGGAGGAAATCCTAATTCGAAGCCTGCAATGGTACCGCAAAGTCATGTTGCCCATCCTCCTGTTCCTGGAAAACAGCAGCAATCATGGTAAGGGCAAATTCTTGGATGAAAGGAAACGTACTAAGAGCGTCTGAGTGAGAGTGTAAAAAAAACTGAAATTGAGATAAAGAAGGTTAATACATCGAAAGGGCAAGAAAAACAGCATATGCACTTCTTGAGAATCTTGGAAGAAAAAGGATGCTGCTATTTTGAATAATTAGTATTAAATGAGACTAACTGCAAACAAGAGACTCTGGATTTCCGGGTCCCAAGGAATACTGTCTCCATCTCCACCATGGGCTTTCTCTCCTGTCCCTGCACCTTCTTCTATTCCCTCTGTTCAACTTCTTATATTAACTCTTTTTCTTCTCTTCTCTTCTCTTTTCTTCTCTCCTCTTCTCTCCTCTCCTCTTTTCCTGTCTTCTTCTCTTTTTCTCTTTTCTTTTCCTCTCTTTTCTTTTCCTCTCTTTTCTTTTTCTTTTTCTTTTCTTTTCTTTTCTTTTCTTTTCTTTTCTTTTCTTGGATTAAGTTCTCTGTTGTTCTAGAGACAAGGAGCTGGGCCCCTTGACAGTGCTCGCCCTATGGGCCTGGGTTCCAGAACACCACAAAGGTGAAAGTTCTGGCATGAACTCATTGGACAGAAAATTTTTCATTTGCACACTGGACATTCTTGGTAAAGACAAATGTATCTTCCTTAAAAAAAAATAGGTCATGAAACCCATGTTGATAATGCATCTGAACCCATATGACACCCCTTCTCTGGAAATTTTAGATATCAGGGAAGGATTTGCCAGAGGTTCCCGCCCCCTAATTTCTCTAAAAGACCCAACAGCAACTAAGTCATCTTTTATAAATATATGCAAGACTGTGAGCTAAACTCAGCTGACGATATACCTCAGTCAAGAGCTATTGAAGGATGGATGAAAGAATGAATAATGAATGGATTTGCATATACTTTGTGTTCTGCTAGCAAGAGATTAAATTCACGTCCCAGAATAAGGTGGTGGCAGAAGAGAGACTTTGATCGTTCGAATACATCACAGGGTTTGCCTCATACACATCCTGTATCCATACTGTGTAAGTTTTATGGAAGCGACTTCAGATTTCTGAATCACAGTTTCCATTGTTATTAGATAGGGATAGTAACATCTGTTCAGCCGCCTCCCGTGGTGATTGTTATCAGTGATACATGAAGAACTCCACAAATGTAAGGGACTCATATTACTAACTCCCTAAATTTGAAAAGCAGACATATATATATATATATATATATATATATGTAATTTAGAGGAAAAGGAATAAAAAGTATAATTTGAAAAGTTCAACCTCAGGTGTACTCAAGAAATAAGAGTTGCATTGAAATAATGTATTTTAGGGATTCATACATTTGGCTCCAGCCTTGGTATGCTCAACAGCATCAGCTTTTCAGCTCGAGCTTCTTTCTTCTTCAATATCAATACTGCTATTTCTCAACCTGTGTGTGATTAAAATCATGTGGCCTCATAGGTTTCTATCAGAAGTAGTCCACATAAGAACATTAGTAGTATGAATGTTACTTATGCATATGCAAAATCATGGAAGCCTCCTAAGTATAACTTTCAGTGATGATTTCTCTGTGTGTTATGTGTTGAAATTCTTTGTCATTTGAAGTAGACATGTATATAACTTATTGAAAGAGTAAAATGTTGCAATAATTATAATGATCATGAAAGCTGTTGATTTCATGAACATAAAATTATTGCTAAGAATTGCCAATTGGCAAAATAAATAGGAAGCTACATTTCCAGTTAATACTATTGTTAAGAGAATACATTAGCTTGATAAATTTGGAAAGAGCATGCTTTTTGAGGTAATACACATAAACATTTCAATAATAATGAGAATAATAAGCTATCTTCCTGTGTGGATAGGCATACGTAGATCATTATTTTGATCTTTGTGAATTTTTTTGCTTACTTGCTTCTGTTTATTTATTTGTTTGTTTGTTTTTGTATGCTTGTATTCATAAGACAAAATTAATGTGAAGCAAAATACAAAATAACCTTTTAAGCATTACATTCAATTTTTAGTTATTGTATTAGACTTAGGTCATGAGTCACTCAAAGAGTATATAATTTATTAATTGTCTAAGTAAATAATGAAGCGAGGATAAAGGCAGAATGTTTACTTCATCATCTCAAAATTTATTACGAGCAAAAGATCAAAATCCTTGATACATTCACTACTGGCATAATAAAGAATATTAAATCTGAAGAAAGAAAACGTTACAGAAAACTTAGCGCTCCCCAAATATCTTGTGTCACCATAATCATAAATGGAAGAGAGCCTATTAAATATCACACTCAACCCTCAGTAATGAGGGCAGGAGCAGAATGACACCTGAGCGTTCTGGGAAAACGCTCTTCTTGGACTATCATTCCAAGTTCAAAAATTTAACTTAAATGGTTCATAATAAAATTGATCATTATAATTACATTTTTAAACAATTTCAGGATATCCTCACATTTTATTTTATGATAACAATAACATTTGTCTTCACCTTTTATTCCAGACAGATATGATTTTAACATTTCCCATTTCTTATTTGGCCAAAATGTCTTTTCGATGTATGCCTAAACATACTTTTTTAAAAGACCCAAATCAGATCCTTCCACTGGCTGAAGATAGTGAGACAGGCACTCACATATAGTATCGGGGGAACATAGAACAATTTTCCTGGAAAGTTATTTGTCAACATTTTTGAAAAAGGAAAAACAGTCACTGTAATGGCTGCCACATAAATCTGATGTTCCCACTATGCCCCCAAAATACCCAGGAAACAAAGAAACTACACAAAACGCATTCATCAACATAATTACATTTCTGGTAAGAATGTCACGTGGTACAAGCCTTATGAGAGGAATTTGGTAATATTGAATAAAATCACGTACAGGTGTATCTTTTGGCCTGATGATATCACTTCTAGGAATTCCCCTGAGGACTCAAAGGGTTATATGTTGCAGCAATATTTATAATTGCAAACTATGGGAAACAGCCTCTATACCCACACGTAGAAGAGTTGTTTCATAAACTATGTTAGAATCACACAATGGGGTATTTTGTGCAGGCAAAAACAATAAAGAAAGAATTCTATGAACTAAGGTTGAGTGATTCGCAGGATATATTAAGTGGAAAAAAGCAAACTACAAGAGAGTATAAATAGTATGCTGCCTTTTGTTTAAGAAAGAAGGATGAAGAAGCAAATAAGCATGGACTGCTCAGAAAAATAATAATAATACAGTGGGGATAAATTAGAAACAAATGAGACTGGTTACTACATTATTTTCTGTTACAGCAGTGCTTGAAGACAAAACCCGTCTCTTCATTCGCTGTTCTGTAGGTCAGAAGTCCAGGTGGCCTTGACTGGGGTTTTACTAAGAGTTTCACATGGACAAAATCAAGGCGTCAGTCAGTGTGAGTTTTTATCTGAAGCCTCTGGGGAAGAACTCAGTTCCAAGTGTATGCAGGTTACCGGCAGGATTCGGTTTCTTGCAGCTGTAGGACCCGGAGTCCATGTTTCCTTGCTGGCTCTCAGCCGAAGGCTGCTCAGTGCTCAAATCTTCCTGTTCTCCTTGCCATGATCCTCTCTATCTTCAAGACAGCAATGATGTGTCAAATCTTTCGAATTGCTCTGACTTCTGATACCAGCCTGAGAAAACTTTGCTTTCAGAGAACTCATGTTATTAGGCAAATCTCCCTTTTGCCTTATCGTCAGGAAAGGGATACCTCGTCGTACGGACAGATTCCGTGTACCCTTGAGGGGGTGGGCATTTACAACTGGCAAGGTCATTGATGGTCATTTTAGAATTCTGTCCACCACAGTTACTTACAAAGGGTGAGTGAGAAGGAGGTTGACAGAATAGACGGAATGGGGAGAATGACACTTTTTGGCACATATCTATTGTACAGTTCAGACTTTGGGAATTATGTTAACATTTCACATAGCTTAAAAAAAAAAGTAAGAAAGGAGAGGAGAGAAAAGTCCTCAAATGTGATTCAAACAAATCAAGTGAACCAAGCCAAAAATCAAATAAATTGTATAACCATACTGAAGTGGGAAAGAAAATCTAACCTGAATAACTTCTGGACATAATATTTAAACTATATGCCTTAAGGCTAAAGGAAAAACAACAACAATTTTTAAACAAATATTGAACTCTAGTTAGTAGGCTTCTTTTGTTCAAAGAAGCATGGGTTAGCAATTTTGAAAATACTTTTTATGTTTTGAACAAAGAAGTACTTATATGGTGGAAAATGGGTGCCGTATTTCTCATCGTTGGATGAGAAATCTCCAAGTATGGATGGGGAAAGAATGGAATGAATCCTGTGCCACTGAATTGAAATGTAGGTATCCATGGAAACTTGTAGTTTCTGGTATATAGATATAGATATAGATGTTATATATGCATACACATAAGCTTGTATGTATGAGTGTACGTGCATGCATACATCTGCTTTCTATATTTGCTGATAGGATAACGCCCATAACGTGGATCTAAATGCCTTTGCCACTAAAAGGAATCAAGACTCTTTTGAGAAATGGCTGAATCTGGGCTGGATCAGGAAAAAATACAAACTGACATGACGTGATGAAAATATCCTTGTGTGCCAAAAAGTAAGAAAGTGCACAAAGAATGATGTAGATATGTCAAATGGACCCAGGAACCAGTCTGAAAGAGCTTGGACTGGCGAAATCTGGGACTGTCTGAACATCCAAATAAATAATCAGAGTCAAGGAATACCATCCACTGAAGAGAACAAAATCCATTAGTCTACACTGAGGTAAATGGATGGATGAATTAATAAACAAATAAAATAGATTAGAAGAGAATATTTTTCTCGCAGTAGAAAGCCAACCAATAACCATAGAAAGAATGATGGAATTAAGACACTACTCTTCAGGCACCATAATAATAATAATTTATTTAAACACAACCTCTCATGGATGCTAAAACTAATGTGTGAAAATTTAAGGAGTAACAAGATACCTCTATAATCTCAATGTACCTCCCCCACCCCAAGGTACATATTAATTACGAGGAAGAAAATAGTGACTTTATAATGGAGAAACTGGGAAGGCACCACCTTGACCAAATAATCAAGATTACCACATCCAGATAGGAGACAAATAGATGCCATGTGCCTCCTCATATCCTGTACCGACAGCACAGCATCACGTCTGTGGTGTTCTTGCTAACATCACATAGCCTAAATCTAATCGAGAGAAAATATCGGGCAGATCCAACTTGAGTGACCATCTCCCAAATGACTGGGACATTCTTCTCCATTGTCAATTTCATGAATGGCAAAGAAAGGCTGAGGGACTTCTAAATTAAAGCAGCTTCGAGGGACTCGGCGACCAAAAGCGAAGCATGATCCAGAATTTTCTTTGGTTCCTAAAAACATCATGGGAACATTTGGCAAAATATAAATAAGGCCTGTGGATTAGATCATATCTGCATTGCATCAGTATTAATTTCCTGATTTTGATCGTTGTTTCGTGTTTATGTAAGAGAATGTCATCATTTTCAGGAAGTACCTGCTGTGGCATCATAGTGTTTAGGGAGAATGGAGCATGTCTGCAACTGACCTTCAAATGAGTCGGCCAAAATATATATATATATATATTGCAATAAAAACCCACCTGTAATTCCTCCACATCCATCTCTAGAAGTGGTTGGTTTGGAGGAGGCAAAGCATGTATCCAGAGTGGGGCTTCTATTCCTTTCCTGCTAAATAAAAACATCTCATCTACGCAACAGGGTCAGCTAAAGGCAAAGAAAGTAGAAAGTGGCATTTTTCTCACTGTAGAGAGGCACTGCCCTGGGGAGTCACCACATGAAGTTAAAGTACATTATCAAATTCAATAAGCCTGCTGCACCTGATCACTTGGCGAAGAGGACAAAAGAGGCAAGAGCCTGTGCCATGACTGAGCAGGGAGTGATCTTTAAAACATCAGCACTAACCAACCAAGAAATACAGTCCCCACAATTTCAGGCTCCTACAAATACTCAGGTAAGTCTCCCCTACTGCAATTGACAGAGAGAGTCAGAATTTCCCTTTTCATTGCATTGGGAGAAAGTTCTACCTCTCTGGACTGAGATGGACAAAGTGTGAAGGGTTCCTCCCTACACCCTGAAAAACGTGGGCGTTCTTCAGCCCTTGCCACAGAGCAGGATGGAGAACAGGATACGTGCCAATGTCTAGCCATCAGAAATTTCACACTATCAAGACCTGCCCAGGACGACCCAAGCTTCAAAGACTATGACCATGCTTGGGGCACCTGGGTGACTCAGCTGAGCAGCCGACTTTAGCTCAGGTCATGATCTCATTCATGGTTCTTGGATTCGAGTCCCACATCAGGCTTGCTGCTGTCAGCACAGAGCCTGCTTTGGTTTGGTTCCTATGTCACCCTCTCTCTCTGCCCCTCCCCTGCTTGCATGCTCTTTCAAAAACAAATAAACACTAAAAAAAGAGGCATTGACCATGCTGGAGGCGAGCAGTTTTGAGAGCAGCTCTGTCCTCTCTGGATGCAACTGGAAGCCACAGGGAAGTGAAGCTTCTTCAGGACTCTTGAGGAGACCAAAAAACTCTACTCTGACCCCTTGACTAGAAATCTCCATTCCCATCAACATCAGGTGCATGCTTTCCCAGTTGCCTCTTCCCGGTTGAGTCCCTATTTGTGTTAAACGTGGTGATCACTGTCAATGCTGCTAAAGCCAACAGATACACTTCGCCACTTGAAAACAGCTGGGCCTCATGACTAACATCAGCCTCTACAATCTACCCTGTCAATTCCAGCTGTTCCCTAAATAAATCTCTTTCTTTATAATCTAATTCCAACCTCAGCCACGATACTATCCGCCTCTCCTTGCCTAAGGGCACCAGCCATCTCAGACTGCTAGACCAGCAGCTCAGGCCAACTGTTAAGTACAGTGATCCGGGCTTCCGTGTGGTTCTGTGCTTTTTAATATTAGATTTTGTGCAATGATGGTTTCTGGCCCCATTTTTTTGGGGGGGCACATGTATGTTGCTGTACCTAGGTAGGTACTACTATCCTAGGTAGGCTTCTGCTTCTCTCACCGCTAACTAACCTTCAAACTCAGGATGAAGTCTTAGCATTAGTGCTAGAAGGAAAATCCAATCTGCAGCATAGTCAAAAGTGACAGGAGAAAAATAGTGTTGTGAACTATGAGAAAAGCCCCAATTTTTCCTTAGGGTCTGAACTAGCCTAGGCTGTTTGGCCTGTGGTAGATCAGGCTGTGGAGTTTGTTGAGCAACTGGGTAAAATGTGTCTCGATCTCATCCTCCAAATGAAAGTGAAGTTTGAGGTAGGCACAAGGAATGTGGTCTTGAACACCTGTACTATCTGCTACTATACCAACCAATCAGATTAAGAATTCTTCTCCCTTTGGTGAGTGTTTGGGGGTGGTGATGGGTGCTGGGCCATCATCCACCAGTGATCGAGAGCAAGAGATAAGCCATGGTCATATTAAATGGTGCCTAAAAGAAATGACACGGATAAATTTGAGTATCTTCTGCTTCTTCTGCCCAGTAAGTACCTTACAAGTAGAGGCTGGTCTCTTGTCCATTTCAGATCCCCTGACACTTCATTAAACATGGCCAGGAAAACTCCTGGATATAGCTTCGATTCTTTGGATTGTACTAAGAGTATAATTCTATTTGAAAACAATGGCATGTTAGTTATCTATTGTGGCATAGCTAATTATCCCAAAACTCAGAGGCTTATAACAAAAATACTTACTATCTCAAAGTTTCTGTGGGTTGGGAATTCAAGAGAAGTTTAGCGGGGTGACTTTGGCTGTAGTAAAATGTTAGCCAAGCAATCACATGAAGGCCTTGACCTGAACTGAAGGATCTGCCTCCAAGATGGCACACTCAGGGGGTTATTGGCAAGAAGCCTTAGTTCCTCACTGGCCATTGGTAGTGGCCTCAGTTGCTCTGCATGTGGAATTCTCCACGGGGCTATGTCCTCATGTTAAGGCAGCTGGCCTCCCCCAGAGCAAATGGGAGGAAGAGGATGGAAGACTGAAGGTACAATGTCTTTCGTCTACTCTTGGAAGTCATACACCATCATTTTGCCTCCTTATCTTTGTCACAAGTAAGTCACTAAGTACAGTACAGTACTTAAGAGGAAAGGAATTAAGCTCTATCTCCGAAAAATAAATAAATAAATAAATAAATAAATAAATAAATAAATTGTGGGCATACTTTAAAACTACTGACCACATGTAGGATGGGAAGAATAAAGTCTGAAGGGTCCACAGTTACAATTCCTTGAATTCAGCTGGAGTCAATATATCATAGTGGAGTAGAATGAGATTTGTGTTCAAATGGATTCAAGTGCAAGTCCCAGTCAAGGCTGGATTTATGGGCATTCAGCTAGTGCCCCAGGGCCCTATACTGAGAAGGGCCCCATGCTTGGTTTAATGCTCTGCCATTGTCATGGCAAAATTCTTAGTAATTGATCTTTGTATTCAAGTTTTTTAATTGGAATTCAATGGGACCATGGGGCAGGAGAAAGCCACAGTACGAGTGTTCAGTGCTGCTTCTTGGTACTCCATTTGCATACAATGTTCATGAAATCCTGTGAGCATAGAATTCTGGCAGAACCCCCAATGCACTGGAGTTCAGTGAGACTCCAAGCAAGTACCAGGTAAGCAGGTGACAGACAGAGTGAGTGGGGCCTCCAGCAGTAGGGAGAGGCCACGTTTTCCTTTCAAGTGCTTTGAATGCAGCTTGCTTCAAAGGCAATGGCATTCCAAGAAACAAGAGTAAGTAAGGAATCTTATCATGTCCTTTATTATTCGTATTACTTCCCTGTTAGTTAACCACTTATAGGAAGAAGGGTGACAGAAAGAAAAGGAAAGTTTGGGCGCCTCACTGTTCCTTTTCTTCTCAGCCTTCTGTACTCACCAGTAACTCAAGATAGAGAGTGTTTCTATATTAAGAAGTGAGGTAAAAATATCTGAACTCGTTTTGTGTAATTTTTACATTGTCCTGGTAAGAATGAAACATCTGTGCCTGTATGAGCTACAAAATATGACTCGTGTGATTTCAGTGATTCCTCATAGCAATGAAACTCTCTTCTATTTGCATTTAAAAGTGTTATTGCACAATGTAAGTGTGAGCAGTAAAATCCATGCTAATAATACAGGATTTTAATTTTTCTTTCCTTACGTTAAATAGCAAAAAACAACATTAAATAGCAAATTAAAAAAAAAATATTACGACAAAGTAGAAGACATTGTGGAAGAATGGAGATAGCTTTATATTTTACTACCTTTAATGACAATTTTTTCCTGTTTCCTGGACAAGGGATCCCACATTTCCATTTTGCACAGGGCCTGAAAACGAGGTAGCCATGGTGGTCCTGGCTTGTTCTGCCATTCCCTGCTCCATAATGACTCTAAAATGACTTATGTCTCCAAACTTCAGTTTCCTCTTCTAAAAAATGGGGATCCCAGTAGTATATATCTCATGACATTGTTAAAAGGATAAAATGACAAGCGTCTTGAAAACTATTTAGCATAGTGTCTGGTTGGCATAGGCTCAACAAATCAATGATAAATGCTCAATAAATAGATGATGGTATTGCCGGGTGGTAACCACTGGGGATATGGACCTACCCTGGTGTAAAGACCCATCTGGTCCTGAGAATGGAACACTGATTTTTTAAGAACAAGGGTGAGACCTTTTCCAGGTAGGCCACGATTAGCGAATGTAGCCTCAGAGAAAATATCCTCACTAGCTTCTTACTCATATGCTGAGCTTAGCCCAAAAGGAATCAACCCACTTGCCCCATGTAATAAAGGCAAGGATTTCTTAGAACCGATGGTTCCAACATTATAATTTTACATACGTAAAACTGAGGTTTATTTATTTATTTATTCATTTTAATATGAAATTTATTGTCAAATTGGTTTTCATACAACACCCAGTACTCATCCCAACAGGTGCCCTCCTCAGTGCCCATCACCCACTTTCCCCTCCCTCTCACCCCCCATCAACTCTCAGTTTATTCTCAGTTTTTAAGAGTATCTTATGGTTTGCCTCCTTCCTTCTCTGTAACTTTTTTTTCCCTTCCTCCCCCTCCCCCATGGTCTTCTCTTAAGTTTCTCAGGATCCACATAAGAGTGAAAACATATGGTATCTGTCTTTCTCTGTATGACTTATTTCACTTAGCATAACACTCTCCAGTTCCATCCACCTTGCTACAAAAGGCCATATTTCATTCTTTCTCATTGCCACGTAGTATTCCATTGTGTATATAAACCACAATTTCTTTATCCACTTATGGAAAGAGCCTAAATGTCCATCACCTGAAGACTGAGGTTTAAAGAGAAGAAATAAGGACCCTGGTCACCTGTTTAGAAACGGGCAGGACTGAGTCTTGAGTTGGAAGATTTTTGACTCCTTGTCCTATCCTTGGCCCTTTTACTTCTCAGCCTTCTGACTGACCATGCATACTTCTAGCTGAACATATACTTCGGGAGAATTTTCTCCCATGAAGTTCAGTTAGCTAGCACTGGTGCCGGAGGTCTCCTTTGGAAACCCATAGACCAGAACACCTGTTTCAAGGAGATGGAGAGTTAGGTCCCATTAGTAGAACACTTTGGGGGCCCGGGCTGCTCAGCTCCCAGTGAATTCGATTGAGTGGCAATCACAAGAATAATGCTAGGTTATGTTTTCATAGTTGACTCTGTGCTGAGAGAAGCACTGGGAAGGTGGATAAGCACACTCCTTATGGTGGAGGGGGTGGTGCTGGTGATGAGGGAGGCAATGCCATGCAGTACGTGGATAAATGATAATATTGCCATTTGGTAACCACTGGAAACGCAAATCTCCTCTGGTGAGTGAAGTGGAGGACTAAAGGAGGGGGTAGTGGAGTTGGATGATCAAGTCTGGCAGGGGGGTGGGGTGGGGATGGAAGAGGTGTAAGGGGGTGTGGTGAGGGAGGTACTGCTAGCGAAGGTTGTGATCGGGGTAGTGGTGAAGGGGATGGCAGTGGTGGTGGGTGGGGAGGTGATGGTGTTAGTTGTGGGGGTGATGGTGGACATGGTAGGGAGGTGTGCTGGGGTAGGTGTATAGGGTTGGACACAGAGGATGGAATGTGGCACAAGAATCAACCCAGAGTTCTGCATGGGTCTGACCATAGCTTTCTCTGTTCAAAGATCTTCTTCCCTTATATGTTGGCAAACTCTGAACTGCTTACTGTGGCACATCACCGCCTCTTGAATTTCCTCTGCCTCCAGACTTTTTACTCCTCTCACTTTTCTCTCCAGTCAGACCAAACTCCCCTGGCGCACTTTGCAGCTTCGTGCCATCCCAGTGGTGCAGTGATGATTGTCGCCTTTGCAAATGCTGTCTCCACTGCACTTAGAAGAAATGTCCTTCCCTGCCTTCATTTGTCCTTGAAAACTCAGACAACCGTCAAAGTGCTGTCCTCACTTCCCTCCCAGAGCCTCCCCTGGGCTATGTGCTCACGTCATCTCCCCCAGGTCTTACCACTGACTAATATTGTCTAAGCGCTGACTCTGGTTTGCTGGACTGAGTAGAAGCTACTGCTGGTGGTGGAGGGCGAGGATGAAGGACTGGAGACTCTGAGAGGAATTGATATACAACTTCCAACTAAAGAGGGAAATCTGAAGAGAAAAAAGCAGGCGGGGGGATGGGCAGGACATTTCATTTTTTTTTGTTGGTGGACCTGGGGTAGCAGGAGGGAATGGAAATAAAAGATAAGATGAGACAAAGTCTCCAGGTCAAAAGGTGTCTCAGTCTGGGCAAGATGGAGTCTCCTCTGGAAGTAAGATCCAGGGTAAAGTTTCAATACCTCCAGAAGATGGAATTTTCCCTGTTTGTCTTGAATGTTAAATTTACCCTCTGAGTGTACTGCATCTCAGATGAACTGGCCCTGGGATTCATCTTTGGAAACTTGTGAACTTTGATCACTGCCCACTTTTTCTCCTTAAAGTTGTATCTCACCCCCTGACCTAAGCCATCAATGGAAAAGAAGATGCTACCTCACTGCTAAGTCCTTGGGATCATCTACCTCCAGTGCTGCAGCTATTTCGTGCCAATCCCTTCCTGTACTTGATTGGGGGGGGGGGGGGTGGAATTTCCTCCTACCCATGAGCATTCTTGTTTTACCTCAGAGAGGCCACTCCCGGCCCTTCTGCGGCCCTCTTGCCTACCTCTTGCCCCCAGAGCGGTCTGTCTCTCCCACTTTACAAATAATGGCAAGAGAAAAATGCAAAATAAAACAACGACAAAAGGTTTAATGACAGTCTCTTCTGCTGTAATGTGCTAATTGCCTTCTTAAGAAATCCCATGTTATCAAAAATCATGCCATCAAAACCACTGTTACCTGCGAAAATGCAAGTTATTGACAAAAGAGGTGTAGATTAAAAAGGGTAATTTTTCCCCAAAGAAATATAAAAAACAGAGCTGATTTTAATAGTTTTAAATTATTTTGTTATGCTGAAGTAAGAAAAATATAGCCACTTGATTATCAAGTGACCAAAATAAATTTAAATACCTCTGAGAAAAATTCTCAGGGGGGAAAATGTGCCAAATTAGCAAGTATCTAGGTAAATTTTAAACCAGTTCCCAGCTATCAATGTTAAACAAAAACATAAGCTGCCAAACGAATAGCCAGCTACTCAGACAAAGCAGCTGTGGATTCCTGTAATGTCTTTGAAAAGGGTTTTTTTTTTTTTTGCCCTGATATATGCCTACGTGCTATACTAGTCACCAGTGGCACAAGCATTTTAACCAAAAGTAGCAGGCATGAGGCCAGGTATGCTGAGCGAGGTTATGTAACCTGGAGTAGCAAAAGAAATGACTGAGATACAAAGGAATAATAATTTGTAAGGAGTTGAGTGTAAAAAATAAAAATTAGTATCTCATTTTTACGTTGCTTGTAAAATGGATACCATAAACTTTAGAGGAGATATCTTCACAGGAACAAAACATGGTTCAAGCCGAGGGGAGGAGGTGGTACTCATCAGCCAGGTCAGGAGGATTGGTAAAATCCAAGGAGAGAGATTCTGATTTCAAGAAGAAAAGAGCTGAACAGGAAGAGAAGAAGGAACTAAGAAGCCAAGAAGCAGACATACATATGGCAGGCTCAAGGCAGTGGATCTGGACTGCAGAGACAGGGGATGGAGTCAAAGGGAGAAAAGAGCAGGAGGAGAGGCAATTAAATGTCTCAGTTTAGACACATGTTCCTGAGGATTGAGCCCGGATACTGGTAGAATGGCCAAGTGATGTGGCCATGATCTTCGGCTCCAAGAATGCTAGAGTGGGAGCGACCCCAGAACTCATCCAATTTAAATCATTCATTATCAAGAGAGTAAAAAAGAGGGCTGTGACTTACCCAAAGTTATGGAACTGGATGTTCCAATGTTAATTCAGTGCAAAGTCAGTTACAGATCCTATGAGCATGCTCAGGACTTAGGTCAGACTATATCTTTCTCCTCTAGAAACAGAAGGTAGAAAGATGATCAGTTCCACTCGACATAGCAAATGTGGTGGAAGGACTAGTTCTAAATTCCCTGCCCAAATTAATACCCAATCCTCCAGTTCCAAGTTCAAGACATGTGCCAGATACAAGGCAGGAGCCATGGGCTCAAAGATTGCTTCGCTGCTAGACTGTAAGACCTTTAGGGTCAGGGACCAAATTTCATTCACCTTTATATCTCCAACATCTGAGCAACAGTCATCTTCTAATAAATATTTGTGCCTTTCAACCAGTAATAACTATATCCCTAGAGTCCCTTGTATTCCTATCTTTTGTATTACATACAGATTCACTGAGATCAGAGAAGTTAAGAGAAAAAGCTACAGTCACAGAGTGAATTAAGAGCAGAACTCAAGCCTGCCCTTCCCATTGTCCTCACCATTGCTTTGCTACTTTTTCAAGAGGTCTGGGACACAGGTAAGGGCTGAAGCAAAAATGAATCATAACACAGCAGTTGAATCATCTGAAAAGTAGAGTCTAGATGAAAGATCTATAAACTGGAAAATAAAAACCCAGTAAGAGTTTCTTTAAAGTCTAAGGCTGGGACTGTTTATAACCATCTTGGTATTTGTAGCCTCCAACACAGGGCTTGGCAGATAGCCCCACATTGCTACTAAAGGAGGCAGCTCCAATTTTAAAGTAATAAACAGTATATCCTGTCGTTAAACTGCTCCCCAACTTCTATTGAGTGCCAGCTTAGTGCTTCCCACTTGAATTAAGTTGACAGAAGTCTTTGGAACACTATTGTGTGAGATAAACACAATGGCTGCAGTCTCTGGCCTGAAACTCTTTTCCTATGGGAAAGCCAGTTTCAATGATGATTTGAAGGTCGAATGAGGTCAACATCAAACAACGTAATGTGTACTGGACTGTAGGCAGTGAGCAAGGAGAAAGAACAAGCGTTTTGGAGCAGTAGACATTGGGGAACAGTCATGCTCCTTGATAGCATTATCCAAAGATGGCAGCAGTAAGTGGACTTCGACAGTCAAACTATGAAAGAGCACAATCTGAGCTATGGGTAGAGTAGAGAAAGAGAGCCATAATCCAGGGTCTCTTGAGGGATTCTCAAATCTTTAAATATTCTCAAAGAAGGGATACCCCACAAACTCCCCAGAGCCATTGTTCCAAGTTATTATACCATCATACTAATGTATGATTAATGACATTTTATCAGCATGAGAAAGCAATTCATATGGGTTGGATTTTGTTTTTTAATTACTAGGGGAAAAAAAAAAAAAAACCAAACAAATTCCAGTTACTTTCTTGACCTAGCAGAGTGGTCTTTACAGAAAGGGGGATAAAGCAATGTTGATGAAGAGCAAACACAATTGTCTTGGTGAAGGAACGTCAGATCAGAATGTAATTCCCCTGTTCATGTTTTTCTTAGAAAGCGTTTCCATTCTGCCTGGTTCTGGGAACAAAGCCAAAGCGTGCATTAGAGGAACAGAGATTTCCAGGAAGTTGGGCGACTGAGGATGGCTGGGTGGGTGGGAGCCTGGGGAGGGTCTGATGGTGGGGACAGTTCTGACACCTCTGTGCAAGCCTGGGAAAGATGAGGTGCCCACTCTGCCTTTTATTCTGTAGCTGACAGGGCCCCTGAGAAATGTTTAAGGGTCAGAGAGGGGTAGGATTGAACCAGAAGACAGAGCCCGGACACCTCCCATTCCCTCACCTTAAGTAATTAACAAAGCACAAAATCAGGGTGGGAAGGAAGGGAGGCAGTGACACCGAGGTGAAGATGGGCACCGTTCCCCACTCTCTCTGCTGGTCACACCTACCAACGTCATGCTAAACAGAGGTTTCACAATGGCTTCAGTTTTGTCCTCCATAGCCTGTCTTAGAAGCAGCCCCTGGAGAGCAAGAGCCACCTTCTTCTCCCTTTCCTTCTCTTCACATCATTCCATGTCATCTATTTTTCCAGCACGGTGAATGAACAAAACAGCAGGGGTCCAGGACCCAGAAAGGAAACGAGGATATAGACTGAGGCCTTCTGAACACAAAATGGCGCGAGGCATTTTGTTAGGTGTTTTATCTATCTCCCTTATTCATATGATCTCCACAGTTCAGAAGGCTCCTGTTCTCACACTGAGAGGTTGAGGGACTGTGGACAAGTGTCAGAACGTCTGTCTCCTTACTAAGGACGGAGTGTGTGTAAAATGGGCATGATCACATTTTCCTGTCAACCCCCGAGAGGTGCTGTAAAAATCAAATGAGACAATATACAAGGAAGCCTTGGTGAACCGTGAAATGCTGAACACACGGATGGGGTTATCATGTAGTTAATAAACTGCTCTCTGCGTTTAAACACCTAGAGCCGGATGTTTCCTCCATGTATCTCAAACACGTATTCTTACCCTAATCCCTGGTCACTTGGAAATCGGCCTTGAAAATCTAACCAAATCTTTTGCACCAGCCAGCATACCAAACCTCACTTCCTGCCCCATCTCCATTGGCCATGTAGCCTATGAAGTGAGAAACCAAATCTCAGGTTCCAGTAATAATGAAACAAGGGGGCTCAAAGAGCTCACATCCTCATCTTGAGGTTGACAGAGGAGAAAGAATCAAGTCACGGTGAGACAGGTGCCAGACATTGCTTGTAAAATGGATACCATAAACTTTAGAGGAGATACAGGTGCAGAGAAAAGGTGGGCGCTGGGCATCGGGAGGGAGAACATTGCCCTGATCGTGGCAGCAGGAGCTTAAGGGATGATGCCTTCTGGGAGTCAGCGTTTTCATGGATGGTCTGGCACCAAATGCGAGCCACCAGAGGAAGAAATTAGAAAGGGACACTGTGGGAAACGGGTAAGAAGAAATGTGAAAAGGAAGGAAGAACACAGAAGGCGCTCAGTGCCCGCTATGAGGTTGGATTACACACTTCCACATGGCTATACCATCTTCTGTCCTCTGGCCGCCTCCTACCTCTCTTGCTCCCAATGTGCGACATCACCGGATAGCAGACATCTCCGGGTGGGAATATTCTAGCAGCACAAACTCTTTAGGAATCCAGACAGTACCCACCCAGTGACTGCAGGAATTAAGTCTGGGTCAGAAAGAGAATGGGTGGAGAGAAGGGCAGAGAGGAGCTGGGGGCTGGGGGTAATAGTGACGGTAGAGGTGCATGTAGCTTTATTGGGAAAAATTCCCAAACAGCAACTCAGGCTCCTTCGCAATCAAAGCCCAGTTTAAGGACAGCAACCCTTCCTCTCCTCCCTCCCCAGTTGTTGTCTCTACTGAGCATCTGCCGTCACTGGGCTCAGCCTCTAGACTCCATCATCAGGATTAAAAGCTAAGATACGTTTGGATTCAAATCCCAGTCCCTCCACCCATGAGCTGTGTGGCCCGGCTTTGTCAGTTCAGACTCAGTTCTTCCAGCAGGTGAATAATGCCTGTTAGGTCTTCAGAAACACTGAGCTATGTATCTAACGCCCTGGACCCAAGGCCTAGTTCGATAATTGGAGTGTTTATTATTACTTTATGATTTCTCTTAAGGTTTATTTATTTAGAGAGAGAGAGAGAGAGAGAGCAAGTGCAGAGGGGCAGAGAGAGGGGGAGAGAGAGAATCCCAAGCAGGCTCTGCACTGTCGGTGTGGAGCCTGATGGGGGGCTCAAACCCGCAAACCGTGAGATCAGGATGTGAGTCGAAATCAAGAGTCGGATGCTTAACTGCCCGAGCCACCTGGTGCCCCTATTACTTTATTATTAATCATCCATCTGTCACCTCCTAGCTATCGCCACTTTCTCAAGTACAAGCACTTACCAGACACTCACTATGTGCCAGGATGTTGTACTAGCCGCTCAGACTGTGAGGATGAGACAGAAAATCCCTGACCTCAAAGGGCAAGCCATCTGATGTCAGTAGATAATGAGAGCTTCAGATCCCAAGGAGACACGCTGGCTGTGGTCCTGCACTTGAAGGAGTGTCGCATGGGTGGCGGGGCAGGCCTGTCTGAGGGGCTTTGGAGGACTCGGCAGGGGAGGGAGGGGTCAGAGTCAATTCCCCTGAGGAGGGTTGCATCATCACTCCCCAGGATCTTGCAGAGGAGCCCCTGCCTTGGCTCGTGCTGGGCCCTCAGCAGCTTTCGAGCTCTGTTCCAGCCTGATTAGACCGGGGCTTTGAGGAGACGTTTCAGGGCCCCTGGATGGAGGGGAGCAGGCAGAGATATGGGAGGTTATCAACCCTTTTATTAGGCCCCAACCAGAGCAGTTGTGGCTGTGTCTGTTTTAGAAATTGGTAATCTGAGCTAGATCTGAAGAAAAGGTCAAGCTGATAAACGTGTCCAGAAACCCCCAGGCTAAGTGATTTCTAAGATGCTTTCCAAGGATGGGAGGTTAGCAGTCTCTCCAGGCTGTCTCGGGCAGAGGTGCCTGGGGCTCACACGTCCTGGCTTCCTGTTCCTCCAGCCTCAGGGCCTGAAGGCTTTGTGAACAGCAGTGGTGCTCTGTCCAGAGCTCTTTCATTCCACTGGGCTGTTCACAACCTATTTCCTCCCACCTCCTTATCGTTCCGCGCCTTTCCCCCTTCCTCCACCAATACAGCTCATTCTCCCCAATTCAGAAATCGGAGAAGAGGTCAATTGATCCACAGAGAGGTGTAATCTGTTGAGAAGTGTTAGAGAAGCAAGTTTTCTGTTTGCGGAGGGACCCGGTGAAAACATAACAATAGGTCGGACCGCTATTGACTTAAGCTCAACTCTATTTCATCAGCCAAAGTCTTGACCTGCAGGTCAAAAGTCAGGCTGTCAGAAATGGGCAAAAACCAGCCCTCCAGGGAAATAGGAGGCTGAGTGCCCCACTAAGGAGGCTCTCCCCCACTCTGAAGTTCCTGAGAGGCTGGAAGGGGACTCTCAGGCTGAAAGCAGGGCCTGGTATGAATTTTCTCATTATGTGGGGACTTCTCTTAGGTTGAGTTGACCTCTACATTCCAATAGAGCGTGGACGTCAACAGCAATTCAAGGTCACTGTTGACTTCTCTATCACTTTGTGATTAGAAGGCCAAGTCCCTTGTTTAAAAAAGAAAGAAAAGAAACAAGAGAGGGAAGAAGGAGAGGGAGAGAGGGAAGGAAGGGAGAGAGAGAAGGTGGGAGGGAGGGAGAGAGGAAGGGAGAGAGGAAGAAAGAGAGGGAGAAGAAGAATCTTTGGAAAATAGAAATCACATTCAGTAAGTGAATTCCAATGTGCTTCTTCAGAATAATAAATAGCCTCTGGTACAATCATGTATCTTTGTATCTTAAGTTTTAAAATTCTAAATATTTGTGATGGGGTTATAAACTCGAAACAGAATATAAAGCTGTCAAGACCTATTTGCAACCTGATATGAGGAGCAGCTGACCAGACAATTCAGCCACTGTATACAAAGCATACTGTATACACTTTATATATAAACATCTGCATTCCCGGTGGCTCCATCCAAAATCGGCTGATTGTGTCCCATGTCACAGACCCATGTTAAGGCGAGTTCCCATCTTTCTGTGAAGATAGGCAGAAGTAGCAATGTGAAACAATTATACCACAAGCCTTTGTAATTTCAGTGATCTGTCTCTTAGTAAGCAAACGTCAAAATCTAATTTGAAATATTTTTTAATGTTTATTTTTGAGAGAGAGAGAGAGAGAGAGAGAGAGAGAGAGAGAAGGGGAGGGGCAGAGAGAGAGGGAGACACAGAATCGGAAGCAGGCTCCAGGCTCTGAGCTGTCAGCACAGAGCCCGATGTGGGCTCAAACTCACGAATCACGAGATCATGACCTGAGGCGAAGTCGGACGCTCAACCGACTGAGCCACCCGGGCGCCCCCAAAATCTAGTTTCATACATCGGCTCATCCATGTCTTTGAGTAAAATGGGCTGAAATTGTAATGTGATGATGCTCCACATGTTTATAAGTAAGGATCCTAGTGCAAGTTTTAACGTCTCATTCTTCTCTAAGGAAATTTATCTCAGATGCACCATGGCTGTGTTGCCCATAGTTCCAGGAATTCTGCCTGGATACAGAGCTGTTTTGACTCGGGCAGCTCATCTGCTCTAAAGGGTGGAGAAAGGTACATGGCACTGTGAACACCAACTGGCATGGAGCACTGCTTTATGAGCACAGACGGCAGTCAAGTGAGGCTGCACGGGAGCACCCCTTTTACTCTTGAGTTATCTACTGCCCTGGTCCTATGCAAACCTTCAGAGAGAAGCCCTCAAATGTCCCTGTCCTGTGCATTGCTAGAGCAGTGTTTTAGTTAGTCGGCTTCTCCAGCATTTATGAAGGTGTGCATCCTCAGCCTCTTAGTGTCGGGTCAGAGGCTCAAGTTTTCATGTCGGATAGCCAAGAGCGTATGCTGAAGAACACTGGGGCGCCTTGCAAATCAAAGTATCCTGTGTTGGAGTTTCAGACCAATCATATTCATGCCCTTCTCTCTTAAGAGTTCTGAACCAATCGAGACCTAGACCCAAGAACTGACCAGAGATCATGGGCTTCGACGTTTGGGGAACTGACCCGGAGAGCACTTTGAGTACGAAGTGAAATAGACTGCCTTCTATTTGCCCTTCTGATGAAACCTTGGGACCCAAGGCCAAATGAACCCATGTTGTTGCACAGCTAATGCTTATTCAGTCAGGCAAAAGGAAAACAGGAATTTCCCCGTGAGACAGGAAGTCTTGGGGGGGGGGGGGATGGAGGGTTGTGGATGGTAAGTTCCTATGTGTTTCTGACCTTTAACTTGGTAACTGCAAATAGGCAGGAACATGGATTGATGGACTGTGGTCTTCCTCTCTTTCATCAGTCACATAAATCTCCTCCCCACAGGGAGAAGCCAGCTGGGTCTAGAAGGAACTTGAGGGGAGTTCTCGGTCGTCATTTCGTGACTACAGAAGTTACTCTGCGTTCAGTCGGGAGCGTGAGGAGAGGAAAACACTGTCTCTATGCCCTTGTTACTGAAAACAGCAGGATAGGAGAGCGAGGACCAGGCACCAGCATGGGGTTTGAACCCGGACTGTCTATGTAAGTCCTTCTGTCGTTGGTTGGGTGACTTTGGAAAGCTTCTTTTAGCTTCTCTAAGCCTCAGTTTTTTCAAAAATAAAATGAAGATGATGGGTGCTTTTTTCATCCTGTTGTGAAGGCTTCAGGAAGCAAAAATTGAAGTCCCTGCCACAATGCACAGGCAGCAAGGAATGTTAAATATATACGGGTTCGCTACTATTAGCTACCGGGGCCCATCTGAATGGCGACTTCTTTTCTCCATTTTTCTTCCATGCTAAAATTTCCTTCCTCATGCCCATGCTTCTGGGCTTCAGTCATGGCACAAAAATAAAAGAAGTCAAATGTGTTGAAGGGGGATGATGCGGGCAAAAAATGAGCAACTGTCTGTCACAGACTCATTTCTCCAAACCTTGAGTGGCCATTTCGCGTAGAAGACATTGTCAGAGTCACATAGCTTTACGTACCCGGCCAACGCCCCTCTACCTATGATGGGCCCACATCCACCCAGGGAGCTGAGGAAGACGTTCGTTTCAAAGGAGAGACTTGTTGGTGTATAACTCTTGTCTGAGACCATCCCCACTAAGTCAGAGCTAGACCAAAGGGAAGTTAGGGAAGCTCATTTCCTTTGTAAGCCACTTCCCCCAGTGACCCTCTGGTGGTCAAACCATGGGGCCTCTTTGAAATGCTCTGGTGCCACCGAACTGAAAAGGAAGACCAGAGTTCCCTGAATTTATCTGAAGGAGAGATAATGAGAACTTTAATGAGTTGTGACGAGCATAATAGAATAATAACCAGGATAGTTGAGAACCACCATTTTAATGGATTTCCAAATTGTGTATGCTAGATTGGTTTTGTTCAAAGAATTAGCTCTAGTCATCAATTTTACTGGATTTGTGTGTTGGTTTTCCAGTTCATTGATTTCTGTACTTGCTGTATTATATCATGCGTCCTGTTTTCTCTTTATTTTTTCAAGTAATTAAGATGAATGTTTGATCCAATTATTTTTATTCTCTCTTGTTGATAAAGGAACAGTTAAGAACATGAATTTGTGCGCTCAGTAAGGCTTTGGCTATATCCCATACATTTAGTAATAAATTTTTTTTGTGATAGTTTAGTAGTTTATTAATGCAATATTTTCTTTTTTAAAAAATTTTTTAGTGTTTTATTTATTCTTGAGAGAGAGAGAGAGAGAGAGAGAGAGAGAGAGCATGAGTGAGGGAGGGGCAGAGAGAGAGCAGGACACAGAATCCGAAGCAGGCTCCAGGCTCTGAGCTGTCAGCACAGAGCCCGATGCGGGGCTCGAACTCACGAGTAGTGAGATCATGACCTGAGCCAAAGTCGGATGCTCAACTCACTGAGCCACCCCGGCACCCCAATATTTTCTTTTTTTTAATGCTTCAGTGAGTTGTTTTAATAAACGATATTTTTTTCATTTTAAGAGTAGTGCTTGTTCAGTACGAAGAGTTTGGGAAAATGTATCTAATCAATAAGCTAACCACCCAGAGATATGGACTCTAACTATTTTGGCATGTTTCTTCACAGTTTTTAAATAGTGCTGCGATGAACATCTTTGATGATGTTGCCCCACCCCTTATCCGTGGGGAGTCTGTTCCAAGACCCGGTGGACGCCTGAAACCAGGGAGTGTACTGATCCCTACACAGACTATGTTTTCTCCAAGGAAACATTCGGGCCACTTCTAGGACACACAGAAGCCTCTCACTTCAGTTCCCCTGTGGTCACCGTGGTCTGGAAGCAGATGACCCTCTTTCTGATGCAATATTGTCTAATGAATACTAATTGCAATTTTGATATCTTACCTCCAATATTCACATGGCAAAGTTCCCTTTTTATTATGGGAGTTGTTTGCTTTCTACATTTTCAATTTTAATGTCATTATTAATTGATAGACCAACCATGTATTAGTGAGAAAATGTGGCCATTATTAAGATTTTCTTTCTGGTAGAGTATATTAGTAGTATTTGAGGAAATAGTATGGACAAATGAAAAAGAAGTGTGAGATCTGTTTATCAGATTTGAATTTATATATTATATATTTAACATATATATCACATATATATCATATATCCATATATACACATATATGTCAGATATAGATTACATAGGGGCGTGTACATATCTATTAATATCTCATTAATTTTGTTGTTTCCACAGTCACCGATTTTATTTTTGATCTATTTCGTCGGTCACACACTGACATGTGTGTTAGAGTCTCTCACAGTAACTGTGTGTTCATTCTCCTTATGTTTTTCCCTTAGGTTGTATTTCTAGCTATTTTTGGTCTTACTTTGGTTTTTATAGTTTTCTGTGAAATTTTCGGTGTCTAAAGATACTCTCACCATGGACATATCATTGATTGACGTATTTTTCAAATCATGTTAATGCCTTTTGCTTTTAATTTTACACTTTGTTTGAAATTTATATTTGAAATAGGACCTCTGCTTTTGTTTTCTGTTCTTTTTATGTTTTTCTGAAAAATTAAATACACGGTACGTTTGTGCATACCTCATGCCATTTTTAAGGCCTATTTGTGGCGCCTGGGTGGCTCCGTCGGTTAAGCGTCCGACTTGGACTCAGGTCATGATCTCACGGCTTGTGAATTCGAGCCCTGAGTTGGGCTCTGTGCTGACAGTTCAGAGCCTGGGGCCTGCTTCCTATTCTGTGTCTCCCTCTCTCTCTGCCCCTCCCCTGCTCATTCTCTCTCTCTCTCTCTATCTCTGTCTTTGTCTCAGGAATAAATACACATTAAAAAAAAATTAAGGCGTATTTAAAAGCAACATGTCATATTTTGCATTGTAATCCAATCTATTGGGTTGGGGGATTCAATTTTAAATTGGGGAATTCACGGTCGATCCATCTGGTCTCCCTCATCCGGCCTTGCTGTACAGATGTGGCACAGAGCAGGGACTGGAAGTAAGTCTGTGAATCAGACAAGCCTGGGTTGAGCTCTTGAATCTGCCTTTTTCGTCCGTGTGACCTCAGGAAAGCCGCTTATCCTCTGTGAGTCCCTGTTGATTCATCCACAACATTGAAACAATTATATTACTAAGGTTGCTACAAAGAGTCGATAGAAAATAATAGCCAATCACCTAATAGTACCTGACACACCATAGGCAGGCAATAAATGCTGGCCAGCCTTTTATATACAGTGATAAATATAAATATGATGACATTCCATACATAAATCCTATTATTTTAAGTTGTGTGTTTGTCATTCCTTTGATTTTGAATTTTCTATCTTTTGATAGCTGGACTAGGTTTGCTTGCTTTTATTTTCACAAATAACTTGAAAGGCAAACATTTGTTTTTAATCGACTAGTGGTCATCTTTATATTTTCCAAAGACATTATTTGAGTGTCTTTTCCCTGAGGGTCACAACCAACAATCACCTCCCCTTACGTAATACGTGTGATTTACAATGTCTTTCCTTACCATCCTCCTCTGCCTCCCGACCTATAGTAATATAATCTGGGGTTTCCACTGGTAATTCTTTTATAATGAATTAATATTTGTACACTGTATATTTTCTTCATAAAACATAACATTTGCTTTGTTCTATAACCACATTTTTAATTACTTAGAGACAACTCTGTGTTTAAGACTTAATGCCAACCACCCGTCCTAATATGCCATTATATTCAAATTTTATTTATTTAATTTATTTTTTAATGTTTATTTTTGAGAGACAGATACAGAGTGTGAGCAGGGGAGGTGCAGAGAGAGAGAGAGACAGAGAGAGACAGAGAGAGACACAGAAGCTGAAGCAGCCTCCAGGCTCTGAGCTGTCAGCACAGAGCCTGATGTGGGGCTCCAACTCACGATCTGCAAGATCAGGACCCGAGCCGAAGTCAGACACTTAACCGACTGAACCACCCAAGCGTCCCATTTATATCAAATTTTAAACTTTATCTTTTACATTTATGTTTCGATTGCCTCAAGTATGTCATTAAGAAAAATCTTTGGGGTGCTTGGGTGGGTCAGTCGGTTGAGCATCTGACTCTTGATTTTGGCTCAGGTCATGATCCCAGGGTCATGAGATGGAGACTTGCATTGGGCTCTGTGCTGAAGCCTGCTTAAGATTCTCTCTCTGTCTCTGTCTCTGTCTCTGTCTCTCTTTCTCCCTCTGCCCCTCCCCCACTCGCAGGTGCTCAGACTCTCTAAAAAAAAAAAAAAAAGAAAAAAAGATAAGTCTTCCAGATGAAAGTGTAAAGGATACCCATTTTTTAAGCTCTGCTCTATCTGGAAATGCTTTTACACCAAAGACAAATGACCAAGTATGACATCCTTACGTTACCACCCTTTGTCCAAAACTCTGATGACCTTGCCCTAGTTAGATCTGGCTTTGCAGTGCTGCAGAGAATTCTGCAGTAGACATAGGTTCTGGCCCTGTGTTTCATTTTGTTTGTTTGTGAGTGTAGATCAGATGCCTTCCTGCCTTCTCCCTTCCATGCCAAGATGGCAGTGAAGCATGGGAGTCCACTAGAGGGACCAAAGTTGTTGCTGTTTTTGATTTTTCTATCATCTTGGCAAAAGGTGGCTTTGACATCGAAACCCAGTTAAAACTTTAATTTTGACAACTCACTGTGTTTCACCTGAAATTATGTGGAGATATCAAAAGTTGCTAGAGAAACCACATATATACAGCTTTAGGGAAGAAAGGGGAATCTTTTCCTGCAGCTGGAGGAAGGATCACAGGAGAAATGTAGGAGTCGGCCCCATACGGAGGAAACTGAGGGCCCATGAAGAAGTCCAGGTTTGAATCTTTTTCCACGTGTGGTCCAATGTCCTCAAATAGGAGGGTTCAAGGTGTGCTGGGTTTTATTTTCTTGAGTTAATTTAGTAACTCATGTGTTATTTGGGCAGCAAAAATAAATGAAACATAAGCCCTGCCCTCAGGTTGCTTACACTATGACAAAAGGGAAGAGAAGAATTACATAAAGGTTGTATAACACATTGGGCGCCTGGGTGGCTCAGTCGATTGAGGGTCCGACTTCAGCTCAGGTCATGATCTCACAGTTCATGAGTTCGAGCCCCACATCAGGCTCCGTGCTGACAAGCTTGGAGCCTGGAGCCTGTGTCAGATTCTGTGTCTCCCTCTCTCCCTCTCTTCCCCTCCCCTACTTGTACTCTGTCTCTCTCTATCTCTCAAAGATAAACATTAAAAAATAATTAAAAAAAAAGATTGTATAACACAAAAACATCAAACATAAAAAGTATTTTAAAGAGTCCACGTGGCTGGTTGACCAGCAGTTGGGGTTGAAGTGGGCTTCTCACAAGAACGCTCTCATCAAGTTGTCTGGACCTAGAAGTTGCTTTGGATGGCCATTAATGTGGACACGTCTGTAATGGGATAAGCTACCGGTCTCAAAGGACCTTCCCAATTCTGAGATTCCTTGAGAACAAACGGAATTTAAATAACAGTGTTTTGGAACATCCTTATCCTGCTTCACTCCCGCAAACTTCTGTGTCTTATTTAGTCTTCCTGGGCACTCCCCAAATCTCCAGCCTGCTCTACAGTGGTCCTATCATGGCGGACACTCAAAAAGCTCTTACGTATGCTGTAATTATTTCTTTATAGATGTGTACTTTCCTCTAAAAAGAGTAAGTTCCCCCCCAAAACAGGGATAAATCTTAAAGTTTTAGATGACAGAAAGATACCAAAGCATATCTGTCATTCTGTTAGCATTCTGTTAGCATCCTCCATCAGGAGGATGGAATGGGGACATTTTTTTCCTTTATATGTCTCCATATAATTGGACTTGTCTCAAATATATAACGTTTTACTTTTGTTATTAAGAAAGTCGGTGAAGGAAAAGGACTGAAAGAGCAAGAAAGAGCAAAGAAAAGAGAAAAGAATAAGGAAGAAAGGAAAGTTCTACGTATCATGCCATAGTGCCCATCCAGGCAGAAACCCTGATGATTTGTTGAACAAATCCAGTCCCTACTTGCCTATCTTACCTTCCACTCTGGGCTCACCTTTGGGTTCTTCTCTCCAGGCCGCTGATTTCACGGAGACAAGGCATCACTACCAACGTAACTTGGTTCTGCTTACTCTGGCCCCACCAGACCAAGGAGACTCCCAAACCCACAGAAGATTATTATTATTATTTCCCCTCCACTTCCAAAGGGAGAAAGAACTAAAAACCACAGATAACAGAGGAGTGTTTCCTCTCAGGCTGAAAGCCCCCTGAAGGGAAGGAAAACAGGGCCTCAGATCCTGCCCACCAGCTCCTGGCCTAGTGCGGAACAGACCCATGTGGTGGTTTGAGGATGAGGACTGAGCTCTTTCTCCAGCTTGGGATCTTGAAGAGCTTCCCAGCTGCCCAAAGCCCCAATTTCCTCCACCGCACGCAGATGCAGCTGAGTCAGGACTGGGCCAGTCACCATGATGAAGGGGTTGCGTTTGCTCTTGGTTCTAGCCCTGCCTCCAGTCACAAGCCCTCTGGCTCTCTCCGGGAGGACCCTGGGCACTCCATCTGCCTGGAGATGCTTCTTCTCTGCCCAGCAGTCCAGAGATCGCTCCCCTTCTACCCCTATTGAACCTGCCCAGAACAGTGGGATGTAGCAGGCATCTCGCTGTATCTGGCCTATAGGCAGAGAGCCGATGAGCTGTGCCAATTTGCACAAGTGACTTTTCTGAGCCTGGATTTCCCCCTCAGAGCAGAGGGGGTGGGGATCATCAGGGACCATCAGGGCGAGTTGCCGGAGGGTACTGGACGTGCCATGGCCCCTTGTCCACTTGGAAAATGAGCGTAAGAATTACTGCTCACAGAGGAGAGGGGAGGGGTCCCGAATCAGTGTGCGGCACACTGTCGAGGCTCTGTATCAGCTCTTCACGGTATTTCATTTCCAGCAGGGTTTGCTCTCTGATAATTCCTTCGCATTCCTTCACTCGTGCCTCGAGCTCGACCAGAGGCATGGCTTAACAGGAGAGTCGGGTGACAGCTGTGCTTTCTTGCAGTGATAGCCCTTCTGAGACATGACTCTTGCTTTTGTTATCTAACCTATTAGAGGCCATAATGGAGAGAAAGAGGCACATACTTGGGGATTTGTGGAGCCTGCCAGTCACAAGACATTTGATACACAGGAGCCTCCAACTCTGCTGGTAGAGGGATCTCTCATCACCTCCTCACAGTCTGATCTTTGTCTCCCGTACCCCAAATGAGTGATATCTTACCTCGCCCTTTCGCCAAGTCCATTAACGGATCTTAAAACCCATCTACCTGAGCACAGGCATTCTTCTGTCACACATCACTTAAGCCAGCGTCTGGCAAGCTACATTCTTCTTGGGAAGAAATGAATTCAAAGGAGAGAAAAAGAGACCAGAGACAACGGAGAAAGCCCCTGGGGAAGTTCAAATCGAGTGAAATGCAAGAATGGGGGCGGGGGGGGGGGTGGAGAGGGGTGGATACAGCACGCTGCTTAATAAATGCTAAATAAACCAACTGATTCCTTCTTTTCTCCCTCATGTCTGAAGTTCACAGGCGAAAGTCTCGGTTCCCTCTTTCTCCTGGGAGGAGCATCTCAACAACCCATAAATGGAGTGTTTGGGAGGACAAGGATAAAGGGCAGGGAGAGTAGGCCAAGGTCAGCAGCATGTGTTCCAAGGCTTTCTCCTGAGTCTGGGTTTCACACAAACTGTACCTATGGAGTGCGCGTCATCTGTCAGGCGCTTCGCTCCTTAGAGACATTAACTTGCCCAGTCTTCAGAGCAAGCCCATGAGAAAGGTGCTGTAGGGGTGAGGAGCCCATGGGAGAGGGGAGGACTATGGGGCTCCACCAGGCTACGAAACTAACCCCTGGACACACAGCTGAGTCCCAGCAGGGTCGTGCCAGTCACGGGAGTTGGACGGTGCTCTAACCACTGTACCACACTGCCTGCCTCCTCCGCCGTCAGCTCAGGGCGACCCCGGACCATCTGCTCCCTGGATCTGCATGTTACCTTCCTTGTCTCCTACGTGACGGGGTGAATGACGTAGTCTGTACATTTCCTTCCGCCTTTATCTCTTTGTAGCTCTCTCAGTTCTCCAATGCAAAGGAAGATTACATAAAGCCCGCTCTTTTCAATTCTCAGCAAAGCTGGTGAGATTCCACATTCAGTAGCGTCCCCAAACCGCCACAGCATCAGAACTTTTACCTACGGGTTGTCGCTCCAACCCACCCACCCACTGCTCGCTGTCCTTTCCCTTTGGTGAAGACCAAGGCTGTATAACGTTACCAGTGGAACAAAGGGATCTCCAAAATGCTTTCGCGGGGTCCTCCTTTTCCATATTTCCCCCCTTGGCATCGTCCTTGCCCACAGACAGGTTTGGGCAAGACAACACCCAGTCGTCTTTATAGAAATGATATTCGCTTCCCCCTTACATCCAAAGTGGAAGAGGAACTAACTTCATTTAAGCATGGAAAATAAAATTGCACACAGCACATGCGGGTTCCAAACCCAAACCAGTCCCCCACATTCTGTTGTGGTTGTACAGAGTTGAGGGAAGGGGGGGTGGGGAGTACTATTTTCAGTTTCTGTAAAGCAGTGAGGAAAAGTGCAGAAATATACCCAGACTCTCAAGTTTGTGCAGAAGACATCCAGTCCCTTCATTCAGTGGAATAGCAGGCTAATATTAGATTCTCTGCCTTAATAAGCAGCTATTTAAAAAAGAAAAAGAGAGAGAGAGAGAGAGAGAGAGAGAAAGCTACCTTATTATAGGGTGGGAAATTCCCAGGAAGAATATGGGAAAAAGTCTGCAGCCAATATACACAGCCTTAAATGTTATTTTAAATTCAATTTTAAAAGAGAGATTTAGCAGCTGTGATTAAAGTCTCTTGTCTCTGAATCTGCAAACACAGAAATATGCTGCTGAGGAATTTAGACATTTATCATGGGCTTTAGATAGTTGCTAACCTTTCAGCTGCCTTTGAGTATTTTAAAGATGTACATATCTGCTTTTCTTTCCCTAAATATGAGGCATCACACTGATCTAGTGGAGAATGAACATAGTCTGATAGCAGAAAGTTCTTGTATTGAGACAAATGGAAGGAATGGGATCAAAACATAAAATTCTTAGGGCTTCCTTCTTGTTTTTTACTTTTTGACTCAATGAAGATCATAAGTAGAAAAACCTAACTCTAAATGGCTTAAAAATGTTAATTTATCAAGTTCCCTTCTCATTGAACAAGAAGTTCAAATTAGTGTGGTTTCAAAATTGGCCCATTCAGTGGCTCAAAGATATATCATTATGGATCCAGGGCTTGGGTGTTTTTGTTTTTGTTTTTGTTTTGTCCTTCTTTCTGCTCTGTCATCCTCAGTCTATCAGTTATGTCCTCAGGCTCATCTGCCTCATGATCACAAGATGGCTGCTGGAGTTCCAGATATCACATGCGGATGTTACAACTTGAAGAAGAAGGAGCTTCTCTTCCTGTGTAGGAAGTCCCCCACATACTTCCTCCATGATTTACAAGCCAGAATTTCATCATATTTTTCTTATATGGCCAGGATCATGAAACCACCATGGCACACTAATTGTGACTCTCCTGAAACACTTGACCTTATGGTGGAGGATAGAGAAAAAAAGTAGCCAATTCTCTAGGAAGTTGGAAATTAGAAAGAAAAGAATGGATGCTTTCAAGACAACCTACAGTGTCTGGCGTACTCCATAATGGAATACTTTCCTGAGAGTCTGCGTTACTGCACATATTCAGGAAGTTCCAGAGGGAATATTTAGGAAATACGGAGAAATATGTTTTCTTATATCTACAACAACTATTTTTCCAAAATCGTAGATCAGATTAATAGAAGTGTCTTTATGGGAGACAGTTGATGGAAAATAATTTAAAAATGGAGACATCCGGGGCACCTGGGTGGCTCAGTCAGTTAAGCAACTGACTTTGGCTCAAGTCATGATCTCACGGTTTGTGGGTTCCAGCTCTGCGTTGGGGTCTGTGCTGACAGCTTGGAACTTGGAGCCTGCTTCAGATTCTGTGTCTCCTTCTCTCCTCCTCTCCCCCACTCATGCTCTGTCTCTCAAAAATAAATAAATGTTAAAAAATTTTAAAAATATATACAAAAAATAAAAATGGAGACATCTGGACCTAAAAAAAAATCCAGGATATACAGGTCCTGTACATTTCACAGTTAGAATAGGGTAGAGGTTAAGTGCACAGACTCTAAGGCCACGGTGCTAGGGCTTACATTATGCCTCTACCCTTTAATAGCTGCTGACTTCGGGCAAGTTATTTAACCTCATCAAGGGGATGATAGTGGCAGTTAGTTGTTAAGAGGACAAAAGGAGTGAAGACTGGTCCAGGGTTTAAAACAGTGCCTGCCGCACAGAACTTGTTATAAAGGTATTAGCTGTAATTATTATCTGATAAATATCTCTTCATATACAAGCAGATCCTTTGAAATCTTTATCCTCAGGTCCAACGTGTATCCAAAAATATTTGTTGAACCAAGGAATGAATACAAAATCACCCCCTCTCAATCTTTCCCTGTACTGTATTTATCTTGACCGAAAATAAAATAAAATAAAATATCTTCTCTTGTTAATTTCTTAAAGCCACAACCCAACTACTAAATCTTAAACAGATAAATAGACTCTGAATTTCTACTAGAATGAAGATTCCACAGGTAGGGGCCACGTGTGTTTCCTGTACCATTCTGTCTTCTGCTAGCAGATACGTATCTGGTACACCTAAGAGCTCTGTATATGTTGTATATGCTCATTCAATAAATGAATGAGCAAATAGCTATAACAGCTCCTGTCTCCATCTTCAGTCCATCACCATAGGCATGGCCCACATCACAGACCTAAGGGAAAATCGGGTAAGTGGAAATACTTTCCTCTCAATCTTTTATCCCAAAGTTCTACCTTCGGCCCATGCTTTACCAGTTCCCATCCCCATCCTTCCTCCTTTCATAATCCATAAGCCTCTTCCCCACTGACCTTGAAAGTATCTAGCCTGAAAGTATGTAAAGATGAAGAAATTCATAGCAGATTGACAGAGGCAAAGAAGACTGAAAGGGTATCTTCTGCTTCTAGCCATGACAGAAAAAGTCACACTAGACTGACTCTTGGTTATGGATTTAATGGTGCCTCTTTAAAAGATGTTGTATTCCTACTGCCTGGTACCTATGAATGCGACCTTCTTTAGAAGAGAGTCCTTACAAGTCAGCAAGATAAGGTGAGATCATTGGGGTGGCCTTGATCCAATATGGCTGTGTTCTTATTAAAAGAGGACAATTGGAACCAGAGGAAGGAACATGTGCAGATACAGGGAGTATTTTACCTACAAGGCAAGGAGTACTTAAAGCTACCAGAAGCTAGGAGAGAGGGAGAGCCTCCAGAAGGAACTGACCTCCCTGACAACTTAGTTTTGGACTTCTAGCCTCCAAAACTGTGAAACACTAAATTTCTGTTTCTTAATCCACCAAGTTTATGGGGTTTGGCAACCCCAGTACGCTCCTACCGAAAACAACTATGAAACTGAACAAAATATATGAGGGAACTGCTTGTAAACATTTGGACAACAGGCAGTGCGGTCTTGTGATCCTTGAGAGAGGACAAACCCACGAGATAAATAAAACTGGGAAGACTTCATCACCAGCAAATCTGCAATACAAGAGATGTGAAAGGGGGTTCTTCTGGCTTAAGAGAAGCGACACCAGATGAAAACAATCTACAGGAAGGACAAGGAGTACCCGAAATAATAAATGCGTGGGTAAATATAAAGGATACGTTATTTTCTTCTCTTTACTTCTGTAAAAAACAGCACACTGTTTAAATAAAAGTGATAACATTAAGTTATAGGGCTTGCTACATAAGTAGATGCAGAATAGATGTCAAAAGTTGCAGGAAAAAAATGGGGGTAGGATACAAGGAATTTTACAGTGGTAAGACTTCCACATTTTTAAAAATATTTTTTAAAATATTTATTTATTTTTGAGAGAGAGACAGACAGAGTGTGAGTGAGAGAGGGGCAGAGAGAGAGGGAGACACAGAATCTGACGCAGGTTCCAGGCTCTGAGCTGTCCGTACAGAGCCCAACACGGGGCTCGAACTCACCAACCGTGAGATCATGACCTCAGGCGAAGTCGGACGCTTAACTGACTGAGCCACGCAGGTGCCCCAAGATTTTCATGTTTTATTTGAAGTGAAATGGTACCATACCAACTCTAGATACTCTGTGATAAGTTAACGTCTCATATTCTTGGAGGAAACACTGAATAAAAACACAAAAAGGTAGGGGCCTGGGTGGTTCAGTCGCTTAAGTGTCTGACTCTCGCTTAGGCTCAAGTCATGGACCTCACGGTTTGTGGATTTGAGCTCTGTGTCAAGCTCCATGCTGACAGCTCAGAGCCTGCTAGGGATTCTCTCTCTCCCTCTCTCTCTGCCCCTCCCCTGCTCACACTGTCTCTCTCAAAATAAATAAATAAACTTTAAAAAATCAAAAGAAGTGTAGCTAAAAAACCAATAGAGGAAAAACAAAGAATACCAAAAATATGCTGTTAAGTATGATTATTGAACTTTATAATTGAATATTATTCAATTAATATTCCTCCTCGAAAGAAGGAAAAGAAGAATGGAAGAACAGAAAAAAATGACGAGAGAAATGTTTAACAAATTACAAGATGGTAGAATTACACTCAAAAAAATATATATTAAATTATAAAGGAACTAAATACTCCAATGAGAAGGCAAGATTGTCAGAAAGCAAGAGATGCACTTTAAATATAAAGACACAGATAAACTGAAAGTAAAACAATGGGGGGAATTATCATGTGACGAGTAATCACAAAGAGATGGTTACACTTTAATGCAGGAGGATTGGCAAAGACAAAGGGAGATGTTTCAAGACGAAAGAGCCAGTTCCCCAGAAAGACATAACAACCCTCAATGCATAGGTATCTAATATCAGAGCTTTAAAATACAAGAATCAAAAAGTGACAGAATTAAAGGGAGAAGCAGATAAATCAGTAGCTTGAGTTTGAGATTTTAACACACTTCTCTCATTAATTGATACATCGACTAGACCGAAAGTCAGCATGGATATCGCAGGTCTAAATCACACCATCAATGAACATGACCTTCACTGAAGGTTATAAAACGTTTCATCCAACAACAGTAGAGCACATATTCTTTTTAAGTGCACGAGGGCCGTTTAGCAAGATAGGCCAAACATTGGGCAATAATGTCAGTCTCAATAAATTTAGAAAGATTAGAGTCTTGAGTACATGTTCCCTGGGCATGGCGTGATGAGATTAGAGATCGTATGATGCCAAAAAATCCCGAAATATTATAGAGATGAAACAACACATTACTAAATAATCCAGGAATAAAAAAGAAATCATGAGGGTAATTAAAATTTAAAAAAAAATTTTTTTTTAACATTTATTCATTTTTGAAAGGCAGAGAGAGACGGAGCGTGAATGGTGGAGGGGCAGAGAGAGAGGGACACACAGAATCCGAAGCAGGCTCCAGGCTCTGAGCTGTCAGCACAGAGCCCAATGCGGGGCTCAAACTCACAGACTGCAAGATCATGACCTAAGCCGAAGTCGGCTGCTTAACTGACTGAGCCTCCCGGGTGCCCCAATTAAAATGTTTTTAATTAAAATACAAAATGTAAAACTGTGTGAGATGTAGCTAAAGCTGCACTTGGCCAGAAATTTACGCCATCAAATGCTTACATTAGGGAAATCAAGTTTTAAAATCAGTGATCTAGCTTTCCATCTAGGAAGCTAGGAACGGTAAACCTCAATAAAATAGAAGAAATAAATTGTCTTTGAAAGTATGAATAAAATTGGTCTAATTGACCTCTAGTGAAACTGACTAGCAAGGGGGCAGGAGCGGAGAAAGGGACAGATGAGTAAATTTCAGGAATGAAAAAGGAGATTCCATTAAAAATCCTACAATATGAAATAGATAACAAAGGAATATTATGAAAGGCAAACATTAGACCAATAAATTCAACAACTTAGAAGAAAGCGGAGAAATTCATTGACAAACACAACTTACCCAAACAAACACAAAATGTATTAGAAAAATATGAATGACCTTATATCTATTAAAGAAATTTAATTCATTACCAGAAACTTTCCCAAAGAGATAACTTCGGGCCCAGATCATCTTGCTGGAGAATTTTGTTGAATACTTCTCAAAATTCTGTCAGACATAACGGCAAAACAAAAACAAAAACAACCCCTATGTGTAACATACCCCTATATGTATATATATATGAAGACCCATCTTACAAACAAAATCCACCCAGGGCGCCTGGGTAGCTCAGTCGGTTAGGCGACCGACTTCAGCTCAGGTCATGATCTCACAGTTCATGGGTTCAAGCCCTGCATCGGGCTCTGTGCTGATGGCTCAGAGCCTGGAGCCTGCTTCCAGTTCTGTGTCTCCCTTTCTCTCTGCCCCTCCCCCGTTCATGCTCTGTCTCTCTCTGTCTCTCAAAAATAAAATAAAACATTAAAAAAACATTTAAGCAAACAAAACCGGCCCTATCTCCCGGGCTAGGTGGAGAGTAATAACTGGGGCCATAATCCTGGCACCCTTTCCTCCCTCCAGCGTTACTCTTTATTTATATCTCCTGTATTTTCCTCTGTAGGCATTTTTGTCCTAGCGTCTGACTTCCAGCAGCAACAAATGATGTTTTGCTGAATTCATCCATTCATTCTTAAAAACTCTTCCCAAATGGCAACTTTGGTTTTGTACCGCTCTATGAGGCCATGCGTAGCTGGTTAATACAAACCCTTTGAAGATGGTGTTAATGACTCCAAGCAACCAGCAGCACGGCAGCAAATAAATGAAATACTCATCCTTCAGCAGATGACTCTGGAACAGAACCTAAACCTTGTTTCTCTCCTGTGAGGGTCTGACCCCTCGCAAACAAACCTCCCATCTACACTCCACCAGTCCTGGGGTAGATAACAGTCTTCCCTTATTAAGGGATTTGTTGCTGAATATTATTTGGTGTTTGATTTTATTTTGGGTCAGAGGCTTCAAAGGTTCACCCCCTTTTTTTTTGGTCTGTAAAACCCCCATTATCTCTCTATATTCATCTGTCATTGATACGGGTCTATAAATACATGCGGCTTGGTTTATAAAGACATACAATATGTGCACCTGATTGCTATCTGTGTGTGCAGCAGGCTTATATTTGGAGAAACCTTTTCAGAGTCAAATTTGATACAGTGCAGAGGCAGCTGGTGGGTTAGAGGGGCCCAGGGGGAGAGTCACTGGTTATCAGTATGGAAAGCCTGGGAGAGGCATGGATGCTCCGAATGCCAAGTGCCAAGGACTCAGTGGGGACAGGGAGACTGAGGATGCAGGGAAGGAAGGGGGGAGAGACAGGCAGGCACGCACCCCTTCAGCCCCTCTTTTGTTTAGCGTTTTCTACCAGTAGGGACATGTTGAAAATCAAAAGTCTTGGTGAAGGGACCTCACAGCCCAGCTCTCCCAGACAACTGTCTCCTGGTGCCTTCAAACCTAGCTGCGTGAATGAGAGAGCCACTTGATCCTAAGCGAAGCCTGAGGACTCAGAGGGAAAAGGAGAATAATTAAAATAAATTAGAGGGTGAGTGGGGGCGGGGTGGGGAGATCATGCCTGGTCCTGCTGCTCAGCCCGAGGCTCCAAGGCTTGAAAGGCGGAGGGCCAGGTAGGATTATTCCCAGGAGACCATCTTCCCCAAACCATGTCTCCATCATGATGATACGCACCTCTCTTCCCGGAGCGACGCTGCTATCCGTTCAGCCTACGGTTCTAGGATCCGGTAGGTCTGCCGATAAATAGCAACGACTGCCAGCTTGCTTGCACATATTTAAAACAGTTCCACATATTTTTCTCAGTCTTTCCTATTTTATAAGTTTTTTTTTTTTAAGTACAACAGCGATTCTCAACCAAGGGTGATTCTGCTCCCAAGAAACATTTGGCGATGTTTGGAGACGTTATTGTTTGTTGCAATCGGGGGTGTGGGTGGGTGTGGGTTACTGGCACCTCATGTGGAGTTGACAGATAAAACACAGGACACCCAGTCACATTTAAAGTTGAGATTAAACAGGGGCACCTGGGTGGCGCTGTCGGTTAAGCGTCCGACTCTTGGTTTCGGCTCAGGTCATAATCTCGCAGTTGCGCCAGTTCAAGCCCCACGTCGGGCTCTACGGTGGCAGCTGGGAGCCTGCTTGCGATTCTCCCTCTCCCTGTCTCTCTGCCCTTCCCCAATCATGCTATTTCTGTGTCTCCCAAAATAAGTAATAAACTTAAAAAAAAAAATAAAGTTGAGGTAAACAAAGAACTCTGTTTTTTGGGGTTTTTTTTTTTTTGGTTTCAAAAAAATTTTTTTTGGTATTAGAATGCCCCAAATATTGTACACATCATACTCACTCTAAAAAGAAGTAGTCTTTTAGCTGAAATTCGGTTTTAAGTGTGCTTTCTGTATTTTATTTGCTGGATGTTGCTAGACCATGTAAACGCACAGGATAGTGCCCTCTCTCCCCACAAAGAGTTATTCAACCTACATGTCCCTCGTGCTGAGGCTGAGAAGCCTGATGGAAGGTAGTAGCAAGAGTACAGTTTGGATGTTACAGAACAGATCATTGGGAATTCTGAACAGATTTACTGAACGTGACACATGTCACACGAATACGCAGCCCTCCTAAGGGCGTTAACATGCATTTACGTCTGCACGCTTTATCACCTCTGACGTAAACCCTTCCAGAAAGGACATCATCAGCCTGTGCTCCCTCATCGTGCCGCAGAGGTGTTTGCGGTCAGCTGAACAAAGGTCCCTAAAGATATCAGGTCCTAATCCCTAATCAAGATCACCTTCTAAGGAAAAGTGGTCTTCACAGATAAGGTTACATCAAGGAGATTATTTTGGATTCTCTGTTGGGCCCCAAATGGCATCACAAGTGTCCTCTGTAAGAGAGAGATTTGGCACCCACAGAGGAGAAGGCAATATGGGTGAGAGCAGAGGGAGAAGAGGATATTGGCCTCTGTTGGAACGACGCAGCCGCAGCCAACAGCCAGGGGCAGCCACAACCCGGGAAAGGCCGAGAACCCGCTCCCCGTAGAGCCTCTGCAGGAAGTGCAGCCTTCCCACGCCGTCATTCCAGCTCCGCAAAGCCCATTTCGGACTTCTGGCCTCTAGACCAGTGAGAGAAGGCACTTCTGCTGTTTCAGCCACCAAGTTTGTGATAATTTGCTACAATTGCCACGGGAAATTCACACAGTGCTCTCCCAAGGATCAGGGCCAGATTCGAGTCTTTCCAGGAGGGTGTGTACCCGTGTCAGGACAAACATAACCTACTAGATCCAAGACGGGGAAGCAGAAGCGACATGGCCTTTGTTGACATTCATCTTTGTGTCACAATGCAGGCTATTTCTGGTGACGGATTTTCAGCTCCAAAATGGTCTGTAGTGGAAAAATAGGCAACTCCTCAGGTCTCCCTCCAATTTTAATAGGAAACATGTGTGTATCTCTAGGCACTGTGATGTCCATGTGTATAACTCGGGGAAAAAGGGTTGCCTAGATGGAGGCCTCGTTATGCCTGCCTCCTAGCAATGGGAGTCAACTCATCAATGGCTGGTGAGCTGGCTCTTGGGAGACAGGAAACTTAATGCCACATGTTCCTATCTACAGCTCAGGCCATCGGATTGGGGAAAATACACTTTAGGTTCAGAGGAGGAAGTATCTTATTTGGTGCGGCGTGCGTGTTTTCTGGAAGGTCAGTCATTTGGGGTCCTTGTGAATACATGGAGTCCCAAGGGATGGTTGCACATTTCTTTGAAAGCCTCGGCCATTTGGCCGTGCTCCGGGGATGGGTGGCCAACAACAGAGAAATGCATGCTTCCAAATGAAAAATAGGAAAACATGCATAAGTGCCAAGAGTGATAAGAAGTTCTTATCTCTTGAGTAACAAGAAAACATCCCGTGGCTCTTACAGGGGAACACAAATGCAGACTCTGTGGTCGATCCTGGGTCTGCACCTCTGGCCGGAATCCCTTCTTCTTTTCCTGACTGCCTTCGTTGAACCTGGGACCTGAATAGTTTTTAAACAACCCACAGAGGAGTAATGGGCTTTGCCAATTTGGTATTGGGAGATCAGCGGTCATCTCTTTGTTGTAGTAATTTCTGGAAAGAGATGCCAAGTTACTGACTTTCCTAGAGCACTATGGAAAGAATAGTGGTGGTTGTGTGGGGGGAACCGTAGGTCTAGCCCTGAAGTGGCTGCAGCTTAGACAGCTGGATCCTGCCGGGCCTGAATATTCCTCGAACAACAAGAAGATGGCCAGAGTTCAATGAACGGTCGGCCTTACCTCCAAGGAGCAGACGCTCAGAAGAGAGGCCCACTCCAGATGGCCTCTTGAAATCACTCATTGCTGTTGACCAGAAGAGCACACTCTTGGGGCCAAACTGCATTCCTGGGCTGAAATCTAGACTCTGCATTCTCCCAGCTTCTCAACTTAGGACAAATGACTATTAACCTCTCCAAGCCTCAGTGCCCTTAAATGCAACATTGGAAGAAAAGTACCTACTGTACAGGATTGTGACGATCATGTGAGAAAACACAAAGTGCTTGGCACAGGGTCTGGTGGATGGCAAGTGTTCAATAAATACCAGTTATTATTAGATGCTCCATCAAGCACCAGGAGTGATCAGGGAGGAGGTAGGTAAGAATCACTGTGCTTTCCCCTGTGCAAAGACACTTTCCGTATATATTACAGTGGTCTTCATAATAGATACTCCGAGTCTTTCCAAATTGGTCTGACAATATGGAACACATTATCATGCTAAGCAGCTGTCACTGTCTTCATTTATAGGACCCCACCTGTCACAAAGAATGCAAAACATGCTCCCCAAATACCTAGGATCATGCCCTCTGTGTGTGTATGTGTGTGTGTGTGTGGGGGGGGGGGGTGTTGAAAATATCTCAACGCCACCACTTTATGTCAAAGTCAGCTAACACTTTCATCCAGAACCTTTTAGTTTCTATGCCGCAAGCTCGAGGACAACAAAATAGCGAGCTATACAAATGTGCAGACGAAAATAGTTATTTTACTACATTTGCTTGTCAGTTTCCCATCTCTCACTCATCATGGAAGGGTGGTGCCTAAAAACTCCTGTGGTGGCATTTTTATTTTGCGTCGCAAAGCGAGATGTGTTTCCGTGGCGGGGCCCCTGGCAGAAGGGGCTTTTTCCACATAACTCGTCTTTTATCAGGAAGCTGCATAAATTATTTCCCCTCATTTGTGCTCTTTGCAGTACGCCCTGACCGCCTCTCTGTGTCTGGAGTGGACGTTACAAAACGTAACTCCAGCGTTGGCCCTCTCTCCTTGGTCACTCCCCCTGCCGTGGAGCGGGGCTTCTCGGCATTATTGACATTTTGGGCCCAACAGGCCATGCATCGTGGCACTGCCCCCTATGCTGAGGAATGTTTAGCAGCATCCCTGGCCTCTACCCGCGAGATGCCAGGAACCCCTCTTGAGTGTGACAACGCAAACTATCTGAAGAGACATTGGCAAATGTCCCCTGGTGAAGAAGAGCCATCGTTCTAGAGCACTGTCATTTTCTCACCTGGCTTGCAAGGTCCTGCTTTGATCTGCCATTTTCTGTGGACTTCTTTCCCAACCCTGCCTCTCTGTTCTGTGCACCAGCCGAGCGGAAGCTGTCTCAGATCCTTGACCAGGGCTCCTTCACCTCTGCTCCATCCAACTCTGAGTTAGAGGCCTTCCTGTTTTCCCAGCCACAGCACTTACTCTCTCCATGATCACTCCCTGCAGGTGCTTCTGTGAGATGTTCCCTTTCCACTGCCCTCCCACGGCTGGTAGCTCGATCGGGACAGGGGCCCCACGCCTCCTACTCACTGCTGTGTCCCAGGAGCCCGCACAGTACCTGTCATAACATAGATGCTCAATAAATGTTTATTTAATGTGCTCCTTAAAAAATCACTCTCTGGAAGAAAGGAATATTTTCTTTGAAGCCCTTTAATTTGCGGAGACCGTAAGTAGGTCTTGCTGACCTGTTTGTCCATATATTAGTGGATCTTAATTATAGGATAGATGTTCTGGATTTTGAGGCTGATTTCATCAATCCCCCAGACGCGATGCAAGTTTATGCTTGAGCATTCTGGGCAGACGATTGTCATTAGCTCTTAACACACGATCATCCGAACATGTTTAAAAGGCCAAAAGGGGGGGGGCGGGAGCCAGCCCACCCCAGGTCTGGCCCCTGAGCTCCTAAAAGGGGCAGAGCCCACACAGCATGGAGTAAGATGAAAATCCAGCTCCGTGCAAACATAGTTAATAAGGGAGCCCTAGAATATGAAAAGCTGCTGACAAAAATCAAGACTATTTCATGGCGAGGAGAAGATTGGGAAGCAATCTGATAGTGGCACTTTAAACTACCTGTAGCCTGAGGCCCTTGCAAACAATTCAGAGGGATGGTCTGTTTGAGGTGAGCGGACAGGCCCAAACTTGTGTCTGCTGAGAGGGGATTGCTTGTTAAAGGAATTTAAGTAGGCACTTTCTAGGCTGTAATTTCCACTGAGCTTTTGGAGCAAGTCTGAGAGTAAAAAGCAAAACAAACTTTGCTTAGGGACTGTCCCAAAATTTCCCACTAATAGGCTGTTTACCATGGATTTAAGCTTGGAACTTAAATGAGAATTGCAGGCCATCTGGTTTTTCCCATTGGCTCCAGACAAGACAGTATTCAAACGAAGGCATATGTTGGCTGCTCCTTAAAACGCACACACGCACACACACACACACACACCCCTAACTTTGCACACAAGTACACACTAGTTCTTGCCGTTCCCCATGCTACATAACGCCCCTTTTCTTTCCAGGTCCATTTCATAATTGTTTCCTTGGTGCAAGTGCCCTTTCTCGGCCGAGGTTTATGCAAAACTTAAGCCCTACAGAAACTGACTTCACTGTTTTCTCACTTCTTCCAGGAATGGCACATATCCGGTACCATTCTAGAGGCCTTGAGGAGAATTTAATCAATTACCCTCATGAGGATATTGGGGTTTTTACTCTAGTGTAGGGGCCGGCAAACTTTTCCTGTAAATATTTTCAACTTTGTGGAACCTATAGTTTCTGTCGCACCCCTCAGCCTTGCCTTTGTAGCATGAAAGCAGCAGGAGACACTACGTAAATGAACGGATGTGGCTGTGCTTCAGTCAAACTTTATATACACTACAGTAGGCAGTGGTTTGACTTGGGCTGCAAGCTGTTCGCCCACTTCTGCTTTGGTGGAATTGTAGCTGAAGAGGGTCGGGTGCAAGCAACAGAACGTACTGAAGAAGAAAGAGAATTATTCAAGGTCTCATAGAATGATTCAGAAAAGAAAGGCCCTTGGAAAGTTGCAGGGATCCGTATACCACTTCCCTGGGGTATCCTGATTAGGAAAATCCAGTAAGTTCTAACGGGGAGTCTCATTGGTTTAATTGGGCCATGAACCCATCGCTTCGTAGACAGTCCCGACATGAGTGAACAGAAGGGAGGAGAGATGATTCCCCACACAAAAGCGGAAGAGCTCTAGCAAGAAGGAAAATGGGGGGCGCCTGGGTGGCTCAGTCGGTTGGGCGTCCGACTTCAGCTCAGGTCATGATCTCACCGTCTTGTGAGTTTGAGCCCCGCGTCGGGCTCTGTGCTGCCAGCTCAGAGCCTGGAGCCTGCTTCCGATTCTGTGTCTCCCTCTCTCTCTGCCCCTCCCCTGCTCATGCTCTGTCTCTGTCTCAAAAATAAAGAAAAACATTTAGATTTTTTTTAAAAAGTTGAAAAAAGAAGGAAAAATGGATATGGAGCCACCAGAAAAAACAAAACAAAAACAAAAACAAAAACATCTCCATCCTTTACAAAATCTTCCTGAATATAAAGGGGCATGTTCTTTCTGAATCCTGGCATCAGTGCCTTATAGTGAATGTCCAAGAACAAATAAAACAACTCTAGACTCAGCTGCAGTTTCAAATCCTAACCCAGATCCTGAAATCTCCAGGAGAAGAAGTGTGAAATGGGGTCAGGGAAGAGTCATGGAGAGCTTGTCCAAATTCCAAACAACCACACCCTGACTTTTCAATCTCTTATGCTTAACCAGTACTAGTCTAGAAGCTCCACACTCACAGAAACTGGGTCTGTTTTGCACACCTTTGGAATTCCCAGGACCTAACAAGTCAGACACGTGTCAGTCCATTCATTCAGTCGTTGATTCACACTTCTCCAACTGGGTTCTAGGGATCCAACTGCATGCAAAGATAGGCACGGTCCTTGCCCTTGTAGAACTTAATATATTAAGGGTGGGAAAGGGATAGACTCTAATTTTTACAAGTCAAATAAGTGTAAAATTATAACTGTGATAAAGGCAGCAAAATAGGAGGAGAGGGATCCATGATATTTGTAAGTACTGGGGCTGTAGATATGGTAAGGGGAGGTCAGGGAAGATGTCCCCAAAGAAATGGTGATTTCACTGAGTCCAGAAAGAAGAGAAAAGGGAGGCAAGTATGGGGCAGAGCATCTTCAGCTGAGGGAAAAGCACGTGCAAGGGACATGTGGCAGAGGGGAACATGAAAGAAAGCTAATGTGGCTAGATTATAGAGATGACACTAAGCAAAGTTCCAAATGAGGCTGGAAAAATAAGAAAGACCCAAATGTGTAGGGCCTTGTAGAGTCAGGTTAAAATGTTGCCTTTTATCCTAAGAGTCTCGGGAAGCAGGGTGGGGAGATACAATTCAGCGGGAGTGGCTACTGGATGAAGAGACCCGTTGGTAAGCTATTGACAAGGTCTTAATTAGGAGTGCCGGTAATGGAGATGGAGAAAAGTGGATGGTTGGAAAGATACTCGAAGGGTAGGAGAGTTCGGATGGGCTGTGGGATTGCATGTGGGGGGTGGTGGTGGTGAGAAAGAGGGACGTGTAAATAGGATTATTGGTATCCAATAAATATTGTTGAGTCATTTAATGAAACTCTGCCCCTCAGTTGGAACACATAGACATCCTTAAGAACTATTCCTTTTAAGGCATGAACTTACGGCTTACTGATTACTTTTCCAATTTACTGTCAAGGCTCTACTCAAATAGCTCCTCTTCTGAGAAACCCTCATAACTTTCTTTACCCACTCCCTCCTCCGTATCCATGTAACACTGTTCATACAAATAAATTTATGTTTATGAGATGGATGGCTAGTTGTAGATGAAATGGAGAGATTATAAACACTTGTAGGGCAGGGGCTGTATCATATTCACCCGTATTTTACTAGTTTTCTACTCCATGAAAGGAGTACATGAAAAGGGCCAGAAAAGTTGATTAACTTTGTTAACTTGAGTTGGAAGCTTGTCTTTCCCCTGAAAGCTTCCAGTCTAGTTGGGCAAATAAGACAAAAAAGACATTTTTAAAAGTAATTAAAAAAAATTCAACTGAGTAACTGAGCATGATCAAGGGTTGGGGGATGTGCAGAGGCTACGTATGAATCAGGAACATTCTCGGGGGTTCAAGGTTACCTAAGGACGACGCTTTGTGAGCGTCGCATGGAAAGCTCCCCGTGGATGTTCCCAGCTTTGGAAATGCCTTGTGTAACACTATTTTTAATGACTTTATAAATTCCTCACGTTGGTCTTGAGGATTTCTCAGGGCCTGCATCATGGACAGGAGCGGGGTATGTTGGGGAAGAGCTTCAGCGAAGATAGGGAGAATATAACTAGCACATGCAAGGACAGGCCTTGAGAATTCTGGCCTCCCCAGAGCTGAAAGAGGCTGGGAGGTGAAATGGAAAGAACATCAGGAGGCTGTCAGATCTTGTCTTTCATATTGATTTTGTCTCTTTACTTAGCTGGGTGCCTAAGGCAAGCTGCTAAACTTCTCTCAGCCCCAGCTTCCTCATTTGTTAAATGGAGATAATAATAATTACACCCACCTTGGTGTGTGTGTGTGTGTGTGTGTGTGCGCGTGCGCTCGCGCAAATCAAATAAGAAAATGCATTTGAAAGTGTGTTTTGGAAACTAAAGCAGGAGTGTATATTTTATTTTTCTGGATCTCTCCCCAGAGAATACCGAATCCGAATCTATGGGAGTGAGGTCACAGAACACTATTTTTTGAAAGTTTCCGGGGTTATTTTGATAGGTTTAAAAAATTTTTTTAATGTTTTTATTTTTTTTTTTTGAAGGAGAGAGAGAGAGACAGAGCATGAGCAGGGGAGGAGCAGAGAGAGAGGGAGACACAGAACCTGAAGCAGGCTCCAGGCTCTGGGCTGTCAGCACAGAGCCCGATGCAGGGCTTGAACTCACGGACCGTGAGATCATGACCTGAGCTGAAGTCGGACACCCAACCGACTGAGCCACCCAGGCGCCCCTGTTTTGATAGGTTTTGAAACCTATGCCTCTAAGTCTCTAGAAAGAAAAGAAAAAGTAACTTATGAGGTTGTTGGCAGGAAGCTAGAGCAAACTGATAGAGGCTCCTTGGGGGTTTACAGATCAGAGGGACGAAATGAAGGTCCCCAGTTACCCCCTTGTCCTCTCACTTTTACATGCTCCATGGTACCTCCAGTGTACAGCCTTCATCATTTTTTAAATGTTTATTTATTTTTGAGAGACAGAGAGACAGAGTGCGAGCAGGGGAGGGGAAGAGAGAGAGAGGCAGACACGGAATCTGAAGCAGGATCCAGGCTCTGAGCTGTCAGCACAGAGCCCGACCCAGGACTGGAACTCATGAACCGCAAGATCATGACCTGAGCCGAAGGCGGAACCGACTGAGTCACCCAGGCGCTCCCAGCCTTCATCATTTAATGCTTACTGATCAGAATCCTGGCTTACGGTCTCCTTGTGCTGCTTACGCCTGCATAGCAGATGTGGTTTCGCAGGAGACAGGCTAAGATGGTGGGGAGGCAGGTCACCCAGGGTCAACATCCGGGGGAGCGAAGGGTGTAGGATGGGGCAGAAGGAGAGCTTAGGCTCTGGTACAGTTGCGACAAAGACCTCAGTGGACCCCATGTGGAGCTCAGGACCTGGGGAGGTCCTGCACACGTGCCCCCCCTTTGGGGGCAAGGGTACCAGGCCCTTGGGAAGGGTGTGGCCCGGGGTGAAGCAATTCCCAGCGTTTGACTGTGTGCTCTCCGGGGCCAGCACTCTCAGCAACTATGGAATCAGTGTTCAGTTCTACAAGGGTGTGGGCAACACAGCACAGGCTTCAACGCAGCCTTACTGCTACCTGAGGCTTCAAAGTGAGTCCACCTGCTCCCCAACCATCCACCAAACAGACTGGCATTCGGAATCCAGCAGTCTACACCTGAACTATACTTTTAGACTGATTTTCTACTGCTTTCTTCTATGTTCCTTTTGGTCCAGCCAAACTGGACAGCTGTCCTTCGCTCATGACTAACCTCTACTTTTCCCTGCATCTTGGGTCAACTGGCCCTTACCCCGTCTCTCTTTACTCTCTCACCATCCTTCTTACCTTTACTCTCTGCACCATCCTATGCAATGGACAATTTAAAATTTTTTGACTACCTAAAACATCCTCTTTTCTTCTGGTTACAACATATGCTCCCTCCCAACTCCCACTTCTCTCCCTCTCTCTCTCTGTCTCTCTTCCTCTCTCTTCTAGTGTCTCCCTCTCTCTCTCTTCCTCTCTCTCTTTCCCTCCATGTCTCTCTCTCTGTCTCTCTCTCTCTGTCTCTCTCTCTCTGTCTCTCTCTCTCTCTCTCTCTCTCTCACACACACACACACACACACACACACACACACACTTATGTTTTGTGCATGGAGTATCTTGGCCTGAGGTGTTAGCATACAATGAGGGTCTAACCAATTGTGAAAAGAGCAAAAGATGTATTTACTTAATATAAACACTTCCAAATTACTCACTAAGTCAAAACCCTGTGAAAATAATCAAAGATTGTGGATATAAGAAATTAAGTCATTTAGCTAGATTTTCAAAAAGCTTCAAGCACCCAATTTTTAATAGCCCAAGAATGTTCAGTCAAAAGTTTTTATGGTTTCAACTATTCTAAAAAAGGGAAAACAACCAGACCATGACAAGAACACTAGACTTAGAGCAGGGAACCGAAGTCAGGCTTGTGGACTCTTCCAATTTAAAAAATTACACTGTTGAGCAAGTCGGCTTCTTCCTGTGGATTTACATTTGTCCATTTCTAAGAGGACTAGTGCCCTTGTCTATGATGGTAAGAAAAGGAAAGAGGAAATGGAAGGTTACCCATTGGCACCTCTTCCCATTCTCCTGTCCCCTTATCCTTCAGGATACAGGTTTGTTGGGTTTTTTTAATGTACTTCTCCATTTAATCTACTAAATACAAGATCTAACAGCAGTCCAATAACTACCATGATTTTGAAGCAGCAGTGAGCATAAACAATATTTTGATATCTGCAACAAGAGTCATGTGATATAAACGTATTTGTGATTTCTACTGGTGACAAGTCACAGTTCCTGCTAACAGGACTGTGATTTGATGCTTATATTTATAGTTGAAGGAAACGATTTCATTGGAAATCACTGAAAAGGAAGAGGGAATGTTTTTCTCTCACATTCACTGATCTGCTAAACCCCAGGTTGAGAACCCCTGGGTTAGTCCAATCTCTTCACTTTATTTATTTCTTTTTTTTTTTAAATACAATTTATTGTCAAATTGGCTAACATACAGTGTATAAAGTGTGCTCTTGGTTTTAGGGGTAGATTCCCATGGTTCATTGCTTACATACAACACCTAGTGCTCATCCCAACAAGCGCCCTCCTCAGTGCCCATCACCCATTTTCCCCTCTCCCCCAAGCCCCCATCCACCCTCAGTTTGTTCTCTGTATTTAAGAGTGTTTGCCTCCTTCCCTCTCTGTAACTATTTTTCCCCTTCCCCTCCCCCTTGGTCTTTTGTTAAGTTTCTCAAGATCCACATATGAGTGAAACCATATGATATCTGTCCTTCTCTGACTGACTTATTTCACTCAGCATAACACCTTCCAGTCCCATCCATGTTGCTGCACACGGCACGATTTCATTCTTTCTCATTGCCAAGTAGTATTCCATTGTATGTATAAACCACAACTTCTCTATCCATTCATCAGTTGATAGACATTTAGGCTCCTTCCATGATTTGGCTCTTGTTGAAAGCGCTGCCATAAACATTGGGGTGCGTGCGTCCCCCTGCGTTAGCACTCCTGTATCCCTTGGATAAATTTTATTGAGCTCTTTACACTTTCTCAAGTGACCATGTTCTCTTGCTCCCAGGCCCCAAGTACTGTCCTTTCCCGAGTCACTTTCTCTTGGGCTGAGCCACCCCTATGAAACCTATGAATGTCAACCGGTATGTTACTTTCCCTAAGAAACGTCCCTTGACCACGTGGGTTAGGTTGGGCGTTCCTAGTAGGCACCCCCACAGCATTCTGTTCTGTCAAAGAATACACCTCACTTTACATATTTGCTCATTTAACATCTTCATGATCCATCTTCACTCTCCGGACTATCATTTCCGAAAGAGCAGGAGCACATGGGAGAAACTGAGACAGTGACCCCTGGATGGATGAATTGATGAACAAATGTGACAGAAACCAACCGAGAAACAGTACAAGACTGATGATCGTTTGCTTCTGGTTCTAATTTTTAATTCAGAAACTTATTTATCTCTTTCCCACTGTGGGACAGATGTTCACATCCAACCCATGAATTGTCAGTGAGAAAGGTCATTAACTCCACCAGGGGGAAAATGATGCTGACTGCAGTTTTAACCTCCTTTGACTTTCCAAGAACTGCTTTGAGTACATTCTGTTTTCGAAGATCAGCCTCTCTCCTGCTTCCAAAAGCCTGTCCCAGCCTGTCCAGCTCATCCTGGCCCTGGTTGGGGAGGGGGGGGGGGATATTGAGTCCTGCAGTTTCTGAGCCAGTTCTAGCAGAGAAGCAGAGCTTGGAGGAAGCCGGATTTGATATTCTTGGCCTCGGGATGCTCCCTGATTATTATTTTTTAATATCCTGAGAACAGATTAGGATGAAGCAGATTAGGGAAAGTCACGAGATATGTCATAACTGAGCTGCTCTCTGCTGCAGGCATTCCCCCGAACAAGGAATCTGGACATATCGTGTAGTATAACTGGGTAGGACTTAGGCCTGCTGACTGGAGGAATTAACTTAAATGTGGTCCATGAATCAGTTTTCCTTCTTTTCCCCCCACTTGACTTATTCATAGAAAGTGGGCTAGGTGACACTTGTAAGAAACACCTGGTCACCGAGGGTAATGTTACCTTGTCATTTCTCCTCCCGATAAATACGTGAGTTGCCTTCACATATGTACTTGTTTCTGCACATACGTTCCAGAATCGTAAAGGATCCTGCCTTTCCCCACAACTGGATTATGGTGAACTGTTGAAATCCCAAATTCAAGCTTTTAGTTTGGGGCACTAGAAGTTGAGGTCCCCATTGTGTCAATTCCTTGCACAGGGCATTAGGAAAGTCCCTCTGTTGTCCTCACAAGCCTTTGGTGAGTGTTACACATGATGGCAGAAATGAAAAGGCCTGACACAGCCACTAACACGGAGCGGGCTCTCATTTAAAGTTCATCCATCCAATCGCTTCCATGGGTCACCAGGGCCAGGCCCAGTTGATGTCTGTTGTCTAGAATAATTATAACCAGTGTGTCCACTTTCCTCTATTAAGTGTCCAGTTTCCTCGAATAAGTGTCCCATTTGGGTGATAAGTTTTATAGCCATCCCACTTATGACTCAGGATTCAACATGATTCATTGTTTTAATTGTTCACTACAGGGTTCCTCTGAAGCAATGGCATTTATTATAGACACACTTCCCCAAAAGTGCCCGGCTGCCCCTCATCTTTCTGTCCTTCTATATTCCCTTTTGTAAGCCAAAGGCATACTTTCCATTCATTTGTACTGGGAGGAACACTTTTGAGATCAGAAAGAAGTGATATAGAAACCATCCCACCCTGGATCTACTGACAGGGTCCAACTTTTATTTTTTCCCACATTTCGTTCTAAGGAAGTCTTTCCAGAATGCTCTGGGGTAACAGATATGTGGCCAAGAAGGAAAGGTATGACAAATGATAGGTTCTTGAAGAATCCAATATGGCATTTCTTACCCTATGTTGGGCATGAATGATTAACCAGCAAGTGCTAATGGGAGGAATCTCTAACTTAGGGAAATATAGTGGTATCTCTGTCAGTCCACAATGATCAGCAACATATAGAAAATGCCCTGTACATCTATCTGCCTGATGACTCCAGCCTTCTCAAGAGGAGTTTTGGTAGCAGACCGTGTTTTCACTATTTGAAAGAAGCCAGGGAACCATTAGGTTGAGCAGGAGGACCAAATGACATATTTTGATGAGGAAGATGGGGGTTATAATCAGTAGAGCATCATTCTAGAATATATAGCTAGCTAACTTCCAATATTAGTCTTCTACACAGTGCTCTCTATACAACTCTGATGCTCCTATGCCACGTGCATACATGCTTCCATTAGGTTCAACGCCTTCCTTTCTCGTCACTTTTTATTTGAGCTCAGTTTCATGAGCTTCTTAATCTAGTTTATGGACTACAGCGCTTAGTCTCCTTTTCAGTGAGCCGTTCTGCACAAAATCCGGTCAGCACACCTCCGAGACACGGCCTTCCTTCACCTCGGGGCCAGAGTTCTGGAAGTGGAACTCACACTGTCCTGCCATTCCTGAGTTCCTCTTCCTCTGACGCCTCCATAAGGTAGAGCCAACCTGCCTGGATCTCCATATGCTTCTCCAAATGAGCGAAAGGCACCAGAGCCAGCTGTTACCAGAGATTAAAAATAATAATAATAATGATTTATAAAGCCTATGGCATGTCTGCAAACATGTGGTATGTTTTCTAAGCAACTGTGGAGGGAAAAAAGGGAGGAGGAAGAAGAGCAGAAACCAAGAATAACATCCGATTTGGTGCTTCCAGCCCATTCCAGGTCTTGACAAACAGAAGGCGGTATCCAGGCTAGTTTCTGGGAAATAGAGTGGATCTGTGTGTTTGCTTGTAGGTGCAGTAGGAAGCATCTGCCTGCCAGCACAGCAATAAGCCACGTGTTGCCGTTGGATCAGCTGGACTTAATGCGCAGCTGTGCTCTCACCGAGTGGGGAACTAATTACTGCAGAAAGACACGAATTGCAAATTGGGTGACTTCACGTGGAAACTATGAGTAAGGAGTTAAGGTGCACAGGCTGGTAAAACCGACAGAGAGCCAGGCTCCCGTCCAAAGGGCTGCAGGTTGAGCCTCTGCAATTGGAAAGAGGCTCCAGAATTGAACACATAGCCAGGAAATGAGCAGAGGGAAAGAAGAAAGAAAGAAAACACCCACCCCGAGGTGCACAGTGCATGTGGTCTCATGGCAAGTGTAATATTTTTCCTGTAATATTCATCACTCTGAAAGGGTCAACTTTTCCCTCTAAACAGGAGTGAAATTGTCCTCTTTGTTAGGTGACTACTTTCAATATTTATACCTGCCAGCAGGAAAGGTGATTACTATAACTTTGATAATCTGCTTGGAGATTTCTTAATCCTCACTAGTTGAAAGGTTTTCACCTTGGCCTCTGGCTACTTACAATTCAGCAGATAGAGTTCAAAACCTATCATATCTCAAAAATCAGACTGTGCTTTGCCACCAGCATGTTGTGACTTATGGGAAGTCAATTAACATCTCAGAAGCTCAGTCTTCCCAGTTACACGGATGGCAAGACTAGTCCCACCAATCTTGAAAACCCAGTATAAATAATATAAAAGGTATTTCCAAATGCAAACCAGGGTTGTGTCTTAAGAATGACAAAGACTGGCCCACAACTGATTTAATCATGAAATTAAAAGGTCCACATTTATAGAAGTTTTTTTAAAAATTCTAAAATTAAAAAAAAAAATTTAAAGCACATCTTTCTTTACCAGAAAAAAAAAATGCTCCCAGAGCATTTCCTTCAACTCACATTCCATTTTGCAGACTCTTTGAAAATTACAAAAAGAAGTTAAATTTCAGTTGTGGGATAAACATTTTGACTCTATCTGGAAGGGTAAATGTCTGTTTCCATTAAGCGATCCCAATTTCAAAGGCCTCATCTGAGCCATAAGCCATCATTCTCTACTTGGAAGGCAAGAGGAATAAATTCTGACAAGGACGGAAACTCAAGAGGTTGGCAACTCACAAAGATTCTTTATTTTCAAAAAACTGTGGCGAGAATTGTATTGGCAAAAAACAACGCTGTCTGTGTGTGTGCGCGCGTGTGCATGCAAGTGTTTTTTCGTTTTAGGATAACAGTAAATAACAGTGATGTGAACAGTAAATAATAGTGATGTGAAATTTTTACTTTCTGAACACAGTTCCAGAAAAGCATGGCTGGCTTCAGAGAAAGGGACACAAGGAAAATTAAAAGAAAAAAAAAAAAAAGAAGAGCATATATAGTTTAGGTTTAGTTGTTGGCTTCAGTGACTGTACATTTCATTGGTTGCCTTTCCGCCATTTCACCGTTTCCTCCTTTTTAATGGAACCCTGCTGTGGGACTTTGTGGCTCTCCACAAAGCCATATGTGTCACATCACAAGCATGGTGATCCCATTGCCTTGCCAGTGATGGGTTTTGAGTGGGCATGTGTCCCCACATTTGGTTAGACACTGATATATGAAAGGAAGTCTTCTGGCAAGTTTGTGGAAATGATCGCTTCATTTATTTCATGATGTAGACTTTTGTTCTGCTCGAAGATGTCATGGCTGAAACGAGACAGCCTTCTCATGATCTGAGAGGAGGTGGCCTAAGGATGGAAGATCAGAAGAGTAAACAGACTCCTACGATAAAGCAAAGAGGTTCTCATGATACTATTGGGTGGCTGACCAGCCAACCCTGGCATTACCCTCCCTCTGGATTTCTTGTGTGAGTTAGAAACAGCCCTGTAATATAAATCCGTTGACTTGGGGGTTCCTACAAGTTAGCAGCCAACATTATCCTAACCGATTCATCTGCCACATATGCTTAAAAGTTGATGCTGACTGTGATGGTATAGATATGACACTGAGTGATGGGAGGTAAGTGGGTGGAGTGGGTGCCAGGTAGAGAAACAGAAACAAATCATAGTTGAATCACGTGTCAAATAGATTGCATTCTCTGTCTTAGGCATCATGGGAGGTTCTTGAGTTAAAGACTCAATTTCTGTTCTACAGGAGCCCAAGATCTAGTGCTCCCATAATTTCAAGTACATGGCACTGTATTCTCACAAACCATGAAGTATATACATGTGGCCCTGAGTCATAATTTCTCCCACAAAAGAACCTCTGCTTCTTTGTGTCTCAGATTGCTTACTCACAATTATGTACTCACCGCATGTATATTTTTCTCATTCCATTTAAAGTAAACAGGAATGTTTTAGAGTATTGCATCTTGGCTCAACTAGGACTTGCTAAATGAATTATTGTTTTCCATAAAGCACCTGTTACAGACCAGACATAATGTCAGTGGCTTTAAGGGATATAAATTTTTAAAAGGCAATCCTTGTCTTCAAAATGTCTAGAGTTTAAGAGAAAAGACACATAAACAGATAGTTACTGTATAAGTCAATTTGTATTCTACCAATGGCACAAATGAGATACTCATATAGGAGCAGAGAGGGACAAACCACTTTTGGTTGGTGCTATCAGGCAAGGCTCCATGAAAAACATGGAATTCGAGCTATGTCTTAAGAACATGTAGGTTTTCAATAACCAATGGGAGTCCACGTGCAAGCACTATAATGGAAAGAAGAGCATCAACCCAGGGTGGCAGAAGCCATCTGTAAGACATGTTTCACCGTAGGACAGATCAGATATTGAAATGACCCAGGACTGGGAGGGCATGGCTGAATATTTCGATGACAGAAACCAGACCCCAAAATATCTTGACAGGCTGCAATGATAGACCGAATCTAACATGATGGAAATGAACTGGGCTAAATGTACCATTTTGCATTTGATTATTAAAGGAGAAAGTGTTCACTATCACAGTTGCTGGTGGGAAAAAGGTCTCTTGTTTTTGTAGAATGTAAGCTCTGTATGAATCAACATAGCATTTCCAAAAACAAGCTAAGGCACACCTAGGACATACTTCTCTCCAAATATAGAGGATGGCTTTACCTTTTTGTTCAAAAGTGATCATAACAGATTGTATTAGCCTTCCATTGCCACTATAATAAATTGCCACAAATTTAGAGGCTAAGAATGATGCACTATTATTACTATTGTTGTTATCATTTATTTTTACAAAATAATTTTTTTATAGTTCTAGAGGTCAGAACTCCGGTGTAGTTCTCGCCATACTGAAGTCCAGGTGTTAGCAGAGCCCACATTGTTTTCTGGGGCCCTGTGGGAGAATCTACTTCCTATTTGTTCAGACCGTTGGTGGAATTCTGTTTCTTGGGTTTGAAGGACCAATGTCCCTGTTCTTTTGCTGGCTGTAAGCAGAGGGCCATCACCAGCTGGTAGAGGCCACCGCATTCCTTGGCTCATGACCACCTTCCTACATTTTCAGAGCCAGCAATGGCAGGGTGAGTCTTTCTCATGGCACATCTCTCTGACCCTTTTCCCATCACTAAATTTCTCTCTTTGCCACCAGGAAAGACTCCCTGCTTTTAAGGACTCATCCTATTAGATTGGGCCTTCCTGGACAACCCAGGAAAATTGCCTCATCTCAAGGTCTATAACCTTAGACACATCTGCAATGTCCCTTTGCCATATAAGGTAACATATTCAGAGTATTGAGGATTAGGGCATGGGCATCTTTAGGGAGTCATTACACTGTCCTCTTATCTGAACCGTTCTGTTCTTTGCAGAGTGCCACCGTTGATAATCTGGGGTGGATCTACGAGAGAGTGACCACAGTGGTTAGAAAATTCAAAACTGTATCATGTGAGGAGTATTGGAAAAAGCTGACAACATTTCCCTGGAAATTTGGGAGTGACGGGAAGTATAATCGCTGTTTCCCATCATCTTAATGCCTGTCATATAAAATGGACTTATTCTGTGTTGCACAGAATGTAGAACAGAATCAAAGGAAAAATAAGTTTTAAGTCAATATAGGGAATGTAACTGCTAGTCTCCAAAAATGGCCCTGATGAGATGAGCCATGCCTCTTGGTGTTCATGCCCTTATGTAGCACCTCCTCCCCTCCCCCGCATTGAACTTGGGCTAGCCTGCAATTTGCATTAATCAGTGGGAGTGCAGTAGAAGTGACCATGCAGGATTTCTGATCCAGCCATTAGAAAGCCCTGGCAGCCTTCATTTTCACACTTTGTTGAATCCTGAGCCTTCATGTCAGAAGCCCAACTACCTACTGCTGAGGAGACCATGTGTAAGACCATGTGGAGAGGCCAGTTGAAGAGGAGAGGACCTAAGAATAGAGGGAGAGAGAGGGAGAATCCTCAGCGTCCCAATTAAACCTCCCTTTGACTGCAACGTCATGAGAGACACCAAGCAAGATCCACAGTACGGCCTAGCTGAGCCCAACTCAAATTACCAAGCCACAGAACCACGAGCTAAATCAATGATTGCTCTTTAAGCCGCTGTTTTTTGGGTGATTTTTTTGATGTATCCAAAGCTAACAGATACACTGCTCACCTCATTGTATGTGCGTGTTTGTGCACATGTCCTAACACATTTTGAATTATTCACCTTACAAACCAGAATTTGTTTTTCTTTACTTTTGATTGCAAAATAATACCACTGGCTTTCACAAATCATTTCAACTTCCTGCCAGCATCATGCGTGATTTAATGTGTTGTTTGTAGACATACGCCTATGTATATTTGCTTTCCCTGACCTGGTGATTTCTATGATTACCCAAATGTATGGAACACTCTTAGTCATTTTGCTATCATAATTCATCTGCCTTTAAAAAATAAAAAAAAATAAGTATATTTCAACTGGAACGTAAATCAGTAATTAAAAACAGATGGTTTAAAGAGTAGGCTTGAAGTAAGTGAAAATACACCAGATAATGAAAAAGAAGCAGAGAAACCAGAAATCTTCCCAAGTTTTGATCGACACAGTGCTGTCACAGAGACTCCTCGTGACAAACTTGACAGAAAAGATGAGAGCACTTTCCCAATAAGAACAGAAGTAAATTGGGAATGTGCATCAATCATCAGTCTAAAGAAACACAGACATCCTTGGGGCGCCTGGGTGGCTCAGTTGGTTGAGCGTCCGACTTCAGCTCAGGTCATGATCTCACAGTTTGTGGGTTCAAACCCCGCATCAGGCTTTGTGCCGACAGCTCGGAGCCTGGAGCCTGCTTCGGATTCTGTGTCTCTCTCGCTCTCAACCCTCCCCCACTCATGCTCTGTCTCTGTCTCTAAAAAATGAATAAACATTAAAAAAAATTAAAGAAACACAGACATCCTTAAGTCTTGGGTTTTAATGTTGTGGCAATTCAAGTGAGCCTAAATCAAGGTGTCTTTCTTCTAAAATAGCCACATAAACTATAAGCTCTCCAGTCACACACACACACACACACACACACACACACACACACACACACATTCCTACCAATGGTGTCCAAGGGGTCCAATTTCTCCATCTCCTTTCTAAAACTTGTTCTCTTTTGTTTTGAAAAAGCCATCCCACGAAGTGTGAGAATAATCTCACTGTGGGTTTGATTTGCATTTCCCTGGTAATTAACGATGTTGAGCACCTTTTCATATACTGGTTGGCCATTTGTATGTCTTGTTTAGAGACATGTCTATTACAAAGGTTCCTCAAAAAATTAAAACTAGAACTATCATATGATCCTACCATCCCACTTCTGGATATTTATCCAAAGGAATTGAAATCAGGCTCTCAAAGAGGTACACTCCCATGTTCATTGCTGCATTGTTCATAACAGCCAAAATAAATGTTCATCAATTTAGATGAACAGACTAAAAAACCTTGGTATATACATAAAATGGACAATTATTCCCTCTTCAAAAAAGAAGGTCTATATGAGATGATGGATGTTAACTAAACCCATGGTGGTAATCATTTCACAATATATGCAAATCAAATCATCCTGCTATATACCTTAAATTTATCGAGTGATGTATATCAATTGTTTCTCAATAAATCTTGGAAAAAGCACTAAAACGAGGAAATCCTGCCATATGCAACAACATGCATGAACCTGGAGGGTCACTCTGCTAAGGGAAGTAAGTCAGTCACAGAAAGACAAATGCTACATAATTCTTCTTATTTGAAGTATTTGAAGGAGTCACATTCACAGAAGTAGAGAGAAGAACAGTGGTTACCAGGGGCTGAGAGTGGGTAGGAGAAACAGGGAACATTCAGTTGGCATCAAGTTTCAGTAATGCAAGACGAGTCAGTTTTAGAGCTCTTCCATGCAATGTAGCACCTACGGGTAAAAATACAACATTTTACATTTAAAAAATTTAGGAGAGTAGATCTCAAGTTAAGTGTTCTTAGCAGCAAAAAGGAGGGGACAGGAGGAAACTTTTGGAGGCAATGGGTATTTTATTATCTCAGTTGTGGTGATGCTTTAATGAGTGTATGTAGTATGTTCAAATCTTTCAAATCGTACACGTCAAGGGACACCTGGGTGGCCCAGTTCGTTAAGCGTCTGACTCTTAATTTTGACTCAGGTCATCATCACATGGTTCGTGGGATTCAGCCCGGTGTAGGACTCTGTGCTGACAGTGCAGAGCCTGCTTGGGATTCTCCCCCTCCCTCTCCCTCCCTGCCACTCCCCGCTCTCTCTCAAAATAAATCAGCATTTTTTAAAAAGAAAAAAAATGGATTGTATACATCAAATGTGCGTAGTCTTTTGTATATTAATTACTTCTCAAGAAAGCTGCTTTAAAAACACGCAATGTTGAATTACAACCTCCAAAGTCTTAGAAAAAAGGAGAAGACAAAGGAGCAAGATAGCATTAACCACGACTGTTGTCCCTGTTGTCGATGCAAATGCTTCTTATGGGCTGGGTCCTATGCAAATTACTTTATGCATAGCACAGCTTTTGAAACTGACAACAATCTTACAAGTTAGCTACTACCATTTTCTTTACCTTACAGCTAAGGACATCATCCCAAAAGCAAAAACTTTTATTGCTTGTCCAATTGTGCTTTTGTGGGCTTTTTACATATCAGTTCCAGTATCACCTTGGTTAGGAAAGTTCAAAGAATAAAACAAATATGGTGACATTCTGCACATGCCAAAGTACGTTTCAGATAAGGTAGTTAAGAAGCACCTAAGTTGAAAAGTGTCCTTATCAAATGCCACTATTAAATATTCTTTAAAAAAAAAAACAAACCTTTAACATCTAGTTCAATGAATGCATGGATTTTGGTGATTTGACTGTTTCATTGAGTTTTTATGTTGGTTTATTTATAACGAAGATGTGTGCACACAAATGAGAACAAATCTGGGGTGCGGGAAAAACAGTGGGGAAATAGCTGTAGTAGTAAAAGTCAAAAAAAGACAATTCTTAGCTCCTCAAGCATGTTGCCATTCAATATTCAAAAACAGTATTTAATATAGGTGCTAGGTCACCTGCATTTTATGCATTTATGTCATTTATTCCTCATGAGCATTCTGCAAGGAGTGTGGTATTATTTTTACAAATAAATGCAGCGATCTCCGAGAGGTTAAGTGCCACATTCAAGTTCTTGCAGGTAGAATAAAGTGGAGATGGCGTTATTATTTACATCTTCCTGATCCTGCACATTTCGTCACATCCTTGTACCCGGAACCTAATAAGAGACACCGGAAGTGATGGCGGGAAAACAAAAACGGGCATCAGATTACCCTCAGGGCCCCGAACCCACGGGACCTTCAAACATGGACAGCTGTTGGTTTGTAGTTTCCAAGAATAAGGGCAGAGGCTCAGACAGGTTCAGGTTGCAGCTCTGTCATCATCTAGCTAAGGTATCTCCAACTTCCTAGGCCTCAAGTTCATGAAGAGTAAACTGAAACCTCAAATAAGACAACCTCTTCGAACTTTAGATCTGAATGAGTGGGTGGGGTAAAACGAGACACCTTTACCAAATGGCTTACATCAGCTTACATCACCATCAATAAGAGAAAGAAATGTGGAGGTAAATGTTAGAGCCATTTTTTAAGCCCCATAAACCCCACCTCTAGGGCCTCCGAAGTATCGTGCACAAAGATGTTGATTGCAATGTTTTTTTAAGAGCAAAATATTCAAAACAAATCATCAGTTAACGAATTTCCTTTAGTCAGGCATTTTGGATATACTCAGTTGAGAGAACATTATGTAACATATAGAACACTGCTTATGGGAATGCCCAAGCTGTGTTTCTAAGCGAAAAAAAAAAAGTGTAATCATTATATGTAAGAAATGAGGACAACTAAATAAAAGTTCACATAAAAAAAAAAAAAAAAAAAAAAAAAAAAAAAAAAAAAAAAAAAAAAAGGATGTCCCCACTCAAAGGCAGTAATTACTAGCATTTTAATATGTTTCGATCTTTTTCCTTCTACTTTTCTACATGTCACCTGAGATGCCTCAGATCCCATCAGCTCCCACCTGTGGACTCGGGGAATAATTGGAAGTGATGCAAAGTCTCGGTCTCACAATCCTGTGTTTCAGGTACTGTGGACAAAAAGAGCTCAACATGTTCTCCACTGCCAGCCTTTTGTTGATGCTTGATATCCATTAGGCCAATAGGTCACTTCTCATCATGGTTGCTCTCCTTTATAAAACAAACGATTGAGCCAAGTGTATTGTCACTAATATTCTCCAAATGATCCTCTGTAAAAGTGCCTGATCGGGGTCGAGTTCCCTGAAGTATAAACATGCCCTTCCTCAGCTTTTGCTGGCTGATTCTCTCTCTAGATTCCAGAACCAAGACCTTGGAGCTTAGGCAAGAGAATAACAGGTGAGAGGGACAATATACCACCCACCCCAGGAGCCTATGTAGCTACACAACAAGTTGAATTCATGATGTAATGTTGCCAACACTCCAGGAATGGTTTCTCTCCAGCAATTCTGGGTTGTCTCCTTTACACCCTTCAGCTGTCTCTTAGACCCTTGCTACTCAAAGTGTAGAGTGTAGACTAGTAGCTTCATCATGACTTGGGAGCTTGTTGGAAATGCGTAAGTTCAGGCCTTACCCTAGACCTACTGAACCAGTAGATTTCTGGTGACTTCTATGTACCTTGATATTTGAGAAGCACTGTTTTAGACCATGTTCCTCGAAAACCTTTCCCCTGAATTTTGGGGGACACATCTCAAACCAGCCTAGACAAATTATCTCTCCATTCTACTCAATGTCTAAACTACGTATTATCCTGATTCAATACTGGCTCTATTTTTACATTGATTGATAACTCAGCTTCTTTGTAAGTCGTAATGAGAGCTCTGGATGCATACTGACAGATGGCTGTGTACTAGGAGAGTAGCCTTGAACAAGTTACTCACTTAACCTCTCCCAGCTTCATTTTTAGAAGTGAGAAAGACAGAGATAACTTGAAAACATGAGGCATTGGAATGTAACCATTCTTTCTTTTTTTTTTTATTAGAGAGAGAGCACGAGTGGGGGAGAGGGACCGAGGAAGAGAGAGAAGGAATCATAAACAGGCTCCATGCTTAGCACAGAGCCCGACTCAGGGCTCGATCCCATGACCCTGGGATCATGACCTGAGCTGAAATCAAGATTCCAATGCTCAACTACCTGAGCCACCTAGGTGTCCCAGAATTTTATCATTCTTCCATTCCCAATACAAAACTCCAATAAGGAATTGTCATTATTTCACAAATTAAAGCACCACTGGAGGGACGGCTCAATTACTATCACAACTACAATCTGCTAATAGGAACAACACGGATAGACATCAGCTCCTGAATATACTTTAGCCATGTACCTTCATCTACCAACTGCATCGATAGCTGTGCTCCTCAACACTTGACACGAATGTGGATAAAGAAAAGAAAATTAGAGGTGGGGCACTTGGGTGGTTCAGTCAATTAAGCATCCAACTCTTGATTTTGGCCCAAGTCGTGATCTCACAGTTCATGAGATGAAGCACACATCGGGCCCTGCGCTGACCTCACGGAGCCTGCTGGGGATTCTTTCTCTCTCTGTCTCTGTGCCCCTCCCCCACTCATGCACACACTCTCTCTCTCTCTCTCTCTCAAAATAAATAAATAAACACACACAAAAAAGAAAAGAAAACTAGAGGTGCCACTTCAAAGGCTGAGCTGAATTTCTCTTTTTCTCTCCTTCTCTGTACTTAACTCTGTCTTTGCCATCATGGGAACATGTAACAGAAAGTGCTGCCTCTTTCAAGATAGATCGATTTATAGAACTAAAGATTCTGTACTTTATCCTCAATGCTTGATCCAGGAACTAATTTTGCTCTCCTGTAGACGATATTCACACCTGGTAGGAGTAGGAGTGAGGAAGAATTTAGTAGTAGAGGTTCTCTGAGATCATAGGCCAAAGCATTTCTGAATAAAATGGAGAGGTAATGGCATTTGGTCATGCTTCCAAATATTGAGCTATGGTTTCATGTTCTGTTCTGCATCCTTAGCCTTTTAATTTTAGATTCCTAATTGACTGGACATATAAGACTTTACATTTGTATTTAACTATTTAACCCTTCCAACTCTTTCTTGAGGCTGAATATGGTCACTAATTCTGGAGGTGATTAATGGATTTAATGGAAGCCAAACATGTTACAATGAAGGAGAAAAAAATGGTTCTAAGAACAAGTTTAAGAAGGGGCAGATGAGAAACACACACATGTACACAGGTACCTATACTCATGTATGTGCAACACACACACACACACACACACACACACACTGTCAGTAGGCAGCCCTAATTTTTGTGGGGAATAGTTACCTTTACTGCTATGGTTCTCCTCTGTCTGCCTTCATAGCCTACCTCTCCTTTCTACTAATCTGCTTACAGAAGTTTCTATAGGAGGAGCACCTGAGTGGCTCAGTTGGTTAAGGGTCCGACTCTTGATTTTGGCTCAGGTCATGATCTCATGGTCCGTGGGTTTGAGCCCCATGTTGGGCTCTGTGCTAACAGTGTGGAGTATGTTTGGGATTCTCTCTCTCCATGTCTCTATGCCTCTCTCTCCCTCTCTCTCTCTCTGAAAAATAAATAAACTTAAAAAAAGAAACTTCTATATGATGAGTAAGAATAATTCTAGAGATAATGAACTTTATGGAGCAATTCACTGGCAATCAGCACTCTTTCCCACTAGTCTTATGAGACAATTTGTTTTGGGTCCCTTAGTAAAGAAAACTATCCCAGTGAAGCAGTCGCTAAGCTTAGATTACTCTGGAAAGAAGAAAAGGATGATAAATAACAAATTTTGAGCAGTTATTCAGTGCTAATCGTTATATATGTCATATCTTCTTTAATCACAACTACCCTAAGAAGTTGATACTATTATTCTTTTTTTACAAATGAAGAAGGGCTCAGGGTTTCACACACAGCTCAATAAATTCAAATCAAGAATTTCTATGGTGGATCCATGGGCTGTCTCCTCTGTATAGAGACTGCTTCAAGAGCATGTCCAAATATGGCAGCCTCTGATTCTAAAGGAGAATGCTCAGACTGGTCAGGGACCACACCTGACAGGAAACTTTGGAAAATTCTTTCTTGTTTCCTTGAGAAGGCCATAGCTATGAAGGCCTTGAGTCATTTTGTACTTTTGCCATGGCTTTTGGAAGGATTTAATACTTTCCCACGCATGTAGGACATAAAGAAAAGAACTTAAGGTGTAGCACCCACCTAGGAAATTGGTTCTTTCTGCTGTTAGTCAAAGGATGTGGCTTTCTTATATTATCTGATTCAGAATCTGGAGCCAAGACACAGGTCTTTACTGCTAATGCTGAGGTTTGTCCTATTGTCTTATACTCCTGCTTCATGGTAGTGAGTAAAAATGGCGGTAGCTAAGAAAACAATAGAGGCATCAATACAAATTTTATCATGGAGGGAAAGATAGCAAGGAAATCATAATCCTTTATCCACTGGATTTGTAAGCAAAGGGTGAGAGTCTTGAAAAGAAATAGCAGTAAATTCACTCTAGGGGGTTATCTAGAAGACAGGATGAAGGGAACTACAACATGTGAGAAGAGAATAAAGAGTGAAGGACTTGACCATGAGTCCAGTATGCCACAACACAGCTAAGCAGTCTTACATAAGTCACCTTCCCTCTCTGGGCCTCAGTTCTCACATGGAAAGTGAGGTGGGGGAGAGGGGTTTGATTATCTCTAAGATTTTCCCTGCTCAAAAAGTCTGCATTCTGTAGCTGTGCAGCAAGGGGCAGTTGAACACTGGCTTCGCCCCAGAAAAGCCTTCGGGTATTTTGCTCATTAAAAGGATTAGCTATCCATTTGCAGGGATGTCTCTCCAATGAGGTAGGGACAGAATGGCCCAACACAGTTTTAGTTTTGATTTGCTTTATGAAGTACGTATCCAATTCCCTGGCAAGTTAAGCAAGCACGTCTTCTCATGTGTTTTAGGAATCAAGGCATTTGGCTGAGACAAAGAGCAAATGCCTCTTAGTAATCTGTGACAAATCCATATGGAGAAAAACATGGTTTCTTCTCTCCCATATGGCACAGCTGAGTAAGGCTGGCTTTTCTGGCCTTGAAACGGTTCCATGAACCAGGTGGGTGGTTTATTTCACAGGCTAGTGGCAATTCAGTGTGTTCTCTCCCACGGAGATGAAGGGGGAGAGAATTCTTCCCTATAACCTAGGACTGTCAGCGAGGTTTGTGACATGGGCCATAGGCTTTTCTGTCAGGACAAAGGGTGGATAAAGTACTGTGAGGAAGAAGAGAAGAAAGTCTCAAACCAGCTTGAGTCCTGGACCTGAACTTTCCTTGAACCTCAAGATTTTTGAAGTTTTGGCCTAACAAGGGTAGATCAGATTCTCACCCCAGAAAACCCTCAACCCCCTTCCCACCCAATTCCAACCTAGTAAGTGTGATGAGGTCTTTGGGGGAGAGAAGGAACAAGGGGAAGACAGCTCTGGGACCTAGCTTTAAACTGTGGGCCCAAGGGATTACCACTTGGTGGCTTCTAATGTTAACCTCATTTTGGCAGGATGGGATGGACTAGCTGTTTCCTGTCTCTGATGTTTAGGGTACAGAAGAAAAGCATAGAGAAGATTGCGTTGACTAAATATGAAACATACTCAAAACAACAGCAGCAATAAAAGTCCAAATCAATCAGTACCTCTAAAATAATTCTACTTCTTTAAAAAAGCAAGAAATTATGCTGGAAAGAAACATGAGTCTTCTCTTCCAGCCTCTAGTTTAAACCAGTATGAACTAGAGAAGGATGGTGACTTTCACTGTCCCTGCAATTTGCGGTACCAAAATTAAACTCTTTCATTTCATGAATAATCTTCTCAAGTTAACTTTTTGGCTCCTCCTTTTGTCATACAATGAGCAAGTAACTGCCTTCATATGTATTAGTTAATTAAGACATAATTAATATGTATTAATATACCTGTCATATGCCTCACAACTAGAACCAAGTAAATTTGCATATTTTTCTCTAATATGTAAGTTGCCATCGTATGCAATTAGGCACTAATGTAAAAAGTTTGCTTAAAACAAAAAGAAGTTAAGTGACAGCTTGTCAGGTTTGGAAGCAAAAGACCAAAGGTCTTACTCCATTTTAGATAATCAGAACCAGGTAAGTAGTGAAAACAAGATTGGACAAACACATGCATGTGTGAACACAAACTTACATACACATTTTGATTTTCTAGAAATGGTAATGGTACATATGAACTTGCAATGTATTGGGAAGGTTCCACATTGAAATTAGAGAACTTTTACCAATAAGAATTATTCAACTGAGTAGTGGAAAGAAGCTGTGTTCTTTTTTTCGGATGTATTTATGGACTCTTCAAATTCTAAAAATCTAAGATTTTTATCAAAGTTCAACTAGTCCAGTAGAGAAATTCCCCTGTAAATTTCCATATCAAATTAACTCACCCTGGCTAGACCGTTTCAAGGGATGGAAACATATCCCCAGACATGTTCTGGTGTCATACAATTGCATTCATTAAAAAAAATTCTTCCTTATATTAAACCAATATCTATAATTTTCACTTTTGCTGCACTGGAGCTATCCATAATATCTCATTTGTTCACAGGACAAATCTTCAAAGTTTTCAGGTTCACTTGTTATATCCTTCATAATTCTTCTCTGGATTTCAGATTAAGCATACCAAAATATTCATACCAAATGAATAAGTAAGTGTAAGAGTAAATGGAAAAACTAACAGGCATCATCAGGTTGGTAAAGGGATTTCAATCAATGTTTACTGATCATGTAATACGTGTCCACAGTGTACTAAGTTCTATAGGTCCCTTTAAAAGTCCAACACCCTGAATTAATCTCCACACTTCTAAGGGCTCTTCCAAGATCAGAGTAGAGTGGGTCTACCATTACTTTCTATTCTTTGCAAGAAGAAGGCAGTATTACTGAGACAAAGGACAGATGATAAAAGTTAACTTCACAATGGCCTCAAATCTGTGATTCTCTGGGTTCCTGGGTGGCTCAGACGGTTAAGCGTCCAACTCTTGGTTTCAAATCCGGTCATGTTATCACAGTTTTGCGAGTTCGAGCCCTGAGTTGGGCTTTGTGCTGGCAGCACAGAGGCTGCTTGGGATTCTCTGTCTCCCTCTGTCTCTGCATTTCCCCTCATGGTATCTCTGTCTCTCTCAAAATAAATAAATAAACTTAAAAACAAAACAAAACAAAAACTCGTGATTCTACATATAGCTCTAATTCTATAAAGGAACTTTAAACTCTTGGTTTGAAAGCCACAAGAGGGCACTAGACTACTACATGGACCTCTCTCTACTTCTCACCCAAAGCACAAAGCAAGGGTCAGTATTGACGTTACATTGACTGACAATAGTAGATGGCCACATCGGTTGTGTGTCCTGAGATACAGTATGTAATTATGGGTAATAGACAAAGCTATTGGCTATGAAACATGTATTCAGATGCTAAGCTTGGGTTATGCTAAATACAGTAGAATTCACATGCAATTTGAAAAAATGAAAAGGAGTAAGGTCTGCTTCCCAAGTTTCTAAGAAAAAGTAAGGTGGATCTTTAGGCTCTGAATTCTGAAAACAACATGGGCGACATGATGATTGTCGGGGACAAGCAGCAGGAGTTAGACAGATGGGAGCCTTCTGCATCTACTTTTGGAAAGCCTGACATCTGATGAGCCTCATGTTTGGCCACAAGATTGTCTCTGAACCATGAGATTTACATTGGGCATCACCCAAGGTATTGTCTCTGCTCCTGAAGTGCTCTGTACTTAAGGCTCCAGGAAAACTAATCTCAGGCTAAATAAAATACACCGAGGAAACTCTCACAAATATAAAATGAGTCTACATAATGCCATTACACTTTGAAAAAGACAAAAAAAAAAATCAGCCAATTAAGTTGTAGGTTATTCTGAATAACATTAACCAACGGATTGTTTGGGTCAATGAGGAAGTGTCTACACAAGGCCAAAACAGTCAATCAAGTTAATTCAGCAAAATGTGAACCCAAAATGGGAAAAATAATCAAAAAGGTTGCTTGGAATCATGGGAATTATACCTTAGACTGAGGGCCTAAGCTTTTCACTTATAACAATTAAGTTGAATATTGTGTTGAAAAGGACTTCTTTGGTATCATAACTATGTATGGAATGTGCTTATCCATAAAAATAAGTAGGTAGATAAATAGAAAGATAGATGATAGATAGATAGATAGATAGATAGATAGATGATAGATAGATAGATAATAGATAGATAATAGAAAGAAAGAAAGAAAGAAAGAAAGAAAGAAAGAAAGAAAGAAAGAAAGAAAGAAAGAAAGAAAAAGAAAGAAAGAACTCAGTTGCTTGATTGGGTTCATGCTGCAGTAGAAAAGATAGGAGACTTTCATTTTTCTGAGGCAGCGTTTAGCTCCTTGGTGGCAATGAACATCCCCCACAGCAACTAGTCCCTGTGAAAGAAGTCTCTAGTCATAGAAGTGGTTTTTTGCAGAGCCAGCTGAATTCACTAAGGAGGATGCTCTCCCGCTCTTAATCTCTAGTTAATTTACCTATATTCTGAATTATGGATCCATGACTTTCATTTTTGTACTGTGTCAGAACCTTCCTGATTTTGATCCTCTGGCTTCCACTATCCTAACATTTGGCCCAGGCATTGCCCTGTGGCTCCCTTCCTCCACTGTGGGCCAAATAGAGCCTTCCCCTTCTGCTTTCTGACTCCATCCCAACTTTTCTCCTCAGAAATCTCGCTTTTCCTGGACGTGCTCTATATACGACGCTGTCTCCATTTTTAGGTCCTTTTTGGTGTCAGAGATACTGAGCCTGATATCTTGACTAATTGACTTGGCTTTGATCAACTTGCTTGCTTGGCTGCTATCTTTTAAGTGACTTTTTTTTTTTTCCTCCTCATGATTTTATATTTTGCTAAGTTCTGGCCACCGATTTCTGCATATTCTCTGTTTTTTGACTCTTTCATTAGCTTAACACCACATTTGAACTTCTATCTTGACTCCTTCAGTTCTGTTTTCAGAGCTCTACCTTTAACAGCTGAACCCACCCGAAACTGAGGGTGGCCATCCTCTCTGCAAGTTCAGGCTCCCCTCCCAACACAGACCTCATCTTCTGGCATGTTCCCCAGCACTACAGGGGAGGTGAGTTCAGAGGAAAGTGGCCCAGAACCTTCTCTCTGCATTTTTTTCCATATGGTGGGACTTTGAAGTGGCCTTTCTGGCCTGTCTTCCCTCTGTTACCAAACACACACTTTTTAAAATTAGGAAATGAAAATGATAGTTCTACTCCTAGCCAGAAGCTCGTCTAATGTGCTCCAGGAAAAGGATGATTAATGGAGCCAAGGCTTTATGCCTGAGCCAGGGGGCGGCAGCTTGTGGGGAATAGCTGAGACGCGCCAACTCAACCATAGCCTCAGATCAGGTGAACTGAACTGGCTTTGGGCCTACCAGAGGCCTTAAACTTAGCCAGTAGCTCTGGCAGAAAGGTTGCCCCAGTATGGGCCTGGTGGGCATACAGGGCCCAAAGGAACATGGCAATTGTCCGATTTTTTACTTTATATAGAGAACCAACCTAGTCAATCCTGGCCTACAGAAATTTGTCAGCAGCTGGAATATTCAGACTCGTTGTCCAGACCACCTAAATTATATGGATAACGGCAAACGTTTCCTTTTGCAGAATGTCACATGGACTCATTCCAAAGTACTTTTTGGGTTTGAGGCCCGATGTGTAATAGTCTTTCACCAGAAGGGGGAAAAAATAAAAATAAGAAAAAAATGTAGGGAATTTGAATCCTGCTTCGTCAAAAATTCAGGACTGAGAGTAGGAAAATTCTGTATGATCTTGGCTGAGCAGTGGTTTTCCACTTCTCTCAATGTTGAAATTAACCTGAATGCATAAAATACTCAAAATGTGCATTCATACGGTTTCATGTCATCTGAGGTTTGGGATGCCAAAGACTTATGGCATAAGCCCTTAGACGAGTCCAGTTTAATGTCAGGTAGTACCTAAGAGTTCATGGACACGGCCTATCCTGCACCATATCCAACCCCAATAGTATTTCTTCCATGAGGTCTCCCCCAGATCCTCTCTTGTTTTCTTGTGGTTCCCTAGTATTTGGTGTGGCTTCCTTTGCTCAACTTGACAAGCCTTCGTTTTAGCACTTAAGTTCATTTATTTCTCTTCATTGAAAAAAAAATTCTTTCCTAGTGACCTCTGGAAAAATAAATAAGTAAAATAAAAAGGAATTTGCAAAACGAAAACCTACCCTGTACTGTCTACTCTCAAAATCGAGAATTGTAGTTCCTGTTCATCACAAGGCAAGTGGGTGGGAGCCCCGAAGAAATGATATGAAGATTTGAATAGCACCCTAAAAATAAAACCAACCATTTAAAAATGCATGATCTCATTTGATCCCTACACGGGGCTCTTTCCTCTTCAATAAAACGGGTATTATAATGATTAGACCTGGAGAGGTAAAAGGCACTCAGCATATAAATGGGAAGATTGGAATCAGACCTGGATTTTGTCTGTTCCTTTTTCTCCACCATGTTGAGTCCCAATATGCCCCAGCATCCCTAGAGACAAAGGTCTGGAGGAAGCACAAAGGGACCTCTATTTTCATCATTCGGTTCTAACAAGATGAGGATCAGCAGACAGACAGACACATTTGGGAATAATGGCTCTCCTCTCTCAACTGGGCCCCTCCCCCAGTGCCTTTATCCCTACTTGGGGTGACCTCGGCGGAACAAGCTCGCTCTGTAATGATTACTTCGTCAGCAGGGGCTGTGTATTTAGTAGCAGGAAATATAAGCTTTTGTGGTCAGTGTGACGTCACCCGCCCACTAAACAGGCCTTTATAATTTGACCACAAAAAGGCTTGAAAGGGATAGACACATACACACAGAGAAAGAGGCGATAAGACTGTCAACAGTTGTCTGTGCAGTGAAAGGAGCATTGTATCTTCCAAATGTTTCCCAAAAGCCTGATGTTTGGTCTGCCGTAGACAAAACATCTGGATGATATATGGCATTTTCTCTGTGTAGCAAGTGTCCCAAGTCATCCATCTTGCTCTTCCTTTCTCTGTTCAGTCCTCTGTCTCTTTCTCCTTCCGCTTCCCTTTCCTTCTTCTTCCCCGTTTTACTCTCCCTTAATCTGAAATACTCAAATGTATATTTAACATTTTTTTAATTGCTTTCCTGTGTTTGGGTGTATGGCTTATACATGCATGCACACACCCACATCCGCACCGACACACGTCAACTTTATTATTCTTTTCCTGGGCACTTCACTGCTAGAAAGAAACAGAGAGACCGCTGCAAAAACACGTCAAGGGGGAAGGAGGGCGGAAGAGAGAAAACAGGAAGAGAAACATTTAAGAAGACATAGCTGATACATTAACACAAGTATTTACGTTTGCTTCCCACGTGTCTTGGTTTTCCAACTGATTTTGTAGAAAAGTAAATAACCTCTTTTTAGAGCTAAATGGCAAATACACGTTAGTGTCATAGCGTGCAAGTTCAAGGTGACGTGCCACGTGCATATTTTACTGTTTTTAAAATTTTAATGTCGGAGGAAAAATGAAGCATATTAAGCACTAATACCAACGCTCCCACTAATGAAAGAAAGAAAATCACGATGGATACAGGTAAATAAACAAAAGAGCGGATAAGCTGAGAAAGGAGGGTAGAAAGAATCGTCTATACAATAACCTGTACGAACACGTGTATTAACTTTTCACTAACTTAAAACTAGGGAGACTGTCAGAGATTGAGAGAGACAGGGAGAGGAAGTCTGAGAGGTGACGGCTGATGTGTCTGACCTCTGAATTAAGGCTGATGGAAAAGTATGGCTTCCTCTGGTTCGGGCCACTGTGGAAATCTCCCTCCAAGGGCTCTGAACTTTCCTCTGAGGTACAAGTAGCAGGAAACACCTGCTTCACTTCCCTGATTTTTACCCTTTAGGGAGTCTGGATCTCCTCCCCTCCCCCGTTCTGCAGTGCACAAGTGGACAAGCAGATTTTCCACATGTCCCAATCTTTCTTAAGAGAGGAAGTCTGGAACCATCTATTAGCAAATAATGCACTTCGGTGGCTTCCGTACCCCTTACTCTATTCTTTTCTTTTCCCCCTCCAACTGATCATTATTACTCCTTCCTCAACCCAGCTTTTATGCTCGGTACTAATAATATTCTTCTCCCGGGATAAATGACGCATGAGAAAAATCTGATAGGCAAGTGTTTATTTTACTCATCATGATGAATGATGATGGGGTTCTGCCATTTCCCTCCCCGTAACAAAGGGGGAAGCAAATGGAATTCCATTTTGGAAAGGCATAAAAAACAGATGCAAGTATGCATCCCATCAAGACAGCAGCCCTCAAATATTCTCCCAGCCACGGGTGCCGTGCAGTTAGCAGCTTCTTAGAGGTGCCCTCATCCCCTGTTGAAAAATGGCAGCCAAGAAACCATCTACATAATAGCTGCACAAAGTCAAAACATTTTTTATTAATAAAAAAGAAATTGTGAAATTTAAGCAGTTTTCACCAGTCTTGCAAAGACTACTGAGGGGTTACCATGGCTGTTTTTCTTCTCCAAATAGCAACATTTGAACGCTGGTATCTCCTCCCCAGTGCCTCCTTCTTCTGTTCAAGTAAAAAGAATCCTTGGGTGGAAAAGGGCAAATGGCAGAATAGACCAAAAAATGAGCTAAAATGCTATTGTTTTTATTTTTTTCCCACAGGAAGCTTTCTATGATATCAAACGTTGGTCAATTTAGAAGTATATTTTGTTTTATAAGGAAAGGCTGGGTGGTACAATAGAAATGTAAGTAATGTGAGTCAATAAATCTTACTGAGTCACTGGAAAAATTGGCCATATAATCATGAGACCTCAGTGACTCACCCCCTTTCTCTAGACAGTTTAATCTGTACAATGGGAGGGCTATGCTAAAATACGTCTGAGGTTACTTCTATCCATGTTTTGTAACATATGTGACTGAACAGAGATGACTATTTCATTTAAATTGATCCTAGAAACCAAAAAACAAATGAGAAACACCCAAATGAGAAAATAAACAAGGGAATTAAAAAAAAAGTAATTCACAAAAGAAATACTATGTCCGGTCAGTGAACTTATAAACTCAACTTAATGAACTCAACCTCATTAAGGATCAAAGAAAAACAAATTAGGGCCGCCTGGGTGGCTCAGTCAGTTGGGCTTCTGACTTCGGCTCAGGTCGTGATCCCGCGTTTGAGTTTGAGCCCCGCACCGGGCTCTGTGCTGACAGCTCAGAGCCTGGAGCCTTTCTTCGGGTTCCGTGTCTCCCTCTCTCTCTGCCCCTCCCATGTTCACGCTCTGTCTCTCTCTCTCTCTGTCTCTCAATAATAAGTAAACGTTAAAAGAATTTAAAAAAAGAAAAAAAATACAAATTAAAACATAGGCTCTCATGGTTACTTCTGAGCCTGGCCAAAAGGGAAGAGACAAATTTTCATGATATTTTTATCATAGCATTGTTATAATAGCAGAACATGGAACATGGAAACAACGTATATGCCTTATTATGGCATATGGTGTATTGGAATATTACCATCCATTCAAAACTGATTACATGGATCTATATGCCTTACCAGTGGAAATATAGCTATCATATTTTAAGGAAGACAGGAGAAGGTTACAAACCATGTGTATGTAGCACTACCCTACTTAAGGAACATGTGTGTCATGTTTCTAAGTGCACATTCTCAGGAAAAAGTCTGAATGGCTATTCCTCATGATGTTAACAGTGGTTTACTCAAGGTGTCGAAATCATTGTAGAGTCTAGTCTTTTTTTTACACATTTCCATTGTTGGGATGTTTTACAGTGAACATGTGTTACCTTTATAATCACGAAATTCATCTCCACTTGGGGAAAAATACAGAATTAAATAAAATGCTGTTAAGTATGCTACTCATGGAACATTGCAAAGAGAACAAAGTGAGACTTATTTGGACAGTACATAGTAAGGGGCGCTATTAACCTGGTGTGTTTACTCAGAGCTCCAGAATCTTGGATAAAATTATAGATTAGTTCCTTGTAGTTCAGTCTGTCTCTTTGATAAGTTGGCTTGCACTTTTTTAAAAGCATTTTTTTCTTCTTCCTCTTCCTCTTCTCCTTCTTCCTCCCCTTCTCCTTCTCCTTCTTCTTTTTCTGAGAGAGAGAGAGAGAGAGAGAGAGAGAGAGCGCACAAGCAGGGGAGAAGAAAAAGAGAGGGAGACACAGAATCTGAAGCAGACTCCAGGCTCTGAGCCCAATTCAGGGCTTGAACTCACAAACTATGAGATCATGAACTGAATCAAAGTTGGACGCTTAACTGACTGAGCCACCAGGCCCCCCCAAACTGCCTGTACTTCTTAAGCTTTAGTTCCTTCATCTAGAAAATAAGACTAATAATTTTTATCTCACAGAGTAGTTGCCATAATTCAATGAAGTCAAACGTACATATTTCTTAGAAAGAGTCTAATAAATATAATTGTTATATAATATAATAAATACATTTGTTATTGTACAAAATTAATTATACTATACCAAACAAGGACTATTGAATTAAATTTGTTAATTGATAGAAACCACATTGGACTGATTTGCCTATATGTCATTTGTAGTTGTTGTGTGTAAACTACTAAAGTTAGTAGTAAATAGAATATTCTTTTTTATATAAATAATTTTTAAGGGGCACCTGGGTGGCTCAGTCAGTTAAGCATCTGTCTTCAGCTCAGGTCATTATCTTGCAATCTGTGAGTTTGAGCCCTGCATTGGGCTCTGTGCTGATAGCTCAGAGCCTGGAGCCTGCTTTGGATTCTGTGTCTCGCTCTCTCTGCCTTACCCTGCTTGTACTCTCTCTCTCTCTCTCTCTCTCTCTCTCAAAAGTAAATAAACATTTTTTTTTAATTTTTAAAAAATAAATAAAAATTAAAAAATATTTTTTAAAATTTATTCATCCATTTTGAGAGAAAGAGGGCACGTGCAAGAGAGTGTGGTAGGGGAAGGGGCAGAGAGGGGGGAAGAGAGAATCCCATGCAGGCCCCACACTACCAGTGCAGAGCCTTGATCTCACAAACTGCAAGATCATGACCAGAGTTGAAATCAAGAGTAAGCCGCTTAACCAGCTGAGCTACCCAGCTGCCCCAATAGAATATTCTTAATAGGATAGGGATGAAAGCTTTGGTTGTGAGTGATTCTACTTCCTTTAAAGGACAGTATCTGAGCGGCGCCTGGATGGCTCAGTTGGTTGAGCGGCCGACTTCGGCTCAGGTCATGATCTCACGGTTCGTGGGTTCGAGCCCTGCTTCGGGCTCTGGGCTGACAGCTCAGAGCCTGGAGCCTGCTTTGGAATCTGTGTGTGTGTCTCTCTCTCTGCCCTTCCCCTGCTCATGCTCTGTCTCTCTCTGTCTCTCAAAAATAAATAAATGTAAACATTTTAAAACAATTAAAAAAAAAAGGACAGTGTCTGAAATTCTCTAATGTGCAGCCTCTGTGCCTTGCCCAGCCATAGCAGCACATAAGGAGCTCCTAACGTTAGCACAACCTTGACCTAGACATGGTAGGGGATATAAAGAAGAAAAAAGAAAATTCAAATTCTGCCTTTAATATGCTTAGATTACAACGAGACAAATAAGCCAACACTTCACAAAATGCAGTATGATTAAATGTTATATGTGCAACAAAAAATATATATACTGAAAAGCTAGAGACATTTACATGTTTCTCTCTGCAGGTGCAGGCTTCAGAGAAGCTGTGATGCCAGACTAATTTTTAAAGAGGAGTTTTCTATGAAGAAGATGTGGAGAAGGACAGTCTAGGTTGAGAAGGAAACGTGCAAAGGCACTGGAATATCATACTTAGGATGCAAACACCAGGCATGCTCACAAAGAGGCTGGCATGGTTGGGGTATAAGCCACACGGTGGGAAATGGAATGAGACGGAGCTAAACAGGCAGGGACGGGAGGACGTGGGGGCAAGGGTGTCTTGTAAGTCAGGCAGAGAGATGTAAACTTTATCCTGTGGTCCACAGGATGCGTCTCAGAAGTTTGATATGGAATGATCTGTCTTCATCTCAAATGTGATCCAATCACACTTCCCAGTGGAATAGATTCGAAGGAGATAAACCTGGGAGCAAGTAACCTTAGGAGGATTTCACTGAGGTTCTACTGAAAGATGATGAAGAGTCCCTGAACCAAGACAGAGGAGAGGGTGGTGACGGTGGCAGTGAGTCACAGTGACAGAACGAATGTGGGAGCCGATGGGTTCTCTTCTAGCTTAACGATGGAAGGACTGCTAGAACTTGGACAGAAATCCCTGAATCTCCCCAGTCTCTGATACTTTGACTGTAAGATGTTGGGGGAGGTGTGGGGTATGGATCAAGTCAACCTACAAAGTTTATTTGGTTACACAACTGGGACTTGAAGGTACGATGAATAGATAGTCCTGGCTATTCTGCTGAGGCCGAGTATCTAGAAGAGGTTGATGGACAGAACTGAGTCTCTTTTTCAGGGGCGGGAGTGGGCACGAACCGGAGAAGAAGCTTCCCTCTCCAGGGAGATGCATCGGCAAGGCGGTATTGGAGTCCCTCGGTGAACTCACTTTCCATGACCTGAGAAAAGGTCAATGAGGACTGAGACGGTCAGGAAGATGAGTTTAAGAACAAGCTGAGAAAATATGATACCACAGGAGAATATTGGGAAAGAGCAGTCACCAGCAGAAAACTCTGGCTCCTGATCCCCACTAGTAGAAAGGGCCAGCTTGGAAGCAGGCAGAATCCTTCTGCGCTGGGCTCAAAGCGAGTGAGCAAGCTGGGACAGAGAGGTCCTGGGATATGGCGCCCGCAGAGCAGGGGTCCTTCCTGGCCAGCAGGAACTCACACTGGAACACGTCCGTATTTTCTCCAGCGTGGCCTACCCACATTCTCCAACCTGCAACTAAGCCCAACCGGGCCTACCCTTCCACCTGCCTGATGACCTGGGCTGGAAATCAGAGAAGAGGCCTCCCATGCCTGCTCATGTCTGAGCCTTGGGATATTCACCTGTGAAATAAAGATAATCCGTGCCCTGCCCAGCTCACAGAGTTTTGGGAAAGGGCAAATGCAGTAATACAAAGATCGCTTCATAATGTAAAGAAATAACCCTGTGTTTGAAGCATGATCATCTAGTTAACTTTAACTTTTCAGGCCAATAAACGTTGGAATTTAAACCAAAACGATCAGGGTGGCTGGTTTTAGGGGCGCCTGGGTGGCGCAGTCGGTTAAGCGTCCGACTTCAGCCAGGTCACGATCTCGCGGTCCGTGAGTTCGAGCCCCGCGTCAGGCTCTGGGCTGATGGCTCGGAGCCTGGAGCCTGTTTCCGATTCTGTGTCTCCCTCTCTCTCTGTCCCTCCCCCGTTCATGCTCTGTCTCTCTCTGTCCCAAAAATAAATAAAAAACGTTGAAAAAAAAAATTTAAACCAAAACGATCAGGGTGGCTGGTTTTAGTTGACTTCCTTACCAATATTCCTTGGACATCTTAACTGGTACTACTTTGTAGTATAATATTAGTATTATAAAAATGTATAAAATAAAAGATCTATTAGCTCAGAGAATGACACCAGCCCACACCTGAAATTAGCTGCATCTCTATGCACCTTCGCTTCTGCCATCTGGAAAACTTTGCAGACGAATGTGGTTGTACATAGAGTTCTTTACTGAGAAACGGTAGGCAAGGACCCAAGCCTGGCTTCTCTGGGCCCCTCGGAACTTTGATTTCCAAAGAGAGGAGGTTGGTCTGAAAGACCTCTATCATCCCACCTGATTCTGAGTATGCTCCATCTTCAGTATTTTTTGAGCACCTCCTGTATCCTTCAAGCCGTAAGGGACTTGTAGGTGGGGGAAGGAGCCCCACGAACGGTTGTATACATTATGGTATCTAGCTCAAGAATCTTACGGTAGTTGAGGAAGTAAGAGGTGAGCGTGCAGACACGTAAACAGAAAAGCAGCAATAATTTCTCTCATTTCTTGTTCCCACCAAACGTTTGATACCTTTGCCCATCGTGGCACATACAGTTCAAAAATAATCTGAGGGTGGGAGGAACTGGGAGGTGGAGGGGGTGGTGGGTTTGCATATGCATCTGATAGAGGAAGGCACTGAAAACTTCCGGGATGAGTGGGGCACTGAGCTAGAATAGCGACCCTAGTCTCCTGGCTCCTGGTACGGGTAGGTGGCACGGCGTAGTTGAAAGCCCCTGGGCTATAAAGGCAGATGGGCCCATATCAGAATCTTCTCTCTTGTCTGAGTGACTGTGACCGGGATGAAATCTAATATTTTCATTTCACAGAAGAGTCCGTGGGCTCGGATGGAGTTGTGGTGAGGATTCTGGAAACAGACATTGCGTGTGAAGTGTCTTACATGGTGCCTGACATGCTGTAGCTGACACCTGTCAGCTCCTTCTGAAACCTTAGAACATAGAGTTAAAGCCTGCGGGGGGGGGGGGGGGGGGCGGGGAAGGGTGGCTCTGACACACCCTGGCGTGCTCCGCCCTGCTCCTCTTCTCTTCTTTCAGTCAGATGTATGTCTTGTGCCTCTTGGCTTAGAGTCCCAAAGTATGTTACTGGTACCTTCAGCAAGCTCAGGGCTGCCTGGAAATCTCTCAACCTGAGGTGGCGATGAAAGCCGACCTGGACGCTGAAGACAGCCAGGGAAGGGGGGGAGTGCAGAGCCTGGCCCTTTGAACAGCAATGTGGTTTGTTCCATAAGAGACTCTTAAAAACCGAGAACGAACTGAGGGTTGATGGGGGGTGGGGGGGAGGGGAAAGTGGGTGAGGGGCATTGAGGAGGGCACCTGTTGCGATGAGCACCGGGCATGGTATGGAAACCAATTTGACAATAAATTTAATATTAAAAAAATATTAACCATCCTATTAAAAAAAATAAATGTGGTTTGTTTAGGTGTGAGGTTAGGTTGTTCATTTGAGATTTTTACTTGTTTCTTGAAGTAGGCCTGTGTTGCTATAAATATCCCAAAGATTTTGGACCATCATGTTACCATTTTCATTGGTCTCCATGCATTTTTTTTTTTTAAATTTCCTCTTTGATCTCTTGGTTGACGCATTCATTGTTTGGTAACATGTTGTTTAGCCTCCATGTATTTGTGTTCTTTCCAGATTTTTTTTCTTATTATTGAGCTCTGGTGTCATACTGCTGTGGGCAGAAAAGATGCTTGATAGTGATTTAAATCTTCTTAAATTTCTGGAGACTTGTTTTGTGGCCTAACACGTGATCTGTCCTGGAGAATGTTCCATGTGCACTTGAAAAGAATGTGTATTTTACTCTCTTTGAATGGAAGGGGATTAAGAGGTACAAAGTTCCCAGTTATAAAATAAATAAGTCACAGAGATGGAAAGTAGAGCATAGGAATATGTCAATAATGTAATGACATTGTATGGTGACAGGTGGTGGCTACACTTGCTATGGCGGACACTGAGTAATGTATAGAATTTGCCAGATTCAAAGCTTGTACACCTGAAGTTAGTATAACATTGTATGTTAATTACACTTCAGTTAAAAAAAAAAAAGAAACAGGTTTGAGTCTGGAGAATACATCTCTCTCTTTTGAGGCTTGAAACAACCTTGACCTCGTTGTTCTGCAGCCATTATCTCCTTTGGTACAGAATAAAGGGAGAGGTGAGGGCAGAAGGAACGTTATTACCTTTTTTTTTTTTTTACATGAAATGTTCAACGTTTTTTATAAAATAGGCTTTGTGATGACTTTGCCCAATGGTGGGTTAATGTAAGTATTCTGAGCATGTCTGAAGGAGGCTAAGCCAAGCTATAACATCCAGTAGGTTGGGTACATTAAATGCATTTTTTTTCTTTTTAGTTTTTTCTAATTTGAGTACAATTAATGGGCACTGTTATCTGAGTTTCAGGTGTACAACATAGTGATGAAACAAGTGTATACATTATGCTGTGCTCACTACAGGTGTAGCTACCATCTGTTACCATACAACACTATTAAAGTATCACTGGCCGTATTCCTTATGCCGTGTCTTTTATTCCCATGACTTATTCATTCCATAACTGGAAGCCTACATCCGCCTCTCTCCTTTGCCCACATTGCCCCATCTCCCTTCAGACAATCCTCTTTCTAGTCTCTGTATTATAGGTCTCATTCTGCCTTTTGTTTGTTTATTCATTCATTTTTTTTGTTTGATTTTTAGAGTTCAGATGCGAGCAAAATCATATGGTATTTGTCTTTCTGTATCTGGCGTATTTCACTTAGCATAAGACTCTCTAGGTCCATCCGTGTCGCAAATGGCAAGATCTCATCCTTTGTTATGGCTGTGTAATATCCACTTCTCTTTTTCAGTAGACATCATGCTATTTCCACATCTTGGGTGTTGTAAATAATGCTTCAATGAACATTGGGGTGCCTATATTTTTTCAAATTAGTGTTTTCATTTTCTTTGGGTATTAAATCTCTCAGGAGTGTACCTACATACGAGGGGGAAAAAAGACATAACGTAACATAGTCAGGTACATTGGAGCTGAATCCTGACTCTATTATTTACTAACAATATGATTTGGGAGAAACCACTTAACCTCTATGAGTTTTATTTTATTTTTTATTTTTGGTGATTTTATTTTAATTCCAGTATAGTTAACATACAGTACTATATTAGTTTCAGGTAAACAAGATAGTGAATTGTATAAATTACTCAGTGCTCATCATGATAAATGCACTGTTAATCGTCTTAACTTATTTCACTCATCCTCTCACCCACCTCTCCTCTGGTAACCATCATTTTGTTCTCTATAGTTAAGAGTCTGTTTTGTGGTTTCTCTCTTTTGTTCTTTGTTCATTTGATTTGTTTCTTAAATTCCACTTATGAGTGAAATCATGGTATTTGTCTTTCTCTGATTGACTTATTCTCTTAGCATACTCTCTGGATCCATCCATGCTGCAAATGGCAAGATTCCATTCTTTTTAATGGCTGAGTAATATTCCACTGTGTGTGTGTGTGTGTGTGTGTGTGTACCACCTCTCCTTTATCCATCCAGCTATCAATGGATATTTGGGTTGCTTCCATAATTTGGCTGTTGTAAATAATACTGCGATAAACATAGGAGTGAATATGTCTTTTCAAATTAGTGTTTTTGTATTCTTTGGGAAATTACCCAGTAGTGGAATTGTTGGATCATATGGTAAATCTATTTTCAATTTTTTTGAGGAACCTACATACTGTTTTCCATGGTGAACACACCAGTTTACGTTCCCACCAACAGTGCACAAGAGTTCCTTTTTCTCTATATCTTTGCCAATACTTGTTTCTTGTGTTTTTTATTTCAGCCATTCTGACAGGTGTGAGGTGATATATAGCACTCTAGTTTTTATTTGCATTTCCCTTATGATTAGTGATGTTGAACATCTTTTCATATATATTTTGGCCATATGGATGTCTTCTTTGGAGAAATATCTGTTCATGTCTTCTGCCCATTTTTAAATTAGATTATTTTTGTTTGATTTCGTTTCAAGTTGTATAACTTCTTTATATATTTTGGATACTAACCCTTAATTGAATATGTCACTTGAAAATACCTTCTCCCATTCAGTAGGTTGTCTTTTAGTTTGGTTGATTGTTCCCTTTGCTGTGCAGACACTTTTTATTTTGGTGCAGTCCCAGAAGCTATGAGGTCAAGAACGCAAGGTTCTTAGAAACCAAAGTTGAATGGGCCCTAAAGAGGCCTCTAATAAGGGTGTCTGTCTACTCATCAGCTAGAGCTTTCTTCAAAATGCTTCAAGAGCCTTTTTAGATGGTGGGTAGGCGAAGAGAAGCCCTCATTCTGGTTAATTGTTTGCCTAAATCATACAGGGGGTTGATGATTGAGCTTGGCCTGGAGGCCAGATCTTCTGACCTATCATGTTACAGAAAGAGCTTTCGGTGTAGGTACATAAACACAGGCTGTCTATGCTACAGATGAGATCCAGCAATGGGCTGGTGTCCCTCACTAGGCAAAAGGAAGGCTTGTTGTCTAATACAAATCAGAATACCAGTCAACACAGACTAATATCCTCAGTGTAGCTGTCTGACTGTAGTTTCTAAACTAGAGACTCGTTAAGTGGAAATAATTCTTGTTTTAATTTTATATTGAATGGATTGGTGTTGGGTACTGAACAGTCAGTTCAGTTGGAGAAATTCGCTGTTAGTGTGAAAGCACACCCTGCCTGGGGTTTAAGAAGTTTACAGTTGTCCTCCCTTATCTGAGGTTTTACTTCCTGAGGCTTCATTTACCCACCGTCAACCACTGTCCAGAAGTAGATGATCCTTCTTCTGATAAAAGGTCAGAAGATCACTAGTAACGTGATGCTATGTCACAATGTCTATGCCATTCCCCAAAACTTCATCTCATCGTGGAGGCGTATCATCTCACATCATCACAAGGAGGGTGAATATGGAACAATAAGATATTTTGAGAGAGAGAGAGAGGGTGAGAGAGGCCACATTCATATAACTTTTATTAAACTATATTGTTATAGTTGTTGTATTTTATTGTTAGTTATTGTTAACCTCTTACTGTGCCTAGTTTATAAATTAAACTTTATTTTGGATATATAATTTTTTTAATGTTTATTTATTTTTAAAGGGGAGAGAGAGAAAGAGAGAGAGAGAGAGAGAGAGAGAGCATGAGCCTTTAAGGGGCAGAGAGAGAGGGAGGCACAGAATCCAAAGCAGGATCCAGGCTCTGAGCTGTCAGCACAGAGCCCGACATGGGGCTCGAACTCACGAACTGCAAGATCATGACCTGAGCCAAAGTCGGACACTTAAGTGACTGAGCCACCCAGGCACCCCTATCATAGATATATATGTATAGAAAAAAACATAGTAGACACAGACCTTCCTTGACTTATTACAATGGGGTTACATTCCAATAAGCTCATCATAAGTTGAAAATATTAAGTCGCAAATGCATTTAGTACAGCTAACTTACCAAACATTATAGCTTAGACTAGCCTATCTTAAACATGCTCAGAACACTTGCATTAGCCTACGGCTGGGCAAAATCATCTAGTACAAAGCCTATTTTGTAGTAAAGTGTTGAATATCGCATGTAATTGGTTGAATACTGCAAATGAAAACCAGAATAGTGCCTGGGTACAGAATGGTTGCTGAGTCTATCAGTTGTTTACGCTCATGATCATGTGGTTGACTGGGAGCTGCCGCTGCCCAACATCATGAGAGAGTATCTACTGCATATTGTTAGCCTGGGAAAAGATCCAAATTCAAAATTCGTAGTACAGTTTCTACTGAAAGCCTATCACTTTTGTATGATTGCAAAATCAAAAAATATATATATGAGTGGAACAATTGTTAAGTTGGGGACCATCTGTGTGGGGTTTGGTACTATCCACAGTTTCAGGTAGCTACTGGGATTCTTGGGATGTGTCCCCTACAGATAAAGGGAACTAGTGTGGTTGTGAAATTTTTGCTCTCATAAAGTTAAAAAAAAAGTGTAAAATAAAATTAGCATAGAAAATCCTCTCGAACGTTTCTACATCAGAGACGACTGTGCCATAACAGTTACTCTCTTACCCCTCGCTTTGGAATTAAATGTGCATGTAATGTAATCACGATCAGTTTCCAAAGAAACAGATGCTGCTTGGGTATGTCTTGACCAAAAGAGATGCTATCTACAAGTTGTAAGTGGCACATGATTTAATTGTTTCTATCACTCCTTCTCTACCCATCTTGCGTCTTTGTTTGGGAAACTATGTCCCCAGTATTTGCAAGTCACTGCCCACTTCTGAAACCATTTATCCCTTCTGTTCCTTAAAAGGCAGTATTTTAACTCTGTAAGACTTCCCCATTGCTCTTCCTCATCCTGAGTAAAAACAGTTAGGTTTCTTCTTTTGTAATGACTTTCCACCAAACGTGAACCATTCTTGTGACCCTCAGTTTATTCCACCTTTCTGTGACTCAGTTTCTTATCCACCAGATAAATTTTAAGATGGTTAGTTAGTGGAGTGTGCAACTCTTGATCTTGGGGTTATGAGTTTGAGCTCCATGTTGGGTATAGAGATTACTTAAAAAATAAAACCTAAAAAAAAAAAAGGAGACAGAGAGAGAGAGAGAGATGTCTTCAAGTGTTTCCAGTCTATGATTCTGAGCTAAATATCATTAAATCTGTTTTCTTGGGTTATCATTAAAATGTGTCAAGAGAAAAATCAAAACTCTCCACATCATACACATTTTATAAGGGGAAAGAACAAAGATAGTCGTTCCAGTGTGAATGTTTATGTCTTTAAATACATGGTATTCATGTGAATAGCTGAAATATGAGCCACGTGTCTTTTTCTGTAAATAAATCACACGTTCTTCTCTAAGAAATTCCTTCATTCTTCTCTTTGTCAGAAGAATGAAGTAAAAAAGGAAGCCATCCTCAAAATCATGGTGGGAAATCTAGATCTCCTCCTCAGGACAGAAATGGGATTTAAAATAAATATTGTCATGCTGGAATGCAGGAATCCAGCCATCAATTGTCCATTTTTAACCCTCTGGGAGCACAGCATTTATATTCCGCTAGACAGATGTGTCTGATGGCCTCCAGAGAAGGGCATTTCACCCCATTCACAGAACACTTGGTCAATGGGTCCACTGTCCAAGAAACTTGTCAGTTGTGAAATTCATTGCGTACCCTGAATCTCCTTAGCCATGTTATTAACCAATATCCCCTTGCTCATTCCCCAGTGGACAAGAAGAACAGATGGCTATTCTCTTCCAGAGGGAGAACATTTGGAAGCCTTGGAATCTTTAGGCAAAGCTAGTCAGTTACTTCCTTTCGTCCATCATCAGTCTTCTTAATAACATCCCCCATCCCCATCCTGTATCCACACCACATAAATACCCATCAAAATCCTAGGTAAAATACACAATGAAAAATACCTCGCTACGAAAATATTGCTTCTCCTGGTTTGTGGTGTCATCCGTGGTATCAGCTCCTTCAAATAGGATAATGAGAACTTCATCCACGTTTGTTTCTCTTACCCTACCTGAAAGTAGGCTTGAAGTTTATTAATTAAGCCCAGCACCTTAATATCAACAAAATATATTATATTCTTTGGCTATAAATAAGACAGGCATTTTTTATTTGTTTCAGTTACATTAAACTCTTTTTGGTGAATTTGTGGTGGGGGTTTTATCAGCTTTTTAGAGAATGTGTATTTTTACACTGCTAAAAAAAATTGATCTGGATTTTATCAATATGGATATTTGGCAAATTGTATTCACAAATGTTTATCTTGAAGATCTATAGACTCATAATTGTAAAATTATTATTACTGCTAAGAAGAAATTAATCTCTATTCCGTCTTGGTGAAATTAAATATTTCCTAAATTTGTTTATATATTTCTAGAATTTCTGGTCATACATACTATAGATGTAAAAGAAATAACTATAAGTATTTCATTCTTACTTGCTCAAAATCCAGTTGGAGAGGTGATGGGAATCTTGGCAATGTATTTGATAATCATTATCAAATTGCGGTCACTGGGATTTTCCTGCAAAAGTAATGAATTATGTTATAAGGCACATATGGGTTTCATAAGAGCTTCTATGTTGGTGCCAGGTAAAGTACACTGACTAAATATGGGGGAAGAAAGGACGTTTATTTAAGGTGGGAAGAAATCTCTAAAATTATGTGGTCGTGAAATGTGTGTGTGTGTGTGTGTGTGTGTGTGTGTGTGTAAATTGCTAAAAAGGAAATTAAAGATACACTATAATCTAAATTCTTGAATAAGAAACAACATGAGACATGTAGTAGAAACCAGCAAATGGTCAGGCCAATAGAAACAGCAGTTGTGTGTGTGAAATCACTGGAGTTTACATTAGAAGCAGAAACTATCTTATGCATATAAGATAGCCATCCAAACCCCATCGCCATCCAAGGTGGATTCACATAGATTGTTCTAGGGGCCACATGTTTCTAAAAGCCTCTGAGACCCTAAAATCTCAACACACAAAGGACAGACAATGGCATAATTCAAGTCAAGTATATCTGTAAGTAAGTAAAGCAAATTAGTTACAATTTTGTTTAAGTCAGTCATTTAGGTTTGGATGCGATAGAGCATTAAAGAAGGAACAGTATAATCAGACAGGAAAAAGCAAGAAAGATTTATCTTTTATTTCCCTGAACATCCTAGGAGAAAGATTTTATGGGGAAAAAAAGGCTCTATTTGAAAGATGCTGGGAAAATGACAGAGGTCAGACCTTTCAAGGAGGAGGTAGAAAAGCAATGTCTCAGGGATGGTAGTCTGCCTAGCCTAGAAAAAAGCTTATGGAGAGGAGGGGGTGATGATTTTGTTGGAGAGGAGCAGGGGAGCTGAGAAGAGGAAGGGACCAGGAAAGGGACAAGGAGTGACGTTGTATGGGATTGTGGAAATGAAATGTGACTAGTTCCAGTTGAGGTTTTCAAAGCACAGGCTGGAAAGGAGGAATCAGATCCCTTGGAAGCCAGTTTCTCATCCAACTCATCTGCCTTATTACTTGGAGTCTAAACCAAAATGCAAAAATCTTGAGGAAAAGGAATGCTGGAAGCTTATTCCCTTATCTCCCAACAGATGTTTCCATCACTTCTATAGCAGCCCTGCCACAAGGCTGCCCTGGCTTGACTCAGACATCACCATTTGCAAGAGCTCACTAATTTCCAACCCTCCATTATGTCAAGATGAATTCTCACCATTTGAAAGACTTTCTTTGCTTCTTTGAAACCTGGACGTTTCTGGATTTGGACTTTCCTTGCAGAGATGTCCTCAATTTCAGCCCCAGTGACCTGGGGGCAAATTATCTTCTACTTGCCAAAGCCAAAGCTGCCTTTTCCAAGGCGTACTGACAACATCAGGAAGGCTCTCCAGGTGTATTTTTCTGACTGAATCTTATTGAAACAATCTGGTTTTTATGTCTCAACCTGCCCTAGGCAGATGCACTAACCTTCACTTCCTCATTTCCCCAAATTTATTAATTTAATCTAAGACTTTAATAGAATTCAAAAATCTTTCACTACCATGTCCTCACTATTCATATTAGAAACTTAGTTTATACCAGCTTAAGTATAAAAGATCATTTACCATATATATACTGGGGTATCTCACAAAACGCTGACAATAAGAATATGGTTGGGCATTAGAAACAATTGAAAGCAAGGGCTTTAACATGTAGGTTTCTCTCCCTTTCTTTAGTCTCTGTTTTGTTTTTTTTTTTTTCATATATCTGCTTCCTTCTTCTTTCACTTGGTGGACCTTCTCTTTCTTTCTAGTCACAAAGCAAAATATATACAACCAACAACATCTGAGCTTTATGTGTGATGGAGATAAACTGTTTAGTCCAGTTTCAACGGGCCTCCTAAAGGATATGTTCATGTGCCCACCTCTAAGCCAATCACCCTGGCTTAAAGACCAAGTTTGGTCATATTCATATGTTTTCATGATAAACTCTTGAATAGTGAATGGTCTGGGGAGGTGGAGAACAGAGTGAGTAGGAAGCCCATTCTGCAGAGGTGTCCACGATGTTCCTAGACTCTACGCTTGTATCAATTGTTCTCACTGTTAAGACCTGGCATAGAGTCCAGCACAGAACCTTCTATGTAAGAGTTTAGGGAAAGATTTCCATGGTGACCCTCCTTGTTACCTAGGTTCTCATTGTTTTCTCTCCATAGAACAGCCATAACCCTGAGACACCACTTGGCCAGTGAGAGAGGACACCTACTTTTGGGCCCAACTCCAAAACTGAAGCCTTCCTAATAGTATCCCTCGTGTCCATCCTGTATCCACACCACATACATTCCTACTGAAATCCCAGATAAAGTACATAACGGAAAATTCTTCACTAAGGAAATGTTGCATCTCTGGCTTTGCGGTATCATTGTATCAGCTCCATCAAATAGGATAATGAGACTTGCATCCATATTTTTTTCTACATGATGATATATGAAAACAGATTTGAAGTTAGGTCCAACAAATCAATATCAGGATATGATATAATCTATTCTTGGGTTAGAAAGGAATCCAATGAAAGAAGCATTTTTTGTTTGTAGAAGTTACACTAAACTATTGTTGGTGAATTGGTGGCTGGGATTTATCAGCTTTCTGGAGGATGTGTTTCTGGGCTTCTGCTTCCTCATCTGTATTAAGATAAGTGCTTTGAACTCTGAAAGATGCCTTTCAGCTCTAGAATCTATGATTTTATCATACTTTGCAGTGTTCAGTAATGTATCCAGTAGAGATGGAATCCAGGTATTGACCTTCTTTCCATCTTCCCTGGCATCCAGCAGAAAGTGGAACCCATAAAAGGCCAGTAATTACGTGTTATTTGTCAATGATTGTGGTAATCAAGTACCTATCCCAGGACATTGAGGAATCCCAAATAAAATAGGCTTTTAAGCACTTCCTTATGTCCATGGTACAAGAAGACGAGAAGAGTATGCTTAGACTCTCAAAACACATTTATTTCAAAGCTAAAAATAAGTTTAAAACTTTAACGCTTTCCAAAGGAAGAAGTTTCCTGAAAGTAATAGGACAACTATTTTCACACGACAGAAAGAGAGAGACACGAAAAGAAAAACAGGAGGAAAAAACCCTGAACCACTTGCAAAACCTTGAAGTCTTATCCCACCTTTGTACTCAGGCTCTGGAAGCACTTTCTCCCCTTTGGCTGTGGTCCACACCTCAGTCACAGGACTGAAAGACCTTGTGACCTTATGCTAGAGGCAGGTGAGGATTTCAGCTGCGTCACGGTTGGTGCGGGCTGCAGTGGGACCCTGGAGGCTTTCTGTGCTTTGGAAGAGGGAAAGAGAATCACTATGTACTGTTTATTTTTTGCCACAGGATTATTTCTACCGTCTAATCCAAATCCTTCTTGTTGCATCCGTGCTTGATTACATCATGGTTACAGCTCTTAGCCAGTGGTCATTTGGAGAACTTATCAGACTCCGGTGTAGATTCTGGTAGATTAGAGTGTACATTCTGGTGAATGCCACACTCTTATGTACCGTTAGCACAGTACCCTGTATTCAGGTTAGCACCCCCTCCGCACCCCTATATATCTGAAGCCCCCCCGGGAGTCGATTTTTTTCTAGTATCCATACAGGGAAACCAGACGCCGAGAGAGGGGAACCCTAGGCTGGATCAAGAAAGTCTGTGAGTCATAAGGCTTAGTTCTGCTACTTATAAACAGAGCTTTTCTCCTACAAGTGAGTCCTCTGGGGTACAATTTGTCATTTGGTCAAAGGAGAGAAGACACAGAATCAACACCAGGCAGGACTCTTCCACTAGTACACCCACAAGGGAATATGAATAGATTAGCTGTCACCACCACCGCCCTCCTTCCCATCCCCCACAACCCAAGCTGATTTGAGTCTCAGAAAAACCCACTGATGTTGAGGCGTGGGAAAAAAAAATACCACAGGAATGACTGAGCCAGATGAATGCCATCAAGGGCAACGCTAGGACTGCGGACCATTCAATAATAGGACAAAACAAGTGTATGACTATTTTGGTAATCCCCACACTTGTACACAACTAAGATGGCAAATTGGTCGCATTGATGTCTCCAGTTTTTTACTACAACCATTGTGGGCAAGATGTTCTGACTGACCCCTTTCCTCTGGGCTCCGCCATGTGACTTGCCTTGGCCAGTGAGAGTGAGCAAACAAGTCCCACACCCAGTCTTGAAAACGCTTGCGAACTAGTGTTTGCTTTCCTGCCTTATTGGTTCCTCCGCCCTGAACATGAGGGTGTGCTTGGGCTAACTGGCTGGAGAAATGTAAGGGGTGCATGGAGGAAAGCTAACTTGTTCCAGCAGAGGCCATCCTAGACTAGCCGGTCCCCTTGCAATCTGTAGGTGATAAACTCCACGAGCAAGACCAAGGAAGCTGGCCGAGGTTGGCTCAGAGTAGCAGAACTTCCCACCCAACCCACAGACTCATGACACACAGTCAGTGTTTGTTGCTTCAAGCCACTGGGTTTTGATGTGGTGTGTTTCACAATAGCTGACTGATAAACCTTCTGATAATGGTGGGATAACGTTGGAGAGAAATATTGAGAGAGTAAGCACAAATGCTAGCCAGACAGATGCCTCCAGTGTGAGAGAAGGAAATGCGGCATTGTGGTACTGGAGAGAGCATCTCCTTTTTGTTTCCCTCCTGCTTGTCCAACACCCCCTTCTAGACAGCAAATTTGTTGAAATTAATGTTTCAGTTTGAGTGTGTTTCAAGGTACTCGTGGCCGGAGGTGTGGTGAGTGTTCAAGTATGTACCCTTACACTCATGCTGTAGGTTCCATCTAAAAGGATCTAAAATTGGATCTGAGAGTTTAGCCTGGCCTGTCAGATCTCTTTGATCTTATTTTCTGGGCTTAGGAGCCTCATGCCCTATTTCAGATAAAGCAGCAGTCATTTGGCACTTTTCCTAACCATTCCCAGGGGACCAAGTCCAGGACCGTCAGGGGCAGGCTTTTATAAAAAACATCAAATGGGTTGGAGAGTAGGGTGGTTGAAGGAAAGAGGAATAAGAACGCGGGAAAGATAAAAAAGAAAAGTTGATATTTTGCTCTCTGGAGAATCAAATGCTTTTCTAGCAGCCTCTAAGTGGAATGTATTTGCTCATTTGCCAGGAAAGCTCTTTGCAGATTAAAGCCCTAGCTGGATGGTGATGTGGGCGTGTCCCCACCATCCTTCTGACGCAGGGCATACTTTTGTTAATATCCTAGAGATACTGATGAGAACACCTCTTCCTTGGCCTCCTATTCCTTTTATTGCATCCAGAGCCAATGTAGTAGATAACAAAAATAGCCATGGTTCTTTGCAATTGACTTCCAGCAAATGGCGGAATCTATTCTCTACTCCTTTGAGTTAGGATGGCCAGGTGACTTCCTTTCATTGATGAGACATTAGCAAATGTGACACAAGCAGAGGTTTGGCAAGAACTTACACATAAGAACATGCCCTCTTGCTGTCCTGGAATCCAGGGCCACCAAATAAACAAGCCACCATAGAACAAGGGTTATTCTGGTGAAAGGTGAGAGGCAAGTAGCACGATGTTTCATTGTACCAGTCAGTAATCAGCCAAACTCCAGAAGCAGACTTACTCAGCTGACCGACAGCTGACTGAAAGCCCAGAGTGAACCCAGCTAAGATCAGTAGAAAAACACCTAACTGAGCTTCACCTAAATAGTTGAGCCACAATTTGGTTAAGTAAATATTTATTGTTTCATTCGAATAAGTTTGGAGGTGAAAAGCTAACTGAAGCAGCCAGCTTACAGATTTTCCAAGGCAAGAGGTTATCACAAAAATTAAACGAAAAGAATACAGAATTTCATTTTGAACGGCAGGCTGATGTTTATTACATTTTCAGTAGAGTTGACTTTAGCATCCTCCAGATAACATTGACAGAAAGATAAGTACTTGAGAATATTTATAAATACCTTTGGGCAGCTTTCCACTTGGGAATTATTTCCATCATGGATTAGATAGATCTGAAATGTGTATGATCAAGTTATAAGTTAAATAAAAGCTACTGGGGGGGAGCCTGAGCATCCGACTTCAGCTCAGCTCACGATCTCGCGGTCCGTGAGTTCGAGCCCCGCGTCGGGCTCTGGGCTGACGGCTCAGAGCCTGGAGCTTGCTTCCGATTCTGTGTCTCCTTCTCTCTCTGCCCCTCCCCCCTTCATGCTCTGTCTCTCTCTGTCTCAAAAATAAATAAAAACGTTAAAAAAAAAAAGCTATTGGTGATAGGGAGAGAATAAAATGGAACAAGAAGATCAAAAGGAATAAACTCCAGTTATGAAATAAATAAATCATGGAATTGTAATGTACAACATGGTAATTATAGTTAGTAATACTGTATGGCATGTTTGAAAGCTGCTAAGCAAGTATATTTTAAAAGTCTTATCATAAGAAAAAACATTTTTGTAACTATATATGGTTATGGATGATCACTAGACTTACTGTAATGACCATTTTCTAGTGGATATAAGTGTCAAATATGTTGCACACCTGAAACTAATATAAGACTATATGTCAATTATACATCAATTAAAAAACCTATTGGTCCACAGATCACAGAGACAATGAGGAACTTCTTTGGTCCCCAAGGTCAACTATCACAGAATGACCACTATGTTCCATCCTTTTCAGATACATTTATTTAGTCATTATTCTCTTATTTTAGATATATGTAAGTTGAGGCTAAGGAAATGATAGTTTTGACATTTTGGATACAAGATCAGAGGACGTTGTTTCTCCGTGTCTTGAGCCAAAGAAAGTGACAAACAAAAAAGAATTCAGTATGACAAACTGAGGTGTAGTTGCATTAAATAGAACAAACGTTATCCTAGAAGTTCATTTAAGGTTGTCCGCACAATGAACTGATAGGAGACCCCTCTATCAGTGAGTGCAAAAATAATGAAACAAACAGTGCACAAATAGTAGACAAAATTGTCAAAGAAAAAACCTTGTGCTTTGAAGATATTGGTGAAACTGATAAACGTTGGCACAGTTGAAGAAAACAAAGAGAGAAAATAGAAAGTGTTAAACCAGGGATGAAAGAGATGACATCTCATGGAGATCACAGATATTAAAAAGACAATAAAATAAATTTAAGCCAACAATCTGCAACTTAAAAGAAATGAACAAGTACTTTTAAAAATATGTTTGCTAAAATCTTGAACCAATAACGTAATCTTCCACCATATGAAACTAGAAAAATGAAGCAAACGAAACCCAAAGCAAGCAAAAGTAAGGAAATAATAAACATTCAAGAGGAAACAAATGAAACAGAGGATATAATACAAGAGAGAAAATTAGCAAAACCAAGAGTTAATTCTTTGAAAAGATCAATGAAGTTGACAAAGCAGTAGCTCGACTGATCAAGAAAAAAAGGAGTCAAATTAATAAAATCAGGAATGAAAGAAGTTACATTACTATCAACTTTGCAGAAATAAAATCAATTATAAGTGAACAAGATGAACAATTTTATGGCAACAAATTGAATAGTCTTGATGAAATAAGCAAATTACTAGAAACATAAACACTATCAAAACTGACTCAAGAAGAAATAGAAAATCTGAATAGACTTATGATAAGAGATATAATTAGTAATCAAAAACTTCTCACAAATAAAAGCCCAGGACAAGATTGTTTCACTGATACATTGGTGAATTTTATGCAATGTGTAAAGCATTAACACTAATCTGTCACAAACTCTTCCAAAAAATAGAAGAGTATAGAATACTTCTCAACATACTTTATGAGGTCAATGTTAACTTTATATGAAAATCCACTAAAGACATAACAAGGAAAGGAATGCACAGACCATCACCCCTTATAAATATAGATACCAATGATACTCAGCAAAATACTAGCAAACTTCATCCAGTGACATATGACAAGGATCATACATCACGATGAGAGAGAATTTTTTCCCTAGAATCCAAAATTGGTTGAACATGAAAGTCAATGTAACACATGGCATTAATAGAATAAAGAAGAAAAACTTCACATCATATAAATAGAGGATGAAAAATCATTCCATAAAATCCAACACATTTTTATGATAAAAAAAAAACACTTAACAAACTAAGTGTTTGTTAGGGATAAAGGGAACCTAACCTGATCAGGAGTTCTACAAGAACCCAAAGATCATATCACTAATCACTAATGTAATTACATTATATCACTAATAGTGAAATATGAAAGTTTTTATCCTCAAATCAGGACCAAGACAAGAGGTAACAATGTTGCTACCTTTGTTCAATACTGTACTGGGAGTTCTAGCCAGGATAACTAATCAAGTAAAATAAATAAAAGATAGATTAGAAAGAAAGAAATAAAAATATATATATTTGCAGATGACAAGATCTTATACACAGAAAATTTTTAAAACATACACAGAAAAAATGATTGGAATACTCAGTGAATCCCCAAAAGTTGAAGGATGTAAAATCAATATACAAAATCAGTTGTATTGTTATGTGCTAGCAATAAACAATCTGAAAATAAAATTAAGAAAGTAATCCCATTTATGACACATTCAAAATAAGATTGTTAGGAATAAATTTAATAAAATAAGAGTGAGACTCAAAAACTACAAACAAGTCACTGTAAGATAAGAAAAAGACCTAAATTAGTAAAAAGACATTTATGTATATGTATTGGAAAACTTAATACTGTTAGGAGAGAAATATTTGCCAAATTGATCTATAGATTCAATGCAATTCCTACCAAATTCCCAGCTGCCCTTTTGCTGAAATTGACAAGCTAAGCCTAAAATTCATATGAAAATACAAAAGACCCAGAATAGCCAAAACAATCTTGAAAAAGAATGAAGTTGGAGGACTCACAGTTCCCATCTTCAAAACTGACTACATAGCTACAGTAATTAACACTGTATGATACTGGCATAAGGATAGGCATATAAATCACGAAATAAATTGAGAGTCCAGAAATAACCATACGTGATCAACTTGTATTCAACAAGTATGCCAAAACAATTCAGTGGGGGAAAGAATAGTCTTCTCAACAAATACTGTTGGAACAACTGCATATCCACATGCAAAAGAATAAAACTGGGTCTCTTCTTTACAACATATCCAAAAATTAACTCAAAACAGATCAGAAACTTAAAGTAAGAACCAAAAAAAAATTTTTTTTTAAACTCCTAGAATAAAACATAGAGATAAATCTTTAAAGTCTTGGATTAGGCAATGTTTTGGGGTTTTGTTTGTAGATATGACACCAAAAGCATGTATAAAAAAAGAAAACAGATAAATTGGATTTCGTGAAAAGCTTTAAAGGACACTATCAAGAAAGTAAAATTACAATCCAGGGCACCTGGGTGGCTCAGTTGGTTAAGCGTCCAACTTCTGCTCAGGTCATGATCTCACAGTTTGTGGGTTCAAGCCCTGTGTTGGGCTCCATGCTGGCAGTGAGGGGCCTGCTTGGGATTTTCTCTCCCTCCCTCTCTCTCTCTCTCTGCCCCTTCCTGACTCATGCTTTCTTTCTCTTTCTCAAAATAAATAAATACACTTTAAGAAAAAAAAAAGGAAAGCAATATTACAATCCAGAAACTGAGAAGTTTTTGCAAACCATATATCTGATAAAGATCTAGTATCTGGCATATATAACAAGATTTTACAACTCAATAATAAAAAGGCAGGGGTGCCTGGGTGGCTCATTTGGTTAAGTGTTGGAGCCTTGATTTCAGTTCAGGTCATGATCTCATGGTTTGTGAGATTAAGCCCTGTGCTGACAGCATGGAGCCTGCTTGGGATTCTCTCTCTCCTTCGCTCTCTGCCCCTCCCTAATTCACGTTCTCTCTCTCTCTCTCTCTCTCTCTCTCTCTCTCTCTCTCCCAAAATTAACACATAAACTTAAAAATGATAATAATAAAAAGGCAAATAACCCAATTAAAATATGTAAAGTATTTGGAGACACACACATGTCTCTAAAGAAGATATATAAGTGGCCAATTATCACATAAAAGAACGTTCAACATCATCGGTCATTAGAGAAATGCAAATCAGAGCCATAATGAAATACAACTCACACCCATTAGGATGGCCATAACCAAAAATTTCCAGCTCTGGTAGGAATGTAAACTGGTACAGCTGCTTTGGAAAAACAGTTTGGCATTTCTAGTTAAATATAGAGTTACCATATGACCCAGCAATTCCAATCCTAGTTGTAATGCAAGAGAACCAAAAAAAAAAAAATAGATTTACACAAAAACTCATACATGAATATTCATTGCAGCACATTTCATAATAGCCAAAAAGTGACACAGTGCAAATGTTCATCAACTGATGACTGGATAAATAAAATATGGTGTATTCATGCAATGAAATATTATTCAGCCATTAAATGAGTGATTTGTTTAACAATATTACAACATGGATAAATCTTGAAAACATGGTAAGTGAAAGAAGCCAAGCACAAAAGGCCACATGTTGTATCATTCCATTTATATGAAATCCAGAAAAGTCAAATACACAGAGATAGAAAGTAAATTAGTTGTTGCCAGGGGCTGAGATGGGGAGGAATGTGGAGTGACCAGGTGTGGGGCTTCTTCAGGGGATGATAAAGATGTTCTGAATTTGATATTCACAATCTTGTGAAAAACTACTAAATAATTTAAAAGGGTGAAGCTTATGGTATGCACATTATACCTCGTTAAAAAATAATTGAACATAGGGGTGCCTGGGTGGCTCAGTTGGTTAAGCGTCCGACTTCGGCTCAGGTCATGATCTCTCAGTCCATGAGTTCGAGCCCCGCGTCGGGCTCTGTGCTGACAGCTCAGAGCATGGAGCCTGTTTCGGATTCTGTGTTTCCCTCTCTCTCTGACCCTCCCCCGTTCACGCTCTGTCTCTCGCTGTCTCAAAAATAAATAAAAACGTTAAAAAATAAATAAATAATAAATAAATAAATAATTGAACATATATCTTACCTTTGAATGAGCAATTCCACTCAGATATTCATCTGAGAGAAAATAAAGCTTACACCTACAAAAAGACTTGTATAAGAATATTCAGATCAGCCTTGTTCATATCATCCCCAAACTAGAACTGATCCAAAAATCCATGGCCAGGAGAATGAATAAGCAAATTGTGGAATAGTCATCCACTAGCATAGGATACAGCAATAAAGAGTAAGTCGGCAACAGTAATGTGAATAAATTCAAAAAAGCATGAAATTGAATGAGAGGGGACAGGCTGAAAACACAGAATACTACGTAATTAATAAACTTTTCTGAAGTTTAAAAACAGGCAAAATTAACACATGTGGTGATAAAATTCAGAAGTGTTTTCTTACGGGGTGTGGAGATTCACTGGAAGGGGCATGAGGGAAATGTTTCCGGTGATTGAAATGTTCTGAGTATTAATTGGAATAGGAACCAGATGGATGTCTGCATTTACCAAAGCTCACCAGATTTGACAGTGGAGAGCTATACATTTCATCTTATGTAAATTTTATATAATTTTTTTAAAGTTAGTATTTTAAAAGCATGACTATAAACCAGTCTAACACCAACAAGAAAACCTGAGGTTTGTTTTTAACAGCTTTATTAATTAAATACTGACATACAATAAAGTGAAGATATTTGAGGTATATAATTTGATGTTTTCTGACGGAGGTTAACTCATGAAGGACTTCCAGGGAGATGTCAGGGAAAGGCAATGATCTGATGAGGAAATGAGGTATTTACATGAAGTAATCCCTGGAGGCTGGGAGACTTAATATTAGATTACACAGGCAGAGAGACCACAGGCTGTAGCTGAAGCTCTTCTAGAAGGAAAGAGAAAGAAATGTTAACTACTTCGTTTTATTTTAACCCCATTGGACTACCCAAGCTTCAGGAGACCCCAGGACTCTCTCTCTTTCAATCTTCTATAATACACATACTTGGAGTACCTTAAATTCCTTGCCCTCCATTTTCAAAAACTTGTGTTTGGAGGAAATGGTGGCAGAGTTGGAGAAGGAGTGGGAGAGAGGAAACTCTTCCCAAATGATGAGATTTTCAACAATCCCAACCATTTCATGAGAAGAGGGTCAATGAGGTCTTCAATCTACATTTCTTTCTGGATTTTCTCCCCACATCTCCCTCACTGACCAACCATGAATCTAATGTGGTTATGATATACTACAAGAAATGGTATATAATTACCTATGGCCTGAAAACAGTCCAGCAGCCTGGTTGTCTGTCTGGATTTTAAGGCATATCCACAAAAGCTGGTTTTTAGCCTGGACGCTATGGTCCTGGGAAAAGCAACAAAGATCCAGAGGTCAGCCTCACCCTGAGTCCGTTGATGCGTTCACGTGATTCTCATCCAACATGGGATATTTTTCTAGTAGCAGCTCTGGCTTCTGGAACCTTAACCTGCAGATAACTAACGAGGCCATTAAGTGCCATGCTTCCCACATTCTCAGCTCTGGTCACCAATTGTGGACTAAACTCTTGCTTTATGTCAACCAAGAGGCACTGCAAAATGAAGATCAGTGAGAAATGTAAAACAAAGAAGGATGTGTTGCTCTTCTTGTGCTTAGAATTCCACTCCCACCAGCTCCACCCATTACCCCAGCCCCCAAGCCAAAAGGTTTACTCCAATTCTACCCAAATAGGCGGCAAAGAGGACCCTTCTCTCTGAAGTCTGCCTGATTTTTGCTGAGGGACCACTCCTACCCCTGGGGAATATCCCCCTGCTCCAGAAGAAGCCATTATAAAATTAACTGGCGATAAAACCAACCACAGGGGGATTGTGGGGCATTTATCTTTTCAAACGCCTTGTTGTTTTTGTCCATCTGGTTGCATTTAGTCCAGAGGTATAATTTCCAGCGCTGCTCTTTTCTGGTAGACCGTACAATTAAGGTATTTGAAAAACAAACAGCTCTTAACCACTGCACGGTGAGAAGCTAGTTTAGCAATCTGTGACCCATTTTCCCAGAGCAAACATAGTTATATATCCAAGATGATCATAAAGCAAAAATTGAGAGTCAGGAATTATTATTTAATATAATAAGAATCTAACCTCTTCTCAGAGAAGAGAAAATGAGATGAGAAAAGACTGTTGAAGAAATTATACTTGTAGCTTTCTAGTGGAAATTCTTAATATTTTCTTTAGGAATACACAAACACACACACACACACACACATATGTATAAATGGAATGCACAGAAGAGAAAGACTCAGTGATGGTAGGCTTATGCTGACAGCCATAATCATCATATCAGGGAAAGAAGGGTGATTGACGAACAGCATTCAGTGTGCAAAATAATTGATAACTGGGGTCACCACTCTACCCTGGTGCTTATTGCCAGGTGATGAGACTACTCTGGCTGTTATTAATGAATTCTTCCAAATAAGTATTACACTGCAATCTCACATGGTGATTTCTACGCATATTTTCCCCATGGTGCTATGGTGCAACCCACTTTTGGAATCTTACAAAATCTTTCACTAAAGTATGAGGTGGGTGTGCGTGCGTGTGTCCATGTACGGGCACACACTGTTTTTGATCAAAAGCCCTACTCCTAGCTTAGTCATTGACATCGTTCATTTACTTTGGTTCTGAATGACTTTTCTCCCCACATATTCGAATATTATCCCAAAGGTATGAAAGGATTCCACCAGCAAAGAAATTCGAAGGAATTTGCTTGGGATGTTGAGGGTCTTTTGCAAAATAAGAGTCCTTAGAGATGTTTTGAGCCTTGCTGGTGTTCTCTGGGGACAGTGCTCCAGGAATTCTAAACCAGAACTTAGAGATGGAAGAAGTCACAATGAACTTATAATGCCACCTTCACCCTCATGGGCGGTGTCACTTCCCCAAGGGCATGCCACATGTTCCCTCAATTGTGTCTTGACTTGCTCTGAGAAGAACCTTTCGTTTTCAGGCCACGCTCAAGTCAGTGGGAACAAATTCCTCTTTACTGTGGAATCTGGAAAGGTTCCTCTTGATAGTACTGTATTCCCTATACTAGAATGTATCCCCTATAGGCAGCCTGGGGATGGACATTCAACTTCTGAAGGCCAAAGAATGTGTGTATTTGTTTGGGTTCCTAGTCCTGGTTTGGGTATTCAGAAGCGAGAGGTAGGACTGTGTTGTACTGAGTTTGTTGTTTTCTGGTTTCCCCCATTGAATGGATGGCATCTAGAGAACCCAGGTGTGGGGTAATGAATGAGCTCATCCATTTAGAGAGTGAAAAAAACTGTGGGAAGAAAAGCATTATGAGCTTCAATATTAATGTCTGTATTTTCTCATCCCTGTTCCACTTCTCTCTCAGTTTCTCGCTTTCTCAATTCACTCATTTCCCATACAACATATGCATGTTCTGCAAAAATGTGCTAGACCAGACTGTGTGAGGAGGGCAAAGGTGTTTGTGGACCTTCCCCGCCCTCAAGGGGTCCATATTCTAGACTCTCTTCTTGTCCTTCACTTTCATCTCTGGTTCCTAGAGTTTGTACATATCACCACAAGGTATAAAATATGAACATTTACTTAGAAAACCATAAGAGACTCTTAAACACAGAAAACAAACTGAGGGTTGATGGGGGCGGGGAGAGGGGAAAGTGGGTGATGGGCATTGAGGAGGGCACTTTTTGGGATGAGCACTGAGTGTTGTATGTAAGCCAATTTGATAATAAATTATATTAAAAAAAGAAAAAGGGTTTGGGAGAATTCAACTCCCCCCCCCCCCCACAAAGGATCTTATCTTGAAGAAGATATCAAATTAGAATTTTAATAGCAGGGAAATCAGATCAGGTTAAAAAAAATTCTGTGAATTTGTCAAGCATCAAAACTCCTTATGGAAGCGGAATTCAACTTTCTCCCCAAGGGAGCTCCAGGATCTGGAAGCTTCCCCTCCCCTTGCACTCAATTGGATATAACTTAAAGAGATACACCAAATGAGTGGTTTAGGAACCCCGCAAGTTTTCCATTTGACAGTTTCCCAGGCTTTGCTCATCTTCTTTCCCACTCACCCACAACAGTTGCCCCGCCTCCCCCCGGAATACAGAGAAGGTTCCAGGGCTCCCTCCGCTCTCCCCACTTTTCCAGCCACCTGTGCAGCTGAGCTCCTCACACCCCTCAGCCAGCTGCTGCTGAGTGAAGTCACAAGGTATTTTGGTCCCGATGACAGAGGTGTGAATGGCAGCTTCCATCCAACTCAGATGAGATCATGCATGTGAACTCTCTCTGCAAATGATAAAACCTTGATTAGACAAATGCAGGAGGTGGTTACTTTACAACTCTGAAGTTCGCTGCCTCCTATGCACATCAGACATGCCACAGGGAAAGGATCATTTTTCTTGTCCCCAGGGCAGTCTATCTCCTTCTCCCACTGACAGTATCCCCATTTCCTGGATCTGTCTCTGTTGGACACATTGAGTCCAAGATCTCAGGATGCAAAGACAGACACGACTATTTATCGATCACCCCCTGCTGCAAAAAGTAAAGTGTTTGTCCCCTGCTCCCATAGGGAAATTAAATATCATTAAAGGTGAAAGCAGCAAGCCTTAAAATGAGTTCTCTTTGAGGAGTGAGTTCTTATACCTTCAGGGGGTCTACAGGTCACCTCATAGGCTGTGTCTATAGTGACTAAGCGAAGGGATCACTTAAGGCATAAAACCGGATAATTCAGAAAGAACGAGGAAGTGACAAACACCTGTTACTTGGTTTCTGTCATTCCCCAGAGGTCTGCTTGCCCTGACTAGCACCAATATAGACTCTAAAAAGCAGTTTCTTGTCTCTGGTCTTTTCCTGAGCTAATCATTCCTCCACTCTATTAAACAAATATTAGGAGCAAATCTGATTATTCACTCCCCTACTTAAAACCTTTCACAGGTTCACTTTGCCTAAGCCCAGTTCCCATCCACTTTATATTTAATGCACAGACCCTCCACCATCTGTTTCTGCCATTCCCCTCCCCGCCCCCATCCATCCCATTCTCTTCCCTTGTCTCTTTCACGGGCTGTGTTCATTCTCCTTTATCTCTTGTGGTTCCTCCAACACTATCTCTGGGTGTTTGTAACCTACCATGTCCAGTGCATGCCATGGACCTCCTCTTTATTTCTTCCCATAAAACTCCTATTCATTCTTCAAAACCCAACTGAGAGACATCACCTGTAATTCCTCACCACATATGATCTTTTCCACCTCTCTGTTTTCTCTGCTCATATAGTGATTCTATGGCTGGATTTTGTATGTTTAATTAAAACATAATAACTGTGTGGGTAAGTCATGAGCTCTGGAGTCAGACAGCTTGGTTTGCATCTTGCTTTAGCCGTGTGATTTGGGAAAGTTATCTAATTCTCGGTTCCTTACTTCATCCCTTTGTAAAATGGGAGATTAAAAAAATCATAGCCACCTAAGAGGTTATTGTGAGAATTAAGCAAGAATTATGCTTGGGACACTGCCTGGCATATAGTAAGCGTTCAGTAAAAGTCAGCAACTAGTACCATAATTGCTTCTCTGCCCCTCTGCCTCAGGACCGTACCAAGCTCTCCTCAAGGACAAGGACTAGGACATTGAATCTGCCCAACGCATATTTCCGCCCAGAGTCTTAGAATGGGTATTTTTTTTCTTCTCAATTTAATTCCACAAGTTTTAGCCAACAGCTTTGATTTTGAAACTTGGAGCTCTGTCTTACAAGTTTTACACCCTTTCAGATGAGAGACAACGACCTTTTATCCAAATTTCCCATTTCAAACCAATGATCCAACTGCACTGACTTATCTCCTCCCTTTGGCCCCTCGCTCTGTCCCCACCCACCCTTCCTGACTTTGCCTCCAGAGTTCCCGGGCTATCCTCAGTGCCTATCTGGGAACTCTGTATTTAATTCTGAAGGCTGTCTGAACATTTGGAAGCGGGAAAATGGGAGTGAGAAAGGGAGCAGTTGGCAGGAAGGGACGACAAACAAGGTTTTGCACGTGGTGACTGTGAAGGGTGGTCTGCCACAGAGAGGGGAGGTGGCCATCCTCACTCTGCTCCCACACACTCCCACAGCATGTCTGAATCCCCTGGGGCGCTTGTTAGAATGCAGTCTCCCAGGCCGCACCCCAGCTCTAGTCAACCAGAAGGAGTCCCGTGGGTGGGGTCCAGGATTTTTTCAGATTAAACACAACACCCAGGGGATTCTGTGTACACAGACACTCAGAGCCACTGGCCCAGAGACATGAATTTAGATTCTGCTCCTGGTGTGAACTTGAACTTTCCAGGGGTGATGAGGGCATCCTCTGTTCTGACCAACACACTTCTTCTCTTCCTAAGACCTCCAGTTGTGCTCCAGATGTTGAGCCTGATTCTGGAAAAGCAGACTTAAGCTTCTTTCCCAGAGAGAGGATCCCAGATCAGGCCACATCTACTACTGTTGATTAAACTCATCCATCCCGTTTCTGCACTTTGGCCATGGACTCCACAAGGTTTGAGTATGAATCAGAGAACCGCAGGCAGAAATCTCTTGGTCTACCTCCACTCGCCAGTCTCAGGGGTTATCCCACGTGATTTCTTCCTACAGTTTAACTTAAAATAGCTAATCAAAACCACACTGAGATATCACCTCACGCCAGTCAGAGTGGCTAACATGAACAAATCAGGAGACTATAGATGCTGGTGAGGATGTGGAGAAACGGGAACCCTCTTGCACTGTTGGTGGGAATGCAAACTGGTGCAGCCGCTCTGGAAAACAGTGGGGAGGTTCCTCGACAAATTAAAAATAAATCTCCCCTATGACCCAGCAATAGCACTGCTAGGAATTGACCCAAGGGATACAGGAGTGCTGATGCATAGGGGCACTTGTACCCCAATGTTTATAGCAGCACTTTCAACAACAGCCAAATTATGGAAAGAGCCTAAATGTCCATCAACTGATGAATGGATAAAGGAATGGAATACTACATGGCAATGAGAAAGAATGAAATATGGCCTTTTGTCGCAATGTGGATGGAACTGGAGAGTGTTATGCTAAGTGAAATAAGTCATACAGAGAAAGACAGATACCATATGTTTTCACTCTTATGTGGATCCTGAAAAACTTAACAGAAGACTGGGGGAGGGGAAGGAAAAAAAAAAAAAGAGAGGGAGGGAGTCAAACCATAAGAAACTCTTAAAAACTGAGAATAAACTGAGGGTTAATGGGGGGTGGGAGGGAAGGGAAAGTGGGTGATGGGCATTGAAGAGGGCCCCTGTTGAGATGAGCACTGGGTGTTGTATTTGACAATAAATTTCATATTAAAAAAATAATTATAAAGAATAAAATAAAATAGCTTATTTGTGAAGACACTTTTCTTCTAAGGAACTAGCACTCTACAGATAAAGCTATTCACCACCCCTCTCCTTCCATAACTCTCTCCAGAGGTAACGACTGTTATTATCAGGTGTGAATCTTTCCAGAAACATTTCTGTACATTTACATTTATGGAAGTCTATACAGAGAACATGTTGGGGGGGTGGGGAGGGGAGTTAGGGCTGAGTTTGTATTTGTAAATGAAGCACACCATACTGTTTGCATTGTTCTGTAGGGTTTTTTCCTCCACTTAAACTCATCTTTGAAGTTCTGCCACATCTTCATAAAGCTCTACTTTGTTGAAAAGAAAGAGATACTTTGCACTCCATCTTATGGATGTTCCTTTAATATTTAGCACGGACCCAGTGAATTGTGTTCAGGTTGTTTCTTCTAAAGGAGACTGCAGTGAACACCTTGGCTGACACCTCCTGTGTGCTCGTGTGAGTTTAGCTCTACAAAGACATTGAATATAAAACAGGGGATGAAAGGCTACCCATATTTTAAATTTTAATAGATATTGGGAAATGTCCTTCCAAATGTCTGTATTAATGCCTGTTGAACCATCCTCTGAGCAAGAAAATTGGCAACATATTTCAGGTGGATTCATTGCTCGCTTGTCAAGGACTTGGGCAATGCTGGGTGTTGTGCATTTCAGGTGTGAATGCAGGCTTTGCCCCTGGCCCCTGGGGGGTCTGTGACTAGGTTGAGAGAGCAAGGCCGATTGCAAGCAAAAAAAAATAAAAAAATAAAAATAAGAGGTATACTTGGTTGAAGGACTCTAACCAGAAAAAGAAGATGAATGACGTCTTCTCAATCTATGATGTATTCAGGTCCCCTCCACCTTTCTGAGCTTTGTTGAGCTCCTTATTGAGTTGTCCTTCCTATCCCCAAAGCTCCCACTGCGACAGAGAGATGAGGGAACCCAGAGGATGCATCCTGTGACAGTTTGAATGAAAACGGAAAGACCTTAGTGCTGAAATGATTGGTTACGGAACCTCCAGAAGACAGAGCTTTCTTTATGAAGACATGGCAAAACCTCAAAGACAGGTTGAAATGGAGGGAAAAACCCTACAGAGCAATACCTACATAGGTATAATTTATTTAAAAATACAAAAGCGAGCACTATGCGCGCAGGGAAGGTGGAGGGGGAGCTAAGACGTCATTCTATTGACCCTCCTTCCTGTAAGTATGTCAGCCTGCTCACCCATACTCTTCTCCCAGCACCTCTCCACCCGCCCACCACATAGCCACTTTTGTTCCTGAGGGACTTCATTCAACACCCGCCCCTTGTCCCCCCGCCGCCGGTTACTGAGCAGCTGTTTAAACAGCCTATAATACATTGTGTTAGGTGCTGTGGAAGAGAAAGGTTGAATGAAACCCCACTCCATCCTTCACTGGTGCAGCTGACATTTATCTGGTCATTATCACTGTTCAAATATTTCAATGTCCACGCAGCTGGTTTATCATTGATCCTGCCTCTCTCACTCACCCTTTCACTTGAAGGCAGGGGGATAGATAGAAGGGTTTTTCCTTGTTTCGTGGAATAGAAAACACAGAGATAAATCTCTGCTGACAGGACATGACATGCATCTAAGTTGAGATTGTAGATGGTGGGGGGTGTATATCTTTCATAACATTTAGGCGTGCTAACATTTTGACTCCATTTCTTATGCAGGGATGATCAGACATTTACCGAGTGCACTGAGTAGAATATGGCCTCACTATTCAATTCTTTCTTTCCCCCTCAAATGCCCACCTATGGTGACGGAGGTACTTTTGAGCAAAAGAAGGTCGCCGATAGGAGTTACTCTCTCCCAGCTTTACAGTGATTCGTGTCCTGCTACTCACGTGGAAAGCTTGCTGAGAGTAAGCTTTGGTTTGTGCTCTGACACACCCCCTACATTTTTGTTTTAAGTGAACCCTAGCCAGAAGAGACCGTTTCTGTTTCAGTGTAGAATTGTATTGTTTTTCTTCTGCAATAGAGACTGAGGATATGGCAGGAATGGGACTTCAGCTCATGAGATAACTCGCCAGACGATTATGGCCTGGCCCGTCTTCATTGTGGCTGCCCTGGTTCTGGTACTGAATTCCTCTCCTTGCGGAATCTGATTTCCTCAGTGGGTTATAGGAAGTGTTTTCCCAAGGAACTAGTGGTACAAGTAAGGAAAAATAATCATTCATTCGGTAAAAATGTCCATCTCCTTCACAAGAAACCCCATGGCTCCCCACAATGACACCCCCCCCCAAGTCTTGGATCTGAGCACAATAACAATGGTCCACAGTGTATTTGTCAATACACTTATTCTATCTAAAACGACACCAGACCTGGGCCAGGTTGAGGGTCTCCCTTGCCACCTTCCTCTCATGATCTTTCCTTCTGCATCAGATGAAGACAGAAGACATTCTTGCCCCTGCTGCAATAGCTTGACTTCCCGTGAAAGACCGCTTGAACAGAAAGATCCACACTTCGCACACACCAGAAATGAACAGCAACTTTTTGCATATTGGACACGAGGTCAATGAATATCTAGGGAAAGGTGTTATTTAAAGATGGATCCAAGTTATATTACTGACCAGAATTGTTAATATCAGTTGAAAGCATCAGCACTGTGACACTTTGCTGGCTTAGGAAGTAAGAATTCTAGAATAGGAGGTGGTTACCTACGTAGTGTCTGAAAAATTAAGGCTAACAAAATGCGTTCTTGCTAAAACAAATGAGGAAGGGCATTATGGGCTTATGATCAAATTCCCTTTTCCACTCTAGAATGCAAATACTGCTTATAATCCCCCAAATTGAATTTGAAATCCCTTCTGCCTAACTCCACTCCACACAAGCACACGGAATCTAACCAGCATGAGTATCGGTTAGTTTCCAGCCAGAGAAGTACAGATAAATGCATGGAATTATAATTCTGTGCATTCAAAAGTGAGAGGAAAATCCAGATGAGACCCCTTACTGATGATTATGTTTGTTTGCATGTGCCTGCACCTGGATGCATGCAGGCACATATGTTTGGACTCTCGCTAAAGCAGGCTTTCTACTGAAGTACAGGCCAGGACAGTATATTTAGCCCAACTGGGAAGCACAAGAGAAAGACCAGATGTGGGGAAGGGTATGAGGTTGTGGCAGAAGCACCTGCTCCTCTAATCTCAACATGTGCCAAATGGTACCAAAGGAAAATTAGGAAGCGTCTTTGGTAGAATCTGCATGTGGTTTTGAATTCCCACCTGTTGAGATGGATCCAAACCATCAGGAATTCCAGGAATCCTAGAATAGACCTATCAGAGTGGTTAGAATGAGCATCTTCAAAGATTCAAGGAATTGAAGCACTCTAAGAGTTATTACAAAGGACTTAGAGAAGTTAAATTGTTTTTGTAAATTTGCCCCTTTATCCTCCTTATACTTGTGTGTCTCTCACAGTTCTTGTCTTCTGCCTACATCTTGGGTTATATCATTCACTATCTTTCAGGGTGCACTGTACCGTAACCTCTTATATGCCAGGGAGAAGGACAGAGACATCTTCTTGATTGTTCTCCAGTGTGGTTGAGATTAAGATATATTCAGCTCCATTTTTTGGTCGGCACGCACTGCATTTTCAACCCAAGGACAATGGAGATTGTCAAAATTGAGTGAAGAATAAAAATGAACCCTTTGGTATGAAGCCTAAACAGTGAGTTAGCAAAGAGTAGAGGAAACAGTAGAATGTAGAATGCAAAAAGGGAAAGAAAAAAAAAAAGAAAGAAATAAAAGGTTGTCACAGTGTAGCTTGTTCATCTTTTTTGAGCCATCTTTTTGCGAACTGTAGGATTAATGCCATGGGCTTTTACATCACAGCTGGAAGGTTGACCGCGGAGATGAGGGATTATGCCTTGTTCCTAACCTGGTTGGTTAGGCCATAAACATTCAGAAAAGGTCAGAGGAGGACCATCTTCAGCTGATGCCAAGAGGTTTAGGGAAAAACAAGTCCATTCAGTTCTATACTGTCAAAAAGGAAAGCATCTCAAATAGGCAGAGTATTATTGAGCTAAGATAGAATTCAAGGGAAACACCCTCATACACTACTCATATATGTAGGTGAAGCCATATATTCTTGTTGAAAAACATATTATTCTTGTTTAAAAAACAGGCATTATGAAGAGGGATATCTGGCTCAGAGTGGGGTGGGAACAGGAAAAAGAGGAAGAAGAGTCTGGTAGACTGGAATTTCAAATGTCCTGCTTAGTGTCCAGCAGAATAGAGGGATAGAAACCTGAATCCTGGGATAATAGTAAACAGTGACCTTGGCAGAACCAATGAAGTATTTCTCCCACCATTCTTAACCCCTAGAGCTGATAACCATTTCTCATTGACCAGCCTTTCTTGCATTCCATTGATGGTTAGCTGTCCATCAGAACCCCTGAATGGACAACTTTGGGTGGACTGGAAGCCATGCTCACTTTGCTAGTGGGAAAATTCCAGTTAGTTCATACCTTTCTCATAAGGTTTTGAATACCTGGAAAATACTGCTTCCAGTGAATACCCACACCCTTGGCAGATTAAAGAGAGCTAACCATAGCTTCCAACCTTGGGTGATTAGAATAAGATGAATACTCAACTGGGAGAGGAAAAGGAAAGAAAACATGAGGATACAAAAAAAAAAAAAAAAAAGAAAAGAAAAGAAAGAAAGAAAAGAAAAAAGAAAGTCATGGGCAAAATCTCAGTAGTCAGGTAATACCGTGCAGGGAACAAAGGAATGAATCAGACAGAAAAATAAGTTGGGAGAATCCACGATGTCTGGTAACAAGGCAGCAGTTCCCAAAGCAGTAAATCAGTTTTACAGCCACCCTGTTCCAATTCCACTACCAATTCTATAGAATAGAAACCCTATCATTTTGTCTTACCCACTTCCTAATGGGCAAAGGCACAACTGGAAATGGGATAATGCACAAAATTATCCCAATCTAACTAGAAAGATCTCCAAAGTCCCCATTTTCATTACTGTCCACAAAGAGAAGAATCAAAGAAAAAGGAATAATGCTTTTGAGCCAAAGAATGCCGAGGATCGCCAGCAACCATCAAAAGCTGGGAAGAGGCAAGTAAGGATCCTCTCCTAGAGCGTGTAGAGAGAGCATGGCTGTGACATCACTTGAAGGTTTGAATTTCAAGCCTTCAGAACTGTGAAGGAATACATTTCTGTTGTTTTTCAGCCACTGTTTTTTGGCAAATTGTTATGGCAGTCCTAGGAAACAAATATCACTCCTTTCTTCCCTGCTCCCTATGGAGATCTTCTCTCAGAAAAGGTATTGATGGTGGCACACTCCCTTCTCAGGAAGACAGTGGTGAATGAGATCAAGAGAGGACTGAGCATTAAGGCTGGGAAGAGAGTTCTTCTTGAATATCCATTGTCAGCAAGGCATTCAGGTCATTCTATGGTTTATGAACCCTGAAATCACCCCATAAAATCTGCACGGCTGATGGGCCAGTCCCTGGTCAGCAAATTAAGAAAGGAAGGGCAAGGGTAGATATAAATAACCATACTAAGAGTTTTTATATGCCATGCACTGGGCTACCTGCTTCACATGTAATATTCCACCCAGCCCCCAACAGCTCTCTATGATAGGAATGCTTATCCCCACTTGAAGGATGAAGGAGTAGTCTCAAAGGGGTTAAGTTAACTTGTTCAAGGTCACACAGTTAATAAGTGGTAGCATCAGGATTTGACCCTAGACAGTCCCTAATTGGCTATTGAAAGTTTAGAGACATGGGCATTTAGACGTCTCTCAATGCAATCTGGTGTCCAATTAGGAATAGCCTCCATTAGGCTTCCAGAAGATGGTGGTCCAATAGCAGGGGGCTCATTGCCTCACTTGGAAGTCCTCCCATGGTGGAACCATCTGATCAGAGGTGTCAAGTCAAATGCCTTTAGGAGTTAGGCAAGGAATGATGGTACTAGGTAAGCAGGATGTTCAGGGTCTGGAGAAAGCAGGCCAGCTGGAGGTATTCGTGACTAAATAAAGAAATGAATGCTGAGGAGAAACAAAGATTTCAGCCACTGAACAGGCCAGTGGGCCTCTGGACAGATTCAGTCCAACTGAGGGAAGTACCCAGCAGAGGACACAGAGCTGTGCAGTCAAACTCTCAGCAGGCCATACCTTTGGAACCCAGAGAATGTGGCTCAAGCAGTCATGATGGCCTACTCTCAAGGGCCAGTGAGGCCTCAGGAAAAGAGAAAAGAAAAAAAGAAAGGAAAGAAGGAAAGGAGATGGAGGGAAGAGATTAGCCGGGTCCACATATCTGATCATTATGGGTAATGCCTTGGGGCAGCTTTTGGTTTTAATTGGTTTCCCTCCTCCTGATCTATTGTTTATCCCCTCACCATTCAGGTATACAGTAAGTTTTATGCTTGCTGCTTCAGGAGAACCATTTGTTTGACGAGACTTCAGCGCTGTCATTTCTAAAAGCAAGATCTACTGAAGATACTAGAGTGTAGAGACAGAGGGAAGAAGTCCATGGAGAGAAGTGTGGGGAAATCAAGTGGTCAACTTGCCTGCAATGGGATTCTCCAAGTCAGGAGCCTGGGTTACAGTGAGGTCTGGGGCAGCTTCTGGTGGTGCACAAAGGGGTGGAAGGATCTTGGAGGGATAGCCAAGGATTGCACCTGGTGACATGTTCTCAGCCTGACATTTACAGCCTGTCCAGAAGTTCCTTCGATGGCTCCAAGCACAGCGTGAAAGTAGCAAAGAGGAGGGCTGGAAGGGACCACAAGGACATACCAGTGGACATCTCTGCCATGAGAGAGTGGACATCCTGCTGAGGCCCATGGGTGCCTCTTCAAGCTGTTGACCTTGTGTAAGTTTCTCAAAAGTCAGCCCTGCCCCTGAGTGGGGGGTTGGGAGAGAAAAATAAAACTGAAGTCCCAACACCCCAGACTAGGAATTGAAGTTAATCTAATTCATGAAAAAAATACAGATGCAATATTTCTCCACACTTGAGCCCATGGATTGAGGTTGGAACCAGATGTAGAGAATATTACATCAGATTTGCAGCCAATAATCATCTTTCATTTGGGACCATGCTTGGTGACCAGGAGTACACTTTGGTTGGCTGTCTTAGAAGGGCCAGGAATACCATAGACAAAGGGTGTCAAACACCTCAGAGACTATTCAGCACCATCACTTATCTGTTCCTTTGCAACCTATGTATTCCGACAAGGCCACCGATGGCCCATCATTCCCCAGCTGGCCCTCTGGATCATGCATACTGCCTGACTTTCTCTTCTAGGGTCTGAGGACAGGGCTCTCTTTCAACCAAACCCATGTTTTACTACATGAGGTCAGCAAAAGAAACTTCATATCGCTTCATTTGGAAACTTCTTATCAGGGTGAGGAGATCCCTTCTAATTAGAGATTGCAGTTAGAAAAGTAGGAAGATGCCTGGGAGGGTAGAATACTGACATAAGCTCTATGCCTCTGGTTGGCACACATTGGACAGGTTTCATGAATACCAACCTTCCTTGCTGAGTACCCAGATCTTAGATGAACTTTAAGAAGTCATAGATTCATGCTCTGACCCTTGTTTTTAGCTAAACGAAAAGATCTAAAGTCTCTGCTATCCTCCAGGAAGGGGAAGAGTGAATTTTAAGTACCCGCTTAGTAGCAACATCTAATATATTGGTCTGTAAATTCATTGACTCCCCTGGAGTCATGTAATTATGCCATTAGCAATACAGAGAAATTAGACATGGGGCTTACTTTTATGGAGAGAAGGGTGGCAGCAATAAAAATCCTGTACAGGAAACTGAAGTTTGTCACAAAAATTGACACAGATAGGACAATCTATACGGAGCATCTTTTGAGTATTTGACCTACTCTCTTTTCACCAGAAACCTCCTTGTACTGAGACTGCCAGTACATCCAACCCTGGACCCTGCATAAAATTAAGGAAAATAAAGCAAGTCTATCCTAAATTCCCTTTAAGGATAATGCTTAGGGAGTTGATGGGTGATTTCACAGATGAGGAAGGCCCACAGTTGGCCTCTAGAAACTAAGTTCCAGCCTAACTTCATTTATCACTAGGGAATGTAGCACACAGGCAGGAGGTTTATTAAATTATCCAACAAATTATCAATCATTTATTTCTTCATTCTCAAAATTTCAATTTCTCTCTCATTCAACTTTTATATTATACCAAGTATCATTGCTATTATTTTTTCCTTAATCCTTTGGAAGTCCACACTAAACTGGATCCAAAGGATAGCAAAATGGGTCACCATCCCTTGGTCTCTGGATGAATGAAAGGAATGTTGGGTTTAAAGCCTGGATTGTGGAGTCCATTCTGTCACTAAGCTAATCTCTGTATCAGTAAAGTGAAAGGTCCCAACTCAGGTGATTCTTGGGTTTCCATCCAGCTATGTGTTCTTTGATTCCACAGTTGCACCACAATTGGACTTTTGGGGTGATCAAAACTGGCCTTTTGGGTTAGGGAGTCCCATCCTCTCCCCAGAGTCCTGCCCAGATGAGGAGAAACAATGGAACCCAACAAAAGGGATGCACAGCCAGGCAGCAGTCCACTTACACATACCCAGAACAACACGTTTTACATCGGACATGGCCAATCGAATTTGCAGACTAGAGTTTTCTAGACCCATACTTCCTTTGAGAAGGGTTTAATTTTCCTAGTGGGGTGAAGGAACAATCCCTAATTCCCAGAGCAAACCCATCATGAAACATGATCTGGGCCCTGCAACAAGCCGTCATAAGGCCCAAACCAAAAGAAGCCTAGCAATGAAAATGAGAGGAAATTATATGAACAAAAATATATATTTTGTGCTACTATTTATGTCTGCCATAAAGATTCAGTTGATTGTTGTAACTTATCATATGCGCTCAAGAGAGCAAACACCACAGGAACCAAAATCCATGATTTCTCTCAACCACCAAGCGCCAGCTGTAAACCAAGAAACCCTGGTTCAGCATTACTGTTCCTTATAGTGGGCAGCTCTTCCCAGGTTGTATTTGGGTTTGGACCAAAACTCTGAGTACAGTAAGCGTGCAGCTGATGAGTTCGTTTGGCTCCCATTCAGATTTAACACCATGGACTCTTCCCCCAAATACACACGTTATTGTGATGGGACTTAAGAAATCTAATCTTAAGTTTTCTGTTGTAGTGAGAAAGGCTCTGATTTAGACCATGAACTCTACAAAGGCAGGGGTTGTATGTTAGATATTCTTTGCTTCCAAGAAGTAGCCTAGTGGTTACCACGTGATAAGTGCTCAATAGCTTGTGAAGTGAATTTATGAGAATTAAGAGAATTTATGAGTAGGGAGAGTATGTCCTCTCCTAACCTGTGTCACACACACACACACACACACACACACACACACACTGTCCTTTATCTAGCTGGGGCTTGGCTCTAATATGTATTCCAAGCAAAAACAAATGGCAGCCTCACACATGTATATGCATTGAGGCTGCTATAGTGCAATACCTTTCCCACCACCTTCCCCAGGAATGGACCTCTATCCTTCAAGGAAGGGAGAAAGGGTTCTTTAAACACTCTTCTCACTTTCCAGTTTGTCTTTCTCCTTGGTAAGACTTGGACTCTGGAAATACCAATCATAGGTGTCCTCAGCCCTAACAGGTTACATGAGGTCCTGGAGAGAGGGACAAGGCATGGAAGCTTAAGACCTATGGTAGACCTTGTCCTAAAGGACAAGGATCAAAGAGAAGAGACAAATCTTCAAGATCTCTGTGCTCTCCAACCCAGCTCACATAGTTTGGGACAGAATACTGGTCATATGAGGCAGCATTTTGCTGGAGGACTTCCTGGGTAGCTCTTCTCCAGAGCCCAACCTAATAGGAGATAACTGGCCAAAGTACCAGGTGCCAGAGAGTAGAGAGAAAAACTCTACCAACATGTGTGAACTTTAAGCAGGGTTTCGCAGCACTCTAAAGGAGATAATTCTGTGAGTCTTACCAAAAGCTTGGAATTCAAGAGGCCTACACAATGGTGGACAGAGTTTGAAAATAAGTTGACCGTATGCTTTAGTTTGCCTGGGACAGTTCCAATTAATGCTCACTGTCTTGGTGTCTTATCCTGTTTAGCATTTGTTTTGGATTTTTCATCTCCTAACGAGTATCATCATTAGAGTTGCATTAAAGTAAGCTGGCAGGAATGAGACTGAATTCCACTTTGGATTTCCATCCTCCTTCATGGTGTGTACAGCTACGTGCATCCATTTTCATACATGATCGCATTTGAAAATGACCAGCAATGATCCATCGTTATTTTTCTGACTATTCACATGTAACATAATGGACATCTTTCTCTTAGTGAGAGTGTGCAGGGTGCTCTTGGATGAAATAAAACGCTTGGACATGGGCACCTTGGTGCAGGTAACTTCCTCAGTTCTCAAGTAGTAGTAGGAGAAGGATTCAGTGGTGGCACCCATGTCAGATGTCTCGTGTGCCAGTCAGTCTCTGCAGTCTGTGTTGTGTGCTATAGGAGGCTGACAGGCCACTGCTTGGTGGGGTCAGGAGGAAACGTGGAAATTTGTAGCTTTATGTAAACGTGAGAGAATCGACTGGATCCCAGGCAGATCTTGGGATTCCCAGACTAGATTCCCTGCTGGGAAGCCTACAGTGTACAGAATATTCTGGCCATAGTAGTTTGTTTCGTTTGTTATATGATATACACCTCTCACTATCTTTTTATTTTATTGTTTCACACTTTTCATTTTACAAAAAAAAAAACCTTTGGAAGAAATAAGGTAAAAACTAAGAGTGTAAATTTAATGAAAAAAATAGGTATTGAATTTCCATCTCTGAAGAAAGTTGAAAGGGAACACAGAACTTGCACAAAGTGTTTGTCAACATTAGCCATCCATCCTGGGGGCTTTAGTCATATCACTACCCAAGTGGAAACCAGAAAATACAAATGTGCTGAAGAATCCTCGGCATCTCTCTCAAAAGCTAGTGGTTATTTTTAGGAATAACGTGCCTGAAGATGACAACTCAACATGCACAGTTGTGGTGTATTTATATAGCATGTGGTGTCATGTGACTTTTCTTTTTGGTCAAATGACTGTCCTAAGTTTATTTTGCTCATTCTTGATTCCAGTGTGTCTTGTGCATACGTGAAAAAAGAAGGAGGTAGGCTATGTGTGGGTTTCATTGGCAGAGGGAGAACTTGGCAAATGGTTGAAGAGGACATTTTATATAAATGCCATGCATTCTCCAAACAGAAAACCAGTTAATTCCAACTATTGTTCTTTTTGGGGTTTTGTTTGCATTTAATTCACAGAATCAAACTAAAGCTCTTTAAGGTTCATTCTGTTGAAAGTGAAACTTTTGACCTGATGGCAAATGTTATTGTGAACTCACGGTAGAGAGTACCATGTTGAAGATAAAAGTAGTTTTTGAATACAACTTATCTGTGGAAAATGTCATAGTGAAAACGGTGTTATTACTCAAGAAGTCAGTGGGGTAGAAATATATTTAAATTGGTCACCGTGCACAGATAATTTATAATTTCGTTCAAAGTTCAATATGCAACACTGAATAGTAGTTGTAGGCTGGAATATCTTGTAGTGCCAGAAAGTGTGAAGGTGCTAAACAACACAATAATGGGGGTATGTGAAAGAAACAGCAGAGGCGACAGAAAGAAATTGTGTTATCCAAAAGTAGGAGAATTTGAGCAACAAATACGTAACATAGGATTGGATTATAACCCAAGGTATAAAAATAAACCCATGAATCAATACTGATATAAATAAACGAGTGGTAGCGTGCCTGGGTGGCTCAGTCGGTTGAGCATCCGACTCCGGCTCAGATCATGATCTCACAGTTCACGAGTTCCAGCCCCACACTGGGCTCACTGCTGTCAGTACAGAAGCCGCTTTGGATCCTTTGCCCCCCTCTCCCTCTGCCCTTCCCCTTCTCGCACTCACTCTCTCAAAAATAAACATTGAAAAAAAAACAAAAGTAAGTAAATAAATGGATACATAAATAAGTGGGAGAAACGAGACAGATTTTTTTGGGCATAAATAATTTATTTAGACACTCCCTCCTATAGGAGGAGTTGGATGGCTCTACTCTTGCCCTTGAGTGTGGGCTGCACTTAGTGACTGAGGGAAGACCAGGGAAGATTAAGGAGACATCGTAATCAAATTGCAATGTGGTATCCTGGATGGAGTCCTGAAATAGAAGAAGGACAGTAGAAAGAAAATTGGAATAGAGTGGGGAGTTCACTTAATAGTCACGGTGGTTTCTCATGGCACAAAGGTACATGGTAACGTAAGATATGAAAAATGGGGGATACTGAGGGACCGGTATGGGGAAACTCTGAACTACCTTTACAACTTTTCTACAAACCTAAAAATTATTCTAAAATAAAAAGGTTATTGAGCATAGTGGTAGCTATAGTGGAAAAATTTTAGAAATGTTTTAGGATACACAGAGGAAAAAATTCCGCTACAAATTTTTGTGACAAAGCACATATTTCATATAAAATGATAATTTAGCATGGTAGAATAAATGTTTTTATTTACTCTTTGCTGCTCCTTGTGAGTGAAATTTTTAGAACATTTGATCTATTAAAGAATTAGCAAGTCAACCCAAGAGCTTTAGGTTAAGGGGACTTAACTATTTTGTAAGCAAGTTCTCCACATTTTACGTGTCTTTGACTCAACATAGATTGGAAACCTTTCATTGAAGTATTCAAGGAGTGAAAAGCCAAAGACATCAGCATTTGGAGCTTTTACTGAATTCTAGTTGTTGACAACAAGGATCACAAAGAGGAAGACGATGAAATATATCCTGTTGAAATAAAGGAGGGCATATTGAACAAATTCCGGGAGATGGGGGGAGATAAAGAGAGAGAGAAGAGAGCTTTTCCGTGAAATGAAATATGTGGGGTATACTTACACTAAAAAAATATATCTTTTGTTTACCTAAATTCAGATTTAGCTGGAATTCCTGCTTTTATCTGCCTAATCTAGCAGCCCTGATAGTGGAGAGAAGGCTGGCTTCCAACCCAGCCTCACTCACTCAAAAACCTTCACTTGGCCTGGCTTTGTGTTAGGTACTGGGGATAAAATCATTAAAACATACGGATGTGTTATTGATTGACTCTAGTCCCTAGTAATTTACCGTGTGGTCTTCAAGACGTCACTTCACTTGTCTGAAACCCATCTCCGTTGTATCATTGTAGTCTTAGGTTAATTTGTGCGCAAATGGAGCTCTGAGGGTGAAGGAATTTTGGAAAAGTCTGTTGTTAGACAAACCTGTTTTAATTACTTCACTAAGTATTTTTGGCACACCCGAAACTAGGGCAGATTTGTGGGCCAAGTCCCCTACGTGTGTCCTAAAGGATCCAATATTTTTGCCAGATTGCCCTGCTTGAAGGAGTCTGTCTCCTCCCCCAGTCCCTCCCATCTTATTAAAACTACTCCCCTAGTCCAAACCCCATCCCTGGAAAGAGGGGTTCAGAGCCAGCAACAGCAGAGTAAGCAGTTGGATCCACAAAGACAAACAAACTCTTCCTTATGTCAACCTGGGTCTCTGATGGGGAGAATTATGGGAAATAAGAGGATAGCATGACTAAGCTCAGGAGCTCCTGAACTGCGAGCTGCACACAACTTGGGAGGCTTCTGACCTCTTGAGTGAGTAAGGCCAAGACTGAAATGCCCCCTCAAAGTCACTTCAGCTGGGCTTCAGATGGGGCTGTGACCAAACACTACGGGGAGAGCAGAATAAATCCTGTTCTCCAACATCCTAAGGGAGGGAGAGACCCAGGCATCCCTCTCACTCCTCCACCCCCTTTATGTCCACCATGAAGCTGATGAAGTCTGACTTCTACTGGACAAAAGTTAGAAGCTACTAGCAAAAGCATCACAGTCCAGTCAGGGAGACAGAACCCATGCCGTGCTGCCTTGTATTATCTTTTGATAATTTTTGTGTTATGAGTGGCAAACAGCAAGTCAATCGTTGCTTGATTTAGAAATCTAAGATGATTATTAGAGTAGAGACATTTTTTTTTCTTAAGACAAGATGCTATAAACAGTAAGGGATGTTGTTTACCTTGTTTTCTTCTTGTTCTGCGTAGAAAATCTTTATTTAAATAGATTCCCAGATTGAATAAAGCTGGAGAGGTTGTCCTCCTCAAACGTCATTAAAATTGACAAAAGTATTCATCAAGTATGTGTTGCAGGCATGGAATGAAAGCCATTGATGGTTATTTCAGCACAAAATCTATAAAGATGCACCTTCCAATCACTGCAGATCTGGTAGTCCTTCTCCATCAACTCCTTACTCCAAATCTGGTGTAAAACCCTTGGTCAGAGTGGCCAAGAGAAGCCACTCCAGCCAGCAGAGATTTCTCTGCTTCCAGATACTACTACAGTGACTTTCTGTCACAATCACAGCCTGCCTGTCCCCTACATGTGCCCTAGGGCTTGCCTTTCTTCCCTGGGGGGTCCTTAACTACTCAGTCCTTGGGATACAATTGCTCCACAATCATGAGAGTACCAGGATTTTTTTCACTGACTTTTATACAAGGTTTTCTTTCCTGACATGCCTTTTAAACTACTCCATTACTTTGGGATTGGCTTTTGGCCGCAGCTTGGGCCTCCCATGATCCCAAGCTGAGGTCTCTGACCTATATTCGTTCTCTGCCGTGAGAAGCAGGAAGGGAGGGAGATGGGTTATCTACCACCACCCCCCCCCCCACCTCGCCGTGTTCCACCTATGAAATGAAATTAACTCCCTCTTTCTCTCTCTCCCTTTAATGTCAAAAGGAAACAACTGGACTGATTTTCACCAAATGCAGGGTGCACGTTTGGGATAGTCTGCTAAAATACAAGCTATGGCAGAAAACAGGAAATTTGCTTTGGAAGACCCCGGGGGAACCGGAAGATATTGGGGAGTCAACCTCAGAGCGTGTTCCAGAGGCTGCAGATCAATAGAGGGATTAAGAGGATCTGCACAGAGAAAGCAGTGTCTTCAGATGCGAGTCCCCAAATAGAAAGTCACAGCACCAATGTCAATTCACCCAACAGAACGACTTCTCACAGTCCTGGGAGGGGTGTGTGTGTGTGTGTGTGTGTGTGTGCACGTGCACAACATTTATTGTACATCATGTGCTGGACATAATATGAACTGTGTTATGTGAATTGTATTCAACGGTACCTAAGATAGCTATATTATTACCAGGCTTATTTTACAGATGGGGGGTGGGGGGAAGGTCCAAAGAAGGCAATAGCTGTGTGACCTTGGGGCAAACAACTCAAGTGGAAAGGTAAACCTTGAAGTGCTCACTCCCTTAGAGTCACTTTTTGAAGCCTGTACTGAAGAACCAGCAAGGATGCCACATGACCCAAGTCCTCTGCAAGCCGGCCAAAGGCTTGCAGACCAGTCCCCGCACACCTCCTGCGGCCTGGGTTAGCATCACACGGACGCTCACTCCCTTTTACCTGTACTGTCTGCTCGGCCAGGAATGTTCGGCGGACACGAAGCTGCTCTATCGGCCGTCATCTGACCTGTAGGGAGATATATGCCAAATACAAGGCAGCGATTTTAGCAGGATGTAAAGAGGAACTATCCTCCCTGGAGGTTTGAATGACATCAGAATAGGTAAACAGGGGAATCATGTTATTTACTTTCCAGGGGAACTTTAAAAATAGCAGCAGCCTCTTTCTGTTGGAATTGGTGGTAACAGTATATCCAGGCCACGTCTGTAAGTGATGCCAAATCAGCTATGGGGATGCAAATGCAGTTTACGTCCATACCGCACAAAGTCAAAGCAGTTTGACGGCTGCCGGTTTGGTAAATCTTGACAGCAGGTGACCCATACACTAATCTGTCTGAATCCTAGGGCTCCAATTATTCAGTTTAGTTGTCTAACATGATCAAGCCAGACATAATGTTCCATGTTGGCCTGGGCAGGGGAAAGCACTCGGTGTCAGTGTTCTCATTCATTCATTCATTAGGCGCCTGCTACTTTCCAGACACGACTCTGGGTAGGCGACCTCACGGCGCAACCATAGCGCATCTGGCTCCAGCTATAATGCTGGCCACTGGAGTTACAGGACGAATGAGACGTGTTCCTTGTCTTGGAGAAGCTCATAGCCTGTTGGCCTGGGTTCTAGTTCCAGCTCTAATATTGACAGCATCATGCCCTGTATAAATGAGGTGATCCCTTTCTGGGTCTGATCTGATCTGTAACATGAAGAGAGCAGGCTGAGACCCCTTGCCCAGGGTGGGCACCAGTTTACATGGCTACTGATGTCATCTATTCAACTAATATTTGAATTTCTTCTATGTATCAGGCACTGTGTTTGCAGAGATAACTTGACAAGGATGCTATCCCTTGCTTTGAGAAGTCCTGTGGGAGGGAAGAACATTGAGGCTGGAGACTAAAATACCATGAGGTATAATGCTGTATTACAGGTATAAACATGAGTATGAGGGGATCAGGAAATAGGCTGTCTAGAGGAAAGCTCATATGGGTCCTAGAGATTAAGGAGGAGTTAGTTAACAGATTAAGGGGATAGGAGAAGGGATTCCAGGCAGAGGGAACATCGTAAGCAAAAATCCAGAGACAAGAGGGAGGGTGTTTGTTTTAGAGAATTATAAGCAGTCTAGTGTGAATGGAGGGTAAGGGCAGCAAGGGGAGAGGGAGGGAGAGGTGGGCGAAGAGTAAAGAGAAGGAAGGAGAGGGGAGGGGAGGAGAAGGGAGAGGAGTGGGGAAGGGAGGGGAGAAGACAGAGAATACAGGAAAGGTTGAGAGGCAAACTAGAAGAGAAAAGCAAGGACCAGATTATGGAGAACTTTGTCACCCATGCTTAGGAATTTGGGGCAATCAGAAGTCACAGAGGGCTTTAAGAAGCAGAATTCTGTGGTTGGAAGCAAGCTCTGGGGTCCCACATGAGGAACATATATTGGAGGGCAGTCGGAGAGAGCAATATATAGCTTGTTCGATGACTTGGGGCTTAATGGAAAACATTTTCTCTCCTTCCCTCCCCTCTCCCTTCTTTTCTTATCTCTTCTTTTGGGTGTTGGGAAGGTCCACAGAGGTTTCACAGGCAGGAAGGAATGCAGTGCGGGTGCTCCATGGTTCTGAACGCGTGGTTTTGTGACTGTATAAGGAGCTGGTAACATCCATTCTTGTTGAAATTCCTTGCTATCAAGCCCAGCTCCGGCCCATAAGAAGGCAGTGACTGCCTGGAAGTGACTCATCATGGGTGGCTCAGATGATACCAGATTCTAGGAATCTAAACTATGTGGCTTGACTGAGTGCCCTTGACTATTCAGTTGTTTCTCTTCTTTCCTTGTGCGGCTTTGGCCCAGAAGAAGATGCCAGGTTTGGTCATATCCATCCTCAAACCCTGTACAATAGTGATCCAGGGCCGCCAGAGGTCCTGCAGCCCCATGACTCTACGCATAAAGGTCTGAGCCCAAGGCACAGTTGAGGTATTTTCAATATAAGGCCAGGAGAACCAAGGGGGAACTAAACACCAGAGGTTTTGCTTGAATAATGAGAGGATCCTATTGTAAAATGCCCCCCCATTTGAGTAAGAAAACCTAGTCCCTAAATAATTAAAGGGCAATTATCACAGGAGAACATCAGCAGGACCGAGCTTTAGCACAAAGTGATAGAGGAGAGGACTGTGGAGCCAGACTGCCAGGGCGGGGACTCCAGTCCCACCACTGATGAGCTGTGGGCTGGGGCGGGCCATGGAGCTCTCCACGCCTCAATCTTCTCATCTGTAATATGGGAATAATAATATCACCAACTTCATGAGTTGCTGAGAGAATGAACTGAGTTACTACTGGTAAAGTCCTTCAAAGCGTCTCCTGGCACAAAACAGGTGGTATAGAAATGTCTCTTAAATAAAAATGAAAAAAAAATCACCTTGCCCTTAAAGAATAAATTATGCAAGGATTCCTGGAGGAGACGCTGGGGGGTTCACTGCCATTTTTTTGATTCTGGGGGAAGCAGAGCTAAAAATAGGGAGAACTTGTGTCCAAGGGCACAATTAATGCTGATCCGGCAGATGGGGATCAATGATGTCTCTCTGCTATGTCTTTATAATAGAGAATCTGAACAAAGAATTGAGAGAAGGAAAGGAACTTTTCTTTTAAACCCTTAGATTTCAGGCTGAAATTAACTTATTTACATTAGCACTTATAGAATGAAATTTATAAAAGTGAGCTTGAGGGGAAAAAATTTTAAGAGACCCAGAGTTGGGTAGTTAAGAGAAGAAAAGTGGAATAAAAATAACTCTGCACCCCCATGCAATCTCATGCAGGCAAACAACTTTATCCAGACAGGACATAATCCTGTCCTTTCATCCACCTTTGAGAGCACAAAGCCTTCCCGTAAGCTTGACCCAGCACAACCAGGATCCGTCTGGCTTAGGACCTCCATGCTGGCTACATTGTCCTTCTTGCCCTACTCTGTTCTTGGTCTTCTTGTGTAAGACTGAATCCCTGGCTGAGTTCTCTGAGATCCAGTCCTAGGTCCGGATCAGCTGAAAACACTGATTCTTAGTTCAAGTTTGCTTGCTGTGGAATAGTGGGTCTTGCTGGGCTCTGTTTCTCTTCATCTTCTCCAAGCATCTTTTCTTTGCTTCACGATTCTTGGATCCTTTTTGTACCATTGTTCCTTGGGACCCACAGTCTGTGGGTATTTTCTGGAGAAACCAGAGAGACAGTTGTAAGTTTGCAGTCATCAGTTCCCTTTATAACATTGTCTAAGTCATTGAATATAGTTCTCTGAATAAGAACCAGAAGTCCTTGACATCACTATCCAGAAGCCATTTGCATGATTAATAGAGATGGATGGCCATCAAGGGAGAGGATGGAGGAGAGAAAAAATCAGAGATTGTAAATCTAACCTCCATCCCCATATACACACTCTATGCCCCTAACACGCGCACACACACACACACACACACACACACTTCCCTCATTTTCTGGATGTGTAGCCAAGTGCATGTCATTATTATTAGCTTTGATTTGCTTCTGTAAAGTGGAGAAAAGTAGTTTCTGATCTAAACACAGTTTTTTAATGAATACAATAATAAATTATTTGCTAACCAATACTTACAAAGCATTTTATATTTTATGGCTGCTGTTCCTGTCCAGTAACAATTACTTAAGCAAGCCATTATAAAGAGGAAGATGTGAGACAGATGACTTAGTGAAGGGCTGTGTGAAGACAGGAAGGTTTAGGGCTTACATAAGAACTTTTCTACCCAAAAAGAAAGAAATTTTCTGTCCAGTCCACAGAAAAATGCCCCTGGCATTCTTTACCCCAACTACCTAGTTCATGGTTGTTATACAATGAATGATAATGGCAAATAAATAGCAAGATTCTGACCCTGGCCCTGAATAACAATCCTGGAGTAAAGAGACGATAGATACTTTATTTTGCTTTTGTTTTTATTTATCTCTGGACTACACACACACACACACACACACACACATACACATGCACATGCACACACACACATGCATACTCTCCCATTTTGAATGATACTCTGGGGAGTTTAGACAGATGTATGTGTGTTATAAATAAGGGTCCCAGGAAAAGGAAATAATTTATTTTAAAATCCCAATTCAAAAAATCCAGATGAAATTTCAAATGAAGTCCCATTTGTGAGCTGTCTATATAAAATAATTTTGATTGTAATGATAATATTATACACTAAGATGAGTAATCAAAAGAAGCTGGAGAGTCTTCATTAAGAATCTCAAGTTCCACATATGAGTGAAAGATGATATCTGTCTTTCTCTATTGACTTAGCATAATACCCTCCAGTTCCATCCACACTGTTGCAAATGGCAGGATTTCATTCTCTCTCGTTGCCAAGTAGTATTCCATTGTATACATAAACGACATCTTCAAAGAGAGAGGGAGGCAAGCCGTAAGTGACTCTTAAATACAGAGAACAAACTGAGGATTGGTGGGGGTGGGGGGAGGGCAGGGAAAAGGGGGCATGGGCACTGAGGAGGCCACTTATTGGGATGAGCATTGAGTGTTGTACATAAGCAATGAATCACGGGAATTTACCCCCAAAACCAAGAACACTCTGTATACACTGTATGTTAGCTAATTTAACAGTAGACTATATTTTAAAAATAAATAAATAAATAAATAAATATTAAATAAATAAATAAAATAAAAATAAGAATAAAAAATCTTTTTAGTGACTTTTAAACACAGTTGTTTTATTGTTGTATTTTCAAACAGTTCTATAATGAGTGATATTCCATTCTTCCTGGAGGCTTGGGGATGAATGGCAATTCTCAATGTCTCTTAAATTTTAATTTAATGTTCTTATGTATCTGTGAGCATCCAAACTGAAAGCTGGCATACAGCTGCTATTACTAATGGGACTAATAATCAAATAAAGACACGATCGTTTACTGTGAGGAGAAAATGAGAAAATGTACATGAAATGCTTCATATGATATCTGCTATTTAAATGCTTTCAGCAATATTGCTCTTTAATTATGATGATGGTGATAATAAAACTATACTTTTATCCCCTGTGCAGGGTTTTTTTTTTTAGTGAAGACAAGATAAAAGCAGATGTTGAGATAAGATTTTGTTTAAAATGTGTTCCTGAGAACCTTTCCCATAGCTAATCCTGCTGTCTTGAACCTTGACTAAAAGCCTTGAGAAAAATTGAGAGCCCAGATTTTCCCTAGAGCAGAGTTAGTCATCAGCAGTCTATAAAATTAAACTGGTTATTGGCTTAAAACACTGATAGTCATCAGAGGTTTATGGTTAGTCTGTGAGTTGATTCATTCGATTTTTTCCCCCCATCCTAAGATATGATTTTGGTCATTCAATATAAGAACACAAAACCAGAAAGCCAGAGTGGTCATGGAGGAGGAGAAGGAGGGAAACCTAACTTGAAATCTTCACTTGTTAAAACAAAAAGAAAAGTCATCTTTGTTCTTTTTTATTTTTGTATTTATTTTTTTAATATGAAATTTATTGCCAAATTGGTTTCCATACAATACCCAGTACTCATCCCAACAGGTGCCCTCCTCAATGCCCATCACCCACTTTCCCCTCTGAGGATGTGGAGAAATGGGAACCCTCTTTTTTTTATTTTTAATGTTTATTTATTTTGAGAGAGAGAGAGAGACAGACAGAGACAGAGCGTGAGCGGGGGTGGGAGGGTGCAGAGAGAGGGAGACACAGAGTCCAAAGCAGGCTCCCGGCTCCAAGATGTCAACACAGAACCCTACACGGGGCTGAAACTCACGAACTGTGAGATCACGACCTGAGCCAAAATCAGACACCACCCAGGCACCCCATCTTTGTTATTAAAAAAATGGTAGCAGGGGCAAAGAGATGTGAGAAAGGAGAAAGGAATTGAGGCTTTAGATGCAAAAAGTATTTGTATAAAGGATTACACTGGAGACACTGAAAGGACAAAAAGCCTACTAGTGCAGGACTGCTCCTTAACAGGTTGGAAGGATTTGGGGAACTATAATTTGGAGGTGGCACACTGGTGGCCCTTAGGCTGAACTGAGTAAGCTGTTATGGTTAGCCCTATTTTTTTTAAACTTTACCTTGAGTTTGTTGTTAAAAAATTAATAATTTGAAAGAATTCACATCAAATTTTGGATTTCTGGGTTTTGAAAAGCCAGAAGATGCAGCAGAGAACAGCCTGTCCTCCTCCAGAGCAACTGTCACTATGTCCCTCCCATTCAGTATGTGCTCCCCAGTTTGCCATAGCCTGAATTCTACTTCTTCCTGAATTTACATGTAAACTGGCTTTGGTCCTTTCTGTGGTATGCCTGTCCCATGTAGGCACTGGAGTTTGCAGCCCTCAGTTCAAAGGCACTGTGGGTTGTTGAAACATAGTAGAGAAAGGTGACTTCCAAGTAATAAGTTGGCCAATAGTCCTTCAAAAGCACCTAGACTTAGGGGACTTGATGACAGGAAGTATGCGTTTTTATTTGTGTTCCAGGACTTTGTAACTCATTAGAGCTATGGACATTTGTTTAAAAAATAGATGGAAGTTGTGGATATTGAAAAACTGATTCTAAAGTTTGTACGGAGAGGTAAAATACCCCAAATAGACAACATAGTATTAAAGGAGAACAAAGTTGGAGGACTGACATTACCACACTTCAAGACTTACTATAAAGCTGCAGTAATTAAGACAGTACAGTACTTGTGAACGAATTGGCAGATAGATCAGTGGCACAGAATAGACAACCCAGAAATAGACTCACATAAATGCACTCAACTGATCTTTGACAAAGGAGCAAAGGCCAGACAATGGAACAAAGATGATCTTTAGTGATGGAACAACTAGAAATGAAAAAAAAAAAAAAAAGAAAGAAAAAGAAAAAAAGAATCTGGACACAGACCTTACACTCTCCACAAAAATGAACTCAAAATGGATCATAGACCTAAATGTAAAATATAATACTATAAAACTCTCAGAAGATAATACAGGAGAAAACCTAGACGACCTTGAATATGGAGGTGACTTTTTTAGACACAACACCAAAGGCATGGTCCATGAAAGAAATAATTGACAATCTGGACTTCATTAAATTAAAAACTTCTGCTCTACGCAAAGCACAGTCAAGAGAATGAGAAGACAAATCACAGACTGGAAGAAAATATTTGCAAAAGAATATCTGATGAAGGACTCTTACCAAAATATACGAAGGTATCTTTAAACTCAATAATAATAAAATGAACAATCAGATTTAAAAATGGGCAAAAAACCTTAACAGACACTTCACCAAATAAGGTGGCTCAGTCTGTTAAGCATCCGACTTCAGCTCAGGTCATGATCTCATGGTTCATAGGTTCGAGCCCCACATCGGGCTCTGTGCTGACAGCTCAGAGCCTGGAGCCTGCTTCAGATTCTGTGTCTCCCTCTCTCTCTGCCCCTCCTCCACTTGTTGTCTGTCTGTCTTTCTCTCTCTCTGTCTCAAAAATAAATAAACATTTAAAAATTTTAAAAAGATATGTAGATGGTAAATAAACGTAGGAAAAGATATTCAACATCATACATCAGTAGGGAATTGCAAATGAAAAGAACATCAGTGATATCACTACGCACCTAACAGAACGTCCAAAATCTAAAGCACCGACAACACCACATGTTGGTCAGGATGCAGAGCGTCAGTGACTCTCATTCCTTCCTGGTAGGAATGCAAAATGGTGCAGCCACTTTGAAAAACAATTTGGCAGTTTCTTGAAAAACTAAACATACTCTTAATCATAAGATCCAGCAATTGTGCTCCTTGGGATTTGCCCAAAAGAGCTGGAAAGTTATGTCCACACAAAAACTTTCACAGGGAGGTTCATAGTAGCTTTATTCATAATTGCCCAAACTTGGAAGCAACCAAGATGTCCTTTAAGGTGAATGGATAAATGAATTGTAGTAATTCAGACTTGGAATATTATTCAGGACTAAAAAGAAATGAGCTATCAAGCCATGAAAAGACATGAAGGGAACTTAAAGACATATTACTAAGTGAAAGAAGTCAATCTGAAAAGAATACATACTGTATAATTCCACCTATATGACATTTTGGAAAAGGCAAAACTTTGGAGACAGCGAAAAGATTAGTGGTTGCCAGTGGGGAGGAGAGAAGACAGGGATGAACAGGTAGAAGATAAATAGGATTTTTAGGGTAATGAAACTACTTTGTATGATACTGTGATGGTGGATACATGTCATTACATTTGTCCACATGTGCAGAATGGACAACACAGGAGTTCACATTACAAAGATATTGCAAACTGTGGACTTTGGGTGATACTGATGTGTCAATGAAGGTTCATTGATTGCAACAAATATACCACTCTGGTAAGAGATGTTGATTGGTAGGGGAGAATGTATGTCTGTGGGTTGGGGTATGTGGGAACTCTGTGTACTTTCCACTCAATTTTTCTGTGAGCCTAAAGCTGTTCTAAATAATAAAGTCAATTTTTTTTTAAAATTAATGTTTATTTCATTTTTGAGAGAGAGAGAGAGACAGAGAGAGAGAGAGAGAGCGTGAGCTGGAGAAAGGCAGAGAGAGAGGGAGACAGAGAATCAAAACAGGCTGACCTGGAGCTTAAACCCACAAAACGTGAGATCATGACCCGACCTGAAGTTGGACACTTAACTGACTGAGCCACCCAGGTGCCCCCCCAAAATAAACTCAATTTAAAAGATGAACGAATGAGCCCAAAACTTTGCTGAATATATGATAGGCAGAAAAAAGTGGGTAAAGCAAACTATCATGTCCCGGTACTCAAGATATTTTGTACCGTAATTGCATAGATAAGATAAAATACCCATAAAGAGGATAATACATAAAAATATGTGATCAAGTAATATAATTTTACTGAAATTATTATCTATCTACATTAGCTCCCCTAGGATAGAAATCTCAACACCTAGTATATAGTAGATCAGTTGAAGTCCTAACATGAACAGAAGTTCTGTGGCTAGTTGTTAACTCTTTGGAACTAAAGGTACTTCTTTCTTTTTTTTTTTTTAAGGAATAATAGTCATAAATACCTGGTTCTTTTTATTTTTTATCTCAATATAGTTGACACATCATGTTGCATTAGTGTCACAAATGCAGCATAGTGATTCAACAACTCTATATGTTATGCTATGTTCCTCACAAGTGTAGTTACCATCTGTCACCATACAACACTATTATACTAACATTGACTATATTCTCCATGCTGTACCTTTTATTCCCATGATTTGTTCCTTCTGTAACTGAAAGCCTCTATCTCCCACTCCCCTTCACCCATTTTTCCCATTCCCCCACTCTCCTGACAACCATCAGTTTGCTCTCTGTATTCACAAGTCTGATTCTCCTATTTATTTGTTTATATATTTGTTTTGTTTTGTGAGACTCCACATGTAAGTAAAATAATATAGTATTTGTCTTTTTCAGTCTGATTTAGTTCACTTAGCCTAATACCCTCTGGGTCCATCCACGTTGTTGCAGGTGGCAAGAGCCCCTCCTTTTTCATGGCTGAATAATATTCTGTTTTCTATTTTTAACCACATTTTCTTTATCCATCCATCTGTTGATGGACCCATGGGTTCCTTCATATCTTTGCTATTGTAAATAATGCTGTAATAAATAAACTCTTTTTTTTCTGAAGATGGAGTATTCCTGTTCAATGAAAATCTTCCAGAAGCCCAAATGGCAAGCAAATAAAAATGGATCTGTTCTGACAGAGCAGTAGGGTTGATCTTGGTTGTACCTTTAGTTCCTCACTTCTCTGGCAGCCATTGGGTGAAGATCCAAGGGCAAAATTTTAAAGCAATAGGTCTAGATGTTCCCTTTTCTCTCCAGATAAGGACACAAGGGCTTAGAATGGAGCATGACCCAAGGGCACAGAGGGAGAGTTTTTTGGTTCTGATTCTCAGTTTGTTGCTCATCCTACATATATAACTGCTGTCTCTACCACCCAGGGATAGCTTCACGATCATGCCCTATGTGTCTATGCACAGGTGGCCTCAGGTGGTTGTTGTGTCTATGTTGAAGACAGGAAAGTCGGTTTGGCCAATTCCACCAAGCCACTGGTTGATTCAGTAGAAATGAGGAAGGGTGTGGAGAAATATTCCTGACCCTTTGTTTTTATTTTGGCATTGGGTAGACTATACAATTGGTTGACCACCTGAGTGGTTGCTTCTCTGCAGTTTCAGACATACCCCAAGCCCTTGGAACTGCTTTTGGTGAAGTAGAAAATGGGCTCAACTAACAGGGCTGTTGTCAGTATCAAATAAAAGAGTGGGCATGAGAGGGCACTTATAAATATAGAGATTCTGTATGTTTTAGAAGGAAAACCTGTGGCACTGAGATGGGGAAGATTGGGTCAAGATTGAGTCAAAAAAATTAAATTGTGACCTGATTCTTAGTCCAGATTTTGTCCTTGTATACCACCTATATCAGCAAAGATTTAATCTTGACCAGGGTCAACAAACCATAGTTGCTTTCCCAGTCATGGCAGTCAACACAGTAAGATATTGCAGGGAGGAGGAAGTTTTTGCATTCTTCCCCCCTTACCCCCACCACAATCAATCACCGAGAATTTTCCTCCTCTTTTCAAAAAGTAAAGGATTCTGGTTCAAGTCCTTTTCTGTAATCACAGAGACCCCATAACGGTTTTCTATGTATTGGGGCTCGATAATCTCTCATGTGATTTTTCAACCTCCTTTTCACATGTTTCAAATGTAGGATATGTGGGTCAATGTATCATCAATGATGGATGAATGGAAGGGTAATCAAAAAAAGAAGAAGAAATAATGAAATATTGATTTAAAAATTGGATCAGGTAGTTTCTTCTCCATCAGGGATTGTAAATTAGGTGGAATTGTGGCATACAGATGCTCTTAGGATCATGTCTTCAAGATGGTTCTTGTGAAGATATATCTTTCTATGACAGCACCATCCAATAGCACTTTCTGCGATGATGGAAATATTCTATATCTGCACTATAGTCACTCGCCACGTGTTGTCTATTGAACATTTGAAATGTGGCTAGTGTGACTAAAGAATTAAATTTAAAATGTTTTTTGTAATTTATATTTAGACAGCCACATATGGCCACTGTGTTGGGCTGTGCAGTTCTAGAATAAAGTACTAGTGTACCTAAGCCTATAACGATAGAAGTATAATATTTACTTATTCCATATTGTTAAGGAGGAAAATGATATAAAAAAACAGGTTATGAAAAAGAATTTGATTTTCTGTTGTTTTTTAGTGTATGATGGATAAAAAGGATACAGTCAAAATATTAGTAATATGTATCTCTGGAAATAGAATTATAGTTGTTTTAGTTTTTCTGTATTTTCTACTTTAACTAAAATAAACAATTTGCTATATAGTTTTTAAAGTGATCGTTTCTGTATCTGCCCATGTACACCATCACTGTTCCCAAGCACAGTGTTTGCAAAAACTAAATATTTATTGTATTTAGTCGAAACGTTCTCGTGTAATTGATTTTTTCTCATGGCAGGAAATGTGCACAAAATTGCATAGGAGTAGAAAGATAGAGAGACACAAAGGATCTGGATCTGTCACACACAGCCATGAAGAAGAGTGAAGACAGACAGCCCACACCTCTTCAGGCCCTGGGTGGGCACCCTGGAGAGGCACCGGGATCCCAAGGGCCTGGGTACCCAACTACAGCCCATGATTTCAAGAAGATCTCTTAATTCAGAGGTGAGTCATGGCCCTGGTGGAGTGGATCTTGAACCTGGGACTAAGCCAATGGGAAGAACAGACTTAGCACACCCTCTAATAACAGACACAGACTTAGGTTGAGGCCAAAACAAATGCATTGCATCATCTCGGGTTATTATCCTCTATCAAAGGCTCTATCCCTTAGGAATAAAAATTGGGTGGTGGTAGACAAAGAGGGAGGAGAGAGGAAGAAGGCTGTAAATATGTTCTGCTGCAGACAGATCCTTCCTTTGGGATCATAAAGTCTTTTGAATACCGATGATGAAAGGGACATAGAGGGGTCATCGCATCCACCCCCCTGTCTCTATGGTGGGAATCTTCATCATCTCAAATAGTTGCAAAGCTCTTCTGTGTTTCCAGCCATGCTGAGGCAGTGATAAAGACAGGAAAGAGTTTCTTGTATTTTGATATCCCCAGGTAATAGTTTATGATACTTGCTACTGCTTTGCTAGAAATCTATCATTCAATTCTGTGTATATAAAAGTCTATTCTCACTCACTTCCCGATACATATTGTATATCTCTTCATTTTATGTATATATTATTAAGATATTCCTCTAGAGTTTATTTCTTTCTTTGTTTTCAGGTGAAGAGACCAAGATAAGGTGGAAAAGGGACAAATTCCAACTATCAGTGGTGTAAATTATACTGCAGATGGCCATACAATAAGTATGTCATGATGATGAAGTTAAGTTTAAAAACTCTTTTTAAAAAAGTGAAAGCCTGACTTTGTTTATTCACAGATTCTTTACAGATGTATGACCAAGGTGATACAAAGAAAGACGGATGGGATGACTCTTCCTTTGCTTCAATAATTTCCTTCCTCATAGCTGACCCCAAATTGTAGAAACCCCTAAGACATTTCCTCACTACGACTTGGAGAATTTTCTCATGGATTTGGAGTACTCTCCTGTATTTTTTTTTCTCCTTGGTCAAACCAAGACATTTCATAAGAAGGGGTAAAAAACACCACACACACACACACACACACACACACACACACACAAATTTCCATTTCACATACCCCATTGGAAACCCAGTGGATTTTTCTTCTGGTAAACTGATTTAAACTCAAGGTCTAGAATTTCAGTAACACAAATATGAGAAGAGAGGCAAAGGTGAAATAGAACCAGGATGAACCAGTCTCCAAGAATAAAGTATGAGGGTGCACATTTTCACTCTCAATGATAAAATCCCATTGCTATGACCAGGGCAGTGTCCTATTCTATCTCTACTATAATATCTCCACTGATTATTCTTGGGAGACAAAGAAGGTTGAGATTCTGGTACTGCAGCTAGGCTTGGTAAGATGGGGTTTGGATGGAGAAAGGGAAGAAGGAGGGTATGTCTCAGTAAGGCAAATGGTTGAGTAGAGGGAGAAGAGAGGAAACGTGGGCTGTCTTGGTTAAACTGAGGACAGAGATACACTAATCATGCTGAAACCAAAGTTGTTTGCTGATTAAAGTACTAGGAAAGGAGACCGTGGAATACTAGTCTGAGAAATCTTGATTCAATATGGCGGGTAAGTTGGAATCATTGAAAGCTCTGGAGCAAAGGGGTAACATGGAAAAGAATGTTGGAAAGATTTGAAGAACATCAATGTGCCAAGAGTGTGCAAGCTTCATTTGCAGGAGAGAAGAGAGATTGCAGGCACAGACTCTAGGAGAAGGATGCTGTAAGAATCCTTGCCTAAGGTGGTGAGAGTTGGAGAGGATGCTGGTAATGGGAATAGTAGTAAAAGTAATAACATAGCTCGAATTTACTGAGTACATACTACGTGCCAACCATTGCGCTAAGGGTTTTACTTATATTACCACATTTCATCATTACAACAACCCTATGAAATAGGTATTATTATTATTATTATTATTATTATTATTTTCAAGCATGGAGACTGAGGTCCATAGCTGCTAGGTTAAAAAAAAAAAGGAAAGTAGGAGATGCATTTCAGAGGTGAATCCATAGGATTTGGTAAGCAGGCAGTGATAGGGAAAGATATCGAATGTTTGAAGAGCCTGGAAAACTGGGATAGGGGAGAAAGGATATCTATTGGTGTCAGTGACAGGAAATTGGAATTTCCCAGGGTGAGTAGGTTTTGTTGGGGGGAGGGGGGTAGCAATGAGTCTTTTTTGCCCCACAAACCTCCAATTTTCTTCAAATTTTCAAACACTTATATTCTAAGCTCCCAGAACACTTTCTCAGTAAGAATCTCCTCTCCTTCAGTATGGCTTTCTATGGCTTGAGAAACAGATCTGATTGAGCTACCTCATAGATTTAATAGGGGTCCAGCAACACTGATCCAACACCAGACAGTAAAGAGAATCCAGGACAAGGGTTTTTGCCCCTCCCTGTGTTGGCACGTGTCACCAGCGACCCTCTCTCTGGTCAACCATGAGCCTGGCTGAAGGCCCTGTTCTTCCCTACCTCTTTCTTCCACGCACACTCTCTCAGCCACCCCAGGCTCCTGCACCTGGGGGAACAGGCTGACTTCATTTCTTCTCAAGTGCACCATGTCATTACCAGCATTTGGATTCCCTCCGGTCTGGGAGAGGGGTATGTTGTGGGAAGACAACTGCAATAAAAACGTCTCTGTGAAGGATGGGACCTCCGGGGGTGTCTGGGAGCCGGCATTTGCCAAAGGCCACTGGGAGGAGGGGCAAGCAGTTCTGACGTCAAGGAGCCTCCAGGGTCCTGACACAGAATGAGATAATGGCTTATTTCCTGAGGGAGTAAGCCCCCCCCCCCGCCTTGTCCCTAAGGTCTGGTATAACTCAGGGCACTAGGTTAACCCTGGATGAGAATCTTCTCCGTGTTAGGTTTGCCTTAGAACACGTGCATGTGTGTTACGCACATATGTTTGTATATACACGCTTTCTCTGAGTAGAACTTAAATGTGATTGCTCTGTCTTTACTTCCTCTCTCTTCTATATGTCTTTTCTTCAACAACCATCTCTTGTCCTTTTCCTGACCTTCCTCTTCTCCTTCCTACCCCAGTGAGTTAAAGAAACAAACTGCATAACTTCCATGAGAGGAATGAGAACAGATAACGTTTCCATTCTCCTCTTGCCCACTAAACCCATCAAATGACGTCAGTCACCCCATAATCAAGTTAAATAAGTACCAGGTGAAGGCATAAGACTTTTCCTAATGGTCTGAAGTGTGGGATTCAGGTTCATTGATCTCTGGAGAGCCCATCTTCATTTATGACATCCTTATCAGTTCTTACAAGTGCTCAGAAAGACCCCCCCACATCATCTCCAGGTCTCCAGGTTGTACCTCTTAAAGTCCCTCTGCTTCAAGAGAATCTTGAAAGCAAGAGTTAAAACTGTAGCTTTCCAGACTGGGTATTTTTAGAGGAGCCAGGCCTCCCCTTGTCTTTCCATATCAGAGGGCAGGATTCCCCTTGCTTCAAGATTTCCACCCAATTGCCTGACCATATAATTTCACTTTGCCTACAACATGTACACCCTCTTAGACAAAAAGTAACCCTTTTCCATAAGCACATAAGTAAGCTATCAGTATCTGATGTCTGACCATTTTGACCCTAATTTAAGTCCTTTTTATAGAATATAGAAAGAAACCCATTACTCAATCAGTCAACAAGTTAGTATTCTCTGTGACTAGGTAGAATGAAGTGTCCAGAAGGTCAAGGACTTACTATATTGTGTTCCCCAATGCTCCCACCCACCCCCAATCCCTAGGACCCAGAAAATTGTGGGCACATTCCTGATGGTTTACAGTCATTTAACTGTCTCCCTTCATTAGAACCTCTCGGCACATCAGAGTTGGAAAACAACATCCAGCCTAAAGAGTGCTACATGGAATCAAATAATCTTTTCTCATTTTGCTAGCTAAGCAGGCAGGTTTTGGTGTGCTAACGCTTCTCCCAAGATTCACTGGCCCTCTACTTGCATTCTTCGGTGGGCAGAGGAGTTTCTCCATAAGTCCTGCCTACACAATGGTCTGATTGTTGTAGGGTGTAGCAGTGACGTACTTGGGACCAAGGGCACTGCTTTTGTTTCCTAGGGCTTCTGGGGTAAAGTACCACAGACAGGGTAGCTTAAAACAGCAGGAGTTTATTCTCTCACAGTTCTGGAGGCCAGAAGCTTGAAATCAAGGTGTCAGCAAGGCCATGCTTCCTCTGAGACTCTGGGTAGAATACTTTCTTGCCTCTTCTAGCTTCTGATGGTGGCCGCTGGTCCTTGGCATCCTTGCTTTGCAGCTGTATCGTTCCCATCTTCACCTCTGCCACCACGTGGCTTCTCCCTGTGTCTCTGTCTTCCTAAAAAGACAGAAGTTATATTGGATTAAGGCCTAATCCAAAGACTTCATCTTATCTTGATTTCATCTGCAAATTCATCATTTCCAAATAGTGTCACATTCACAGGTTTAGAGTTCAGGACATTGGAGGGGGCACAAGGCAACCCATACCTGGCCCTCAGCTTCCCCTCTGCTATATGCAGATTCACACCTAAGTGAGCACTCAACCATGTACAGGCAAGCCTTTCCTGCTGCAGAGGCAATGCCCAGGAGATGAGCTTGGCCAGGAGGTCTGAGAGTGGCTTCTGACTCTGGGCTGACTAGCCATGTGACCTTGAGCAAGCTACATGTTAATCCCACTGTTGGACAGGGAAACTGAGGCTTTGAGAGTTTAGCTAAGCTCACAAGGAAGTTGTGAAAATGGAATGAAACACACTCTAAAAATAAATGTAAAACCTGGAAAGTTGTACAGATGTGAGAAGAGATCTTCATTATCTAGGTTGCTTTGGCCTTTATGGTGAGATGATATCTAAGATATCTAGGAAGGTAGAACGAAACCACTTAGGGTTTGCCAAATCCGTGACCCTTCACCCTTTTCCAGTTTCTCATAGAATCCAGAGCCTTTCCACAAAATCCCAGACAAGCTTTTCCTAACGCCCTCTTTTCCTTAATCATTATTACTGGTTGGATTTCCAGCAATTTCCATGTCATGCCTTAGATGCATGGGCGTGGAACTTAGAAGTGCTTTTGGTTCTATATCTGAGAGATCCACTGAAGCCAGAATGAGGTTGTATTTCAAGCTCCAACCCTGGAACTCTGGGCATTTCAGATTCAACACCATGGAATAGAGACAAATGCCTCTTTTCCACCCTACCTGCCATCCTCCATTGGACTTGTCACTCTGCAACTAGAGTGATTTTTCTAAAATGCAAATCTGCTTATGTAACTCTTGCTGAAAAGTCATTAATGAATCTCTGTGACTTACTGGGTAAAATACATAATCCTTGTCATGACTTGTGGGCCTTCCACAGCCTGGCCTCCCTCTACCCTCGAGCCACCTCTCTCCCCACAGACCTTCAGCTTATCCATGAAGATCTATTTGCAGTCCTCTGAATATGCCAAGTTCTCTCCCCCACCCCGTTCCATTTGATATTTTCATCTTGCAGTTAGAAAACAAACAAAGCATAATAATTAATGCTTGATATTTCACCGACAGGGATCAACCATTGCCCCAAGCAGCCTATGTAGTTTGTGAACTTAAAGGTTAATTTTTGGAGTATTGGTCACTTTCAATCCCCTCACCATATCCTGCCCCCACACGAGGATCTTAGATTCTGTGAGGTCCCAGGGATCCTTCTACTTTCCGTGGCTGTAGCTGTGCTGTTGTTGCTGTTGTAAGATATCCATCAGATCAGAGTCCAGATCACGTGGAACTGAGAGAACGAAGACTGCACACCGTGCACACCGTCTGAACACCCACACAACTACAACAAATCATCATTAGTGACAGCAGCAGCCTTAATCTGGATTCTCCACGCCTGTGGACAGGGCTCCAGCTTTCACAGTCCCTCCCTTCCTCCTTTCCTCCCTCTATCGTTGCATCTCACCCTCCTTCTTCAGCCCTCACCACATCACAGCTGGACCACTGCAAAGGTCTCCTCCCGATCTTCCCAGGATACTCTGAAATGACCTCTGTTCTTAGGGCAGTATTTTCTCCTTTCTCTTTTTCGCAACCTCTCGAGCCCTAGGGTTCTTTGGAAATGCTTGTTTCTTTTACAACTTTCCCATAAACACCACCACATCCCAATTAGAGTAACAAACGAACAAAATTAGAAAGCACTGTTAGGAGGGGCAAACAGGCAATCTGTCTACCCCTCCCATACCCTTACCCATACCCTTAAGATCTCAAGTAGCTCCTGTAATGCTCTGTCTCCCCATCTCCCCAAAAGGAATTACTTGTTTGGCTTTTGACTTCTCTCAAATAAAACCCCAAGCATCCAAATCTTTCTACCACAATCCATACGTGGCTATACCCCAACCCAGTTGTGTACTCTATTAAACAGGTGGGAACACATAGCTTTGATCTACCTAAAGCACAAACACACACTGGAGACATTTCTACATCTCTCCTTTAGATCAATATGAGTTAACAACGTATGAACAAGCAGGCTAACCTCACCCAGAACCTCAGGGTAGAACAGGCAGGAGATAACTAGGGTGTCTTAATCCTAAACCTTTGATTAGTGGATTGCTCTGTGGCTCCTCATTCTCTTGTACTTTGATGTGAAGTTTTCAGCTGTGACTCAACCTGAGAGAGGGTGGGGGTGCACAGGGAGAAAGACACAAAGCAAATCTGCCACAAAGGGGGTGCCACAAAGTAGCACAAATCTGTCTTCTCAATAGCTTGCACCCTGAGAAATTCAATTATCACTCTCAGACACACAGCCCAGAGACACTCACAGGTCTCGCATAAGGTGCCAACAATAAGGAAGAGATAAAGGAAATAAAGAAATAAAAAAACTCCTGACCCTGCAGAGAATTTGTTTGATAGAGCAAACTGAAAATGAGAAATCTCCATGAATTGGGCAGGACAGAAAAGTTTTCCCTCTCCACACGCCTCCCCCCACCCCCCACCCTCCCACCCAGCCAAATCCAAATGTATATATTTTGTAGAATAAAGTGGAAAAGTAAAGCATGGAATAGAGATTTAGGCATTCGTTAGTTCCTATCAACTACATAATTGATTTGAGGTGAGTTTTTTAACCTCTCTGAGCCTTTGTTTCATCCTTAATATGTAACCCTCATATATACTCAAGAGGCCCATGTCATTCAGTCTGAGAAGTGTCAGATTTAAGAAGCAACATCCCCACATTAAAAGCAATAAAGATGGGAGGCACCTGGGTGGCTCAGTCAGTTGAGTGTCCGACTCTTGATTGCAGCTCAGGTCATGATCCTAGGGTCATGGGATCGATCCCTATATCAGGCTTAGTGCTGAGTGTGAAACCTGCATGGGATTCTGTCTCTCTCCCTCTGCCCCTCTCCCCCATTTGTGCATTCTCTCTCTCTCTCTCTCTCTCTCTCTCTCTCTCGGCAGTAATTTAAAAAGTAATAAAAATGGAATTCCATTTACTATTCATGGCATCCTGAAGATATTAAAGGGGGTGAAAACTCATGGTTTGCAGAAACAATTATTCAAATTTTCTTTCCTCTCCAAAACTTTCCTGTCATGGCTTCTCTGGCTCTGGTCTCTGGGAAAGTAGAGGTTTTTTCCCTATCACTCCCTACTCACACAACTTTATGTCATTTTCATCCTCCCTTCCTATCCTCTAAGTACTATACTATTTACATCAACTTCTCTCTCCTTCCAGAAAAAAAAAGTCTCTTGCTAGAGCATAGGAGGTGGAAATCAGACCAGCATTCAGCATTTATAGGATTATTTTTGGTGAGGTTGGGGAAGGAATAAGTCTATAAAAAATCCTACATTATTGATTTTGTTCTTGTATTATTAATGTTTGTCCCATAACTATAAATATGAGAATTCTGCTCTCTCTTTGCTTACCTCACACATTTGTTGTGTAGATCAAATAAGATATTGTATATTCCTTTGGAAAACCACAAATCATCATCATCATATACAGTATTTTTATGTGAACCCATGGTAAAAGCCTTGGTGCAATTTCCTTTTCTTGAGTGTCCAGGGAACAGTATAGGAAGAGGAAAGGAAGAGTCTTTTCTTAAAATAACCCATGTAAATGATCACACCTCTGAGACTGTTGAGCGTATCTCTCTGTTGTGAAATATGCCTTTTTTTAGTTGTCCAGTTGAGTATTACTAAGGAATACATTTTGTTTTTGTAATATTGTTTCTCTGTCAAAGGGATCCTCCAGAAACAGGAACCCTCTTGCACTGTTGGTGGGAAGGCAGATTGGTGCAGCCACTCTGGAAAACAGTGTGGAGGTTCCTCAAAAAATTAAAAATAGACCTACCTTATGACCCAGCAATAGCACTGCTAGGAATTTACCCAAGGGATACAGGAGTACTGATGCATAGGGGCACTTGTACCCCAATGTTTATAGCAGCACTCTCAACAATAGCCAAATTGTGGAAAGGGCCTAAATGTCCATCAACTGATGAATGGATAAAGAAATTGTGGTTTATATACACAATGGAGTACTATGTGGCAATGAGAAAGAATGAAATATGGCCCTTTGTAGCAACATGGATGGAACTGGAGAGTGTTATGCTAAGTGAAATAAGCCATACAGAGAAAGAAAGATACCATATGGTTTCACTCTTATGTGGATCCTGAGAAACTAACAGAAACCCATGGAGGAGGGGAAGGAAAAAAAAAAAAAGAGGTTAGAGTGGAAGAGAGCCAAAGCATAAGAGACCCTTAAGAACTGAGAACAAACTGAGGGTTGATGAGGGGTGGGAGGGAGGGGAGGGTGGATGATGGGTATTGAGGAGGGCACCTTTTGGGATGAGCACTGGGTGTTGTATGGAAACCAATTTGACAATAAACTTCATATATTGAAAAAAAAGGGATCCTCCATTTATTAACAAATTCATTCAACTAAAAATATTTATTAATGAATTAATGATTTCCTCCCTTTAAAAAATCCTCCCATGAATCAGGTTCTGGCTGCTAAATAAATCATAGCTCTTTCCCTCAAACAGCTCACGGTCTAGTGGGTGAGGTGAGAATGTGAGCAGATATTTTAAGTCATTGATTCCTGATGGAATAAAAGGAAGGAAAGAGATGAGGACCAAGAGCCCATACTACTGATGAGGCCGTTGAGGCAAAGGATGCTTGATCCCTAACCCAGCTCCTAGTTCTCCTGTGGGCTAACCCAGAGAGAGCCCAGCCACAGTGGTATACGAGGTCCTCTGGCTGTGCTTTGGCTATACACAAGCCCTCTTCCCTTTCCCACATCCCACAAAAGAGTAAAAAAGACAGTTCATGCTCTCAGCTTCCCTTGCAGTTAGCGGTGTCCATGGAACCCAGTGCTAGCATGTGGGGAAGTCTTCTGAGGAGCTTGTGGAAAATTATTCTTCCATGAAAATAAGAAAGAGAAGCAGAATAAGCAGCGGGGGAGGACTACAAAGCTTCTACACAGCAAAGGACACAATCGGCAAAATGAAAAGGCCACCTATGGGATGGAGGAAAATATTTGGAAACCCTATATTGGCTCGGGGTTAATTGTCAAAAATATATAAGCAACTTTTACTCAATAACAAAACAATATATAAGGAACTCTTACTCAAGAGCAAAACAATCATGTATAGCCCAAATAAAAAGCAACAAAGGAGTTGAATAGACATTTCTCCCGAAGAAGACATACACATGGTCAACAAGTATGTGAAAAGTTGATCAATGTCACTCATCATCAGGGATATGCAAATGAAAGCCACGAGGAGATACCACCTCATACTTATTAGGATGACTCTTATGAAAACACACACATATACGCACGCACACACACACACACACACATACACACAAAGGTAACAAGTTTTGGCAAGAATGCTGGAGAAATTGGAATCCTTGTACACTGTTGGTGGGAATGCAGTGGTGCAGGCACTATGGGAAGCAGTATGGAGGTGCTTCCAAAAAAACAAAAAAACAAAAATAGAAACACCCTATAACCCAGCAGTCTCACTTCTGGGTATATATCCAAAAAAAACAAAGTCAAGATTGCAAAGCTTTATTCACAATAGCCAAGATATGGGAACAACCTAAATGTCTGTCAATGGAGGAATGGATAACGAAATTGCATCGTGCGCATATGACAAATTATTATTCAACTTTAAAAAAGAATGAGGTCCTGCCGTATATGCCAACATAGATGAACCTGAAAGACATATGCAGAGTGAAATGAGCCGGTAACAAAGGGACAAATACTGCATGATCCCACTTATATGAAGAATATGAGTCAAACTCACAAAAGCAGGAAGTAGAATGGTGGTTACCAGGGACTGGGGACTGGAGACTGGGGACTCGGGACTGGGGAGATGTTGTTCAAAGAGTATAAAGTTTCAGTTTTGCTAGGTGAGTAAGTCCTAGACATCCGCTATACAACATAATTCCTACAGTTAACAATACTGTATTGTACCTTGAAGATTTGGTTGTGAACATCATGTTAAGTGTTCAATTAAATAAAAAAAAGAAGGAAAAATCCTTGCTCTGTACTCCTTTTGCTTGTTTCTTATCTTTGAGGACATGATGTTCAATTATGCCACATCTATCTTACAACCATAAGGCAAGTTGGAGGACTTAAATGAAATGAGTTCTGGTCCTTGGTGGCATAGTCAAGCCACCAGATTAACCAGGAGACCATCTATCTTAGAAGTAAACAATAAATACCCACCCTTCAGGCTATTGTTGGTATTTTTATTATTGTCGTAACTCTCGGCTGAATATTTCTCATAAAAAGATACAGACTTTTAGAACTAGGGGAGACAGTATGGTTGTTTTTAGCTTACTATTTCTTAATTAGTGGTCAATAGTTCATCAGAACAAATATTTATTTCCTGGACTTTTGTTTTCTGCAACTCATCAAGTCTTTCTTCTTCTTGCTGTCTTACTTCTTGGGTTTGTAATAGAGGATTTAGAAGGCTTACCAAGCCTGGAATATAGACTGGGTGTGAAGTACTAATAATCCAGTTGAAATAATTTGCCCTTGACCAAAGAGTAAAGTGTTTTTATATAATTAAAATAAAAAATATTTGGCCGGGGGGGGGGGAGTGTCTATCTTCCAGATTTTAGGCAAATGTAACAACCTTCTGAGTATATATAGCAAGAACCATGTTCCTCCACATGTCACAAACAGTTGGCAATGCTGTCCTTGGGTTCATGAGACTATCTAGGGTGCTGGAGAGGGAACCTCGGGGGGAAGATGGGCAGGGAGGGAGTAGAAAGCAAGCATTTTTCAGGGCCCTGTAAAAAGCCGTTTCCTTTACAAATGAAGCCAAAATTTTACATACAAAACCTGAAAAATTTCTGTCTCCCTGAAGGCTTTCCATGAATCCCAGTTTAATATCTTCTACCAAAGTCTTACTGGGTACTGTGAAGAAAAAAGCAGTTTGGTAGAATTATTAAATGGGGGGAATCATCTTATGTAAATGGGAAGGTGAGTCTGTACATAAGACAAGAGAGGCCTAATTTATCCACGGGATACGGGTGTGCTGTTTCGAAGGGACACATGCACCCCCATGTTTATAGCACTATCGACAATAGCCAAAGTATGGAAAGAGTCCAAATTGTCCATCGATGGATGAATGGATAAAGAAGATGTGATACACCCACACACACACACACACACACACACACACACACAATGAAGTATTACTCGGCGATCAAAAAGAATGAAATCTTGTCAACTTGCAACGACGTGGATGGAACTGGAGGGTATTATGCTAAGTGAAATTAGTTAAGCAGACAAAGACAAAAATCATATGACTTCACTCATATGAGGACTTTAAGAGACAAAACAGATGAACAGAAGGGAAGGGAAACAAAAATAATATCAAAACAGGGAGGGGGACAAAACAGAAGAGACTCATAAATATGGAGAACAAACTGAGGGGTTACTGGAGGGGGTGTGGGAGGGGGGTGGCCTAAATGGGTAAGGGACATTAAGGAATCTACTCCTGAAATCATTGTTTCACTATATGCTAACTAATTTGGATGTAAATTTTAAAAAATAAAAAATTAAAAAAAGACAGAGAGGCCTAGTAAGATGGCAGCGGGGGTGATAGTGAATGGGCTTGGCTAGGTTAAGGTGGTGGGGCACTGGCTTCATTTGGAGTGAAGAAAGGGGAATTTGGGATGTGGGAAACCTCAGTGGGGGTCCTAAAACATATAAGAAATAGCAAGCAAGTCTCATGGGGCCATCAGATAACTCTTATTAGTGCAACTCTATGAGTGAGTGAATGTGCACAATCATGGGAGTGTGGAGACATGGACAATTCGAGGAGAGCATGAAACCTGGCTCTGGACGATGATTGCCTTGGTTTTCCAGAATTTTCTATATTTTCAAAAGAAGCCAAGATTCTGGGTTCTTATGTAAATGTCTCCCGATTTTTTTAATATCATCTCAATTTGTATATTCTGAAAGCAACTAAAATCAGCTACATCAGCATTATTTACAATAGCCAAGCCATGGAAACAGTACCCCCCCACACACACAAACACACACATACACACTCACACCCTGGAATATTTTTCAGCCATAAAAATGAGGAAATCCTGCCATGTGTGACAACAGTGAAATAAGTCAGTCAGAGAAAGGCAAATACTGTAAGATCTCATTTATATGTGGAATCTAAAAAAAAAAAAAAATTCATAAAGAGATTAGATTTGTGGTTATCAGAGTTGGGGGAGGAAGAATTGGAGAATGATTGTAAGATACAAACTTTCAGTTAGAAGATAAATAAGTACTTGGGTGTCACGTCCAACATGACTACAGCTAACACTGTGGTATGATGTGGAGGGAAATTGTGAAGAGAGTAAATCTGAAAGTTCTCATCACAAGAAAAAATAAAAACAAAAACAAATTCAGCTATGCATGTCGGGTACCACCCATAGGCCTCCATTCTGAAATGTCTGCATTGAGTGTGTGCAGCACTGGGAATGATTTCAGACATCTGACCTTAAGGAACAGGGATGGAGAGGAAAACACCCAGAGCACAGGTTCAGGAGAACTTGAGTCCTCCATAGCCAGCTGCTGCTGAGCTTTCTGATCTCAGAAATGTCTCTTGGTATCTGTTTCCTCATCTGCACACAAGATACAGAAGCAGATAAGCTCCCAGGCTCCTCCTTCCACCAGCTGGGACATTCTGAGGTCCTCTGCCGCTGACCTGATGAGTGGAGTATACACAGGTATTGTCTGACCATTGAGAAAACATAGCCGCCTGGTCCTTGAGGTTCTCATACTTCATTTCTTGTTCTGGTCCAGAGATGCTTGGCACCTCAGCAAACTGGATTTTGGTCTGCATTCTCTCAAGGGGCCTGGGGAAGAATGGCATGGCTTTGGGGCCAAGGTCATGACAAACAGCAGCTGTCTCACTTGTTTTGTGTATGGAGGGAGGACCCCAGCCCTGATAGGCAGCAATCACCCAGAGTATGTCTTACAGAGGACTGGCCAAACCCAAAACATGATAAAATCTGTACCTGTAATTAACAACAAAAACCAATGTGGAAAAGAGCCACCCTCTCTATTAATGAGTACAGTACAGCTGCCCAGCAGTCAGGCATAACCTCTCAACCCAGAGAGGTTGAAGGCACCTACTGTCCATTGACATCCCCTCCCAGATGACAGCCTATGGGTTCAGATGCTGGAGGTCCTGAGATAATGTACCAGGCTGATGAAAGTCTGAGCAGGACAGAATCATAGAGAACATTCTGTTGTCAGGAAACGAAGGTCACATAATTTGCCAAGCCCACACAGCTAGGTAGAGAAAAAGTCATGGTCAACTCGTAACCACTCAAGAAGCCAGAATTAAAATCAGAGGATAAACGGTAACAAAAATAGTCAGAAGAACATATTCAGCCTCTAACACGTATGAGAAATAATATATACATACTAGTAACCAGGAAAGTATCACTGGAATGTGAACATGGGCTTCCAGAGTGAATCTTTGCTGGAGAAACACTCATTTATATGCATACGTCTTGATATGTTCATTCAAAGTTCATTTGCAAAGCCATGGTCACAATGTGTATGGGACAATATTTAATCTTTGTTTGAATTCTATTTCTAATTAATAAAAATTGCATTACGTAAAAAATTGATTTAATCCATAGCACCTTGCATTGTCCCCTAACATCACATGATCACATTTAAAACACCCATTTTCAATGTCTGACTTTCTCCTTGGCCTAGAGGCTTCTTGAGCACAAGAAACCGTGTTTATCTTATTTGCTCTATCCTCAGTGCCAAGCCCCACACCCAGAATATGGTATTTGTTTCATAATTATGTGATGAATAAGTGGATAAATACATAATACATATGTACATACACAGTTCTAACTCCCCGTCCAAAGCTCCAAACTTATTCTCTTAAGGAAGCAAACAACTGGGGATTCAAAAGGCTGTTTTCCCCCTTGTGCCTCGCCTGTGTAATATTTGAATTGGTTTTGAAAGCTGTGGCTCCAGACTTGCACATCACATCCTGACTTGGCACTCGATTCCAGGATTGGAAGAGATTGAGGGTCTCCCTACCTCTAAAGACTGTCCCTCGGCTGAATAGTGATTACACTGGATCACATTCTTCATGTCAACATTTGCTGAATTCCTACGATGGACAAGGCAAGACAATCTTTTCTTCAATACCTAAATTGGGTTAATGCTAGATTGAGTGGCTTTAAGCCCCAATGTGCCTATCACATAAGCGGGTGTTTAATGAGTACTTACTACTCCTTCACCAGTTTGGTTCTTGGCAGCTGGTCAGTCCAGAAAGTCCAAACTACATCTTCGCTGCTGCTGCTTGGCAATTTCATTCAGTTTCCTGATCCAAGTCAGTGGGAAAAGGAATGGGTCAGTAACCATTTATGTATAACATAACTCTGCCAAAGAGGTCAAATATTCTTCCCCTCCAAATCATAAACCCCTATTAGATAAAGAAGTCATGAGTCTTGTTATACGTTCCACTGTTCTCTCTCCAAGATGATGACTCTGTACAGCCACAAAGCGGCCAGAGCTCCTTCCTCCTGACTCCTGCTTTTAGGCCTCTTCTCCAGAACATGTTGGCTCTCGGCTGCGTGGGACCCTGGGGACAAGTAGGTAAGGAGGGGATTAGTCACTGCACAGCACTGCGTGAGTTCATGTAATGGGGTATCCACTGGTTAGAAGAACTCTGGGAATATCATGGCCATGCCCAATGTTATGAACTGAATGTTTATGCCCCCCCCCAAATTTATATGTTGAAGCCCTAACTCCCAATGTGATGGTATTTAGAGGTGTGGCCTTGGGGAGGTGCTTGGGTTCAGATTAGGTCATGAAGAAAGGACCCTCATGATGGAAATAACATCCTTATAGAGAGAGGAAGGAAGATTTTGCTCTCTCCAGGCCCACGCTCCAGGAGAAGGCCATATGAGGACACAGCTAAAAGGTGGTGCCATCTGTAAGACAGAAAGCAGGCTCTCACCAGACTCCAAATCAGTGCCTTGAGCTCAGACTTACAAGCCTGAGAAAGAAATGTTGTTGTGTAAGCCCCTCCAGCAGTCCAAACTAAGACAGCCCTTCTACCAGTCAATTCCCTTCGCAGGTGATACTCACTCTGGGCCACCCACCATTCTAGACCACCACTCATCAAACGACCCTAACTATGGCACATGCAGGGAGCTCATGTTAGTGGTGAAATGGAGCATGCACCAGAGATTCCTCCAAATAGAGCCACACATCTTCCTAAACTCCCCACTTTCATTCAGGTTGACCGCTCCCTCCGCACAGAGTCAGAAATCTTGAAAAATGTGGTGCTGGACCCATCTCAGTCTCAAAGCAGGGACCCACAGAACAGCCCCGATGTTGTCCTGGTACGATTGCTGGTGTCAGCTTTCAACCCTGTTTCCCGTCCTCGGCAAGAGTGACAGAGCAAGGAAAATTAAAAGAGGAAGAGGCCAGCCCAGTTGGTGAGTTCCTATGTCTAGACAGGCTGATGAGTAAAAAGTGTTCCTCTTGGAGGCCCATGAACCAGGAAAATAACTTCACGGGCTGATTCTTTTTTTCCCCCTGATCTGTCCACACCACCGTCCCTGAGATCCTCGCACCAGCTTAAGAGGCAAAGGGTGCCTCCTGTTGACACTGGGGCCTCTGCTCTGACACAAGCCCTGCCTGCCTGGCCAGCCCAGGCTCCATCCCTTCCCCTCGGGAAGGTCCATTCAAAGCCAAGTGCTCCATGTGTATAGGGGATCTTTCAAAGGCCAGACCCCAACAGGGCAAGATCTGAGAAGGGCCAGGATACTCCATTCCTTGAGATTTCTCATTATGTTTTTTCGTGGTCCCTCCTATCTCCTAAAATTCACAGAATCCCTTGATCTCCAAGTTGTCAGGAACCTTAATACTCAGCCACTCAATTCTTCCTGCAGGATTCCACCTGCAGAAAGTCATTCAACTTCTGCCTAAAAACATCTAGACACAGGGAACTCAGTTTCTCATTCCATCTTTAGTCAGGTCTGTTAGAATGTTCCTTATTTAAATTGTGACAAAATGCCTATGCTTCATAGTAAGTGATCCTGTTGGAATTTTAGAATCATGGATACATAGAAAACCTATAATGAAAGTTTGAAGGAATTAATTTAGCCTCTTCGTCTTCCAAGGAGTCCTTTCAATGCAGTGAGTTCCTGAGTGACCTCACAGGAAAAGTCAGTGATATGGATGGACTCAAGCCCAAGCTTTCTGACCCAGTCCAGGTGAGCAGATCACCACACCAGCCGTCCCTCTTTACTTCTGGGATCAAATTCCACAATAAGGTTATAGCCCTTTGGGACTTCAAGTTCCTTTGTGCGGAATATATGACTTCAGGTTGGTTCCTAACTACTGTTCTCGTTAAATGTCAGATATTTTCCAAACAGAGCAAAAAAGCTTCAGTAGAAGACCCAAGATGGGCACCAGGAGGTGGAATGGATAAAGAAGAGAGAGAATATTTGAAGGATAAACCTCAGTGTGCTCCTGTCCAGGGTCCCACTGGGGGAGAACAGTGCCCAGCAGTCCTCCTCTGGTCCTCCAACTCTGGATACAGTTGGGAGCAAGGTGGTGGAAATGGGAAACAAGAGAGTGCCGTCAAGGTCCAGGGGGCAACTCAAAAGGCATGGTGTCCCTCGAGCTGTGTCAGGTTCTCTAGTTTAGAAGATGCTTCCCCATCCATTTTCATATTTGGTCTTCACAATTACATGGCAATGTAGACCATAATCATCCTCATGGTATAAAGAAACTGAGGCTTAATGGCACTAAATGTCGCTTGACCAAATTCAGAGAACTAGTCATTGGCAGAACAGACTAGAACCAAGGCATCCAGCCTCCTAGTCCAGTGATGTTTCACTAGGACATGCTACCTGGGGGAACCCTTAAACTGCGAGATAACAGTAATAGCCAATACTGTTTGAGTACTTATTATGGGCCACGCATGCTTCTGAATGCTTTATCCATTTCGCAGGTGAGGAAACTTTGGCACAGAGATGTTATGTAATCTGTCCAAGGATCTCTAAGTATAAAGATATCAAGTTAGAATTCAAACCCAGGCAGTCTGAACTACAGTGTTCTGCCTCTCTGTGGGTACCTGCAAACCAGCAGCCTGGGGCTTCAAGGACAGAGTCCTAAAAAATCTCGTGTTAAGGCCAGATTTTGGCCCATGAGATCACTTCTAACAATGCGCCCTGGTTTTTATCTCCTCATAAAATGGTTTATATTACTAAAACTGGTGATGCACCAGTTTAGAAGCCACTTGGGTCTCAACTTCATCTATAGCTGAAAATCATGAATTTGAACGGTTAATTTTTTTTCCCTCTCCTCTCTTTCTTTCCCTTCTTTTTTTTTCCCCCCTCCCTTTCCCACCAGAGTGCACGAAGCCAGACTTTCAAGTCAAGCTGAGTGAGGAACAACCCAGGGAGCAGCGTGAATGGCTTGGCCTTTTCTTCCCCATGCCCTCTAGATTCATCCAGATCCACATGCAGGGTTCCAGTATTAAGCTGGGTGTTCATGAAAAAGTCCGGAGATCAGGTGGCTCGGTGGTTCCTGCTCCAATCTGTCATTCTGTAGGCCAACACCTACCAGCTTCCCTACACGCCAACCTCCTCCAGAGTGAAAAGCTAGATCCTGCCCTCGATGAGACATCAGGGCAAGAGTCTAAGACCTACATGTTTGTGGCCACAAGCTCATCCTCTTTCTGTTCCCTGGGGCTTCATCCTGTGCTCCAGACTTCTGTGGAGACCAATGGCATTTGGGCCAACACTGGCCTTTCAGATTCCTAGCTGTGAAAACTCAACTCTTGGTCCTGAGTCAGTTTGCATTATGGAGAAGAAGAGGTTAAAGGCACACGTATCGAGTATGTCTCCAGTATTCACATTTGTCCTCCCTTATGCTTCTCACCCCCTTCAGAATCGTTTGTCTCTACTTTTCCTTGGCTTTCTGCCTTGTTTTACTGCAACAGTCTCTCTTTCCCCACTCTTCACCACCACTTTCAGAGTTACCATCCTCAAGTTCAGCTCCAGGCATGGCATTCTGCTGCTCTAAACTCTTCTGTGGCTCCTCGTTGCCCACCATCTTAACTCTTAATAAATCCTTAACGTAGAATTCCTTCCCTAAGGCCTTACCTAAGTTGACCACAGCTTGCCTTTCCAGAAGGTGAGCCAAACTGATTGTAACTTTTCCCAGAGGGAGTTAGTAGCCATTGAGGGGATTGCCAGGCTCTGCAAATCCATTAGAACAGAAAGTGGTCTGGACCCCTGGCTCACTTTACCTAACTACCTACTTTTCATCTCCTGCACCTCAGGTTTCCTACTCATTCAATGAATACTTAGGGTCAAATAGACTCAGGGGTCCCTTAAGAGTGGAGGAAGCATGCACCTAAATCTGGAAGGCCTAGGGATACTTAAAGTTGAAGATCCCGCCTCAGTACCTTAGTGACACTTTGGAGTCACCCAGGTACTTTATCAAACTCTGGATGAAGCCTGGGTCCTACTCCAGACATTCTGATTTAATTAGTATGGAGTGTTACTTAGTCATTGGGATTTTTAATAGCTCCCTGGAGGATTCTGATGTGCCATGGAGTCTGAGAATACAATTCTACCTGAAAGGCAGGCACGGAAGGGCAATGACACGACGTTTATCACAGGGAGATGTTGCCCACACCATGGTCCAGACTGAGACCACCTGTGTAGGAGATGGACCCACCACTCCCACAGCAGCTGGTAAGTATTCTCCTCACCTCCTAGGCCACCTACAGTGGCCTGGGTCAGAGAAACCTCCTGGAGATGGGATTCTATCCACCATTACTGCCCATCCGTGAACACCATTGCTTCCAGCTTTCTGTGCCCAGTCCTTGTGCATGGAGCCATCGCCCCACGTAAGGTGTGAAGGCTGGTACTATCAACCCTGATCTCATCCGATTGTGTACCCCGCAGCTCACCCAAAAATGTATTCCTCTTACCTTTGCTGGCGTACATGTGAAAGACAAGATTCAGATGTCTCTCAGCCTAGGCGACATCTTCCTCCTATGCTGTCGTCAGTGAACTGCTGAGCCGGAGTGGAGAGGCCAGAGGACTGGTCTCTGTAACGCTTTAGGATTGCTGGTGGTCAGGGCCCATCCTTCCAGATGCACTGAGCTGTGCCCTGTCTCAGCCCAGGGTAAGAGCTGCTAGCTTGGCTCCGGAACTGGACGTGAGTGTGGGGCCAGCCGGCTGGTGCTGGTCAGAAGGTGGGGGCCCACCCAGATCGGGGAGCCCAAGCCACACATTTTCACTGCGCTGCAAAAGTTTCATTTTAAAACCTTTGGAAAGAGATTACCAAACATCTGAAAAAATAAAGTGGTGGTAATAGCGACCTAGGACAAACTCCTATTCTTTGCTCCTCTTTGTGACTTTTGGGCTTGTTCTCTGACGTTTTGCACGTTTACTTGGGGTGAGCGAGATATATCTGCCATTTATGCTCCATACGCACTGCCCATTCTTTTCTACTTTGCATTATATGTACTCAGATGTATGGGCTCCATCAATTACTTCTGGCTGATAAGGAGTACCAGCAACAGATCGGAAGGACAGAGCAGAGTGATACTGGGATATTTAATGTTGTGTATGCCTGTATTTCTCCATTAAAGACCATAATTCTTATAAAGCTATTTTTCTTCTGTTTTCCAGTAATTGCCCACCTCCCTCTTGTTCCTTCAAGCCTCCTGGATGTGACTAGCCTGTAGGATACCGCACTATTTCTCACCATTTTTTTTGGGGGGAGAGAGAGAGAAAGAGAGCAGGGGAGGGGCAGAGAGAAAGGGAGAGAGAGAATCTTAAGCAGGCTCCATGCCCAGTAGGGATCCTGACATGGGGGTTGATCTCACAACCCTGAGATCATGACTTGAGCTGAAATTAAGAGTCGCTTAACTGATGGAACCACCCAGGTTCCCCAGGCTTGCCACTTTTTAAAAATCGTGCCAAGGGCTCTGTAAATACCTCCTTTCTTGAATTCTTCCTGTACTATTACACTCTCCTACTTGGACCATGAGCGATTCAAGGGGAGTGTGTGTGTGTGTGTGTGTGTGTGTGTGTGTGAGTGTGTGTACTTATGTGTGTTTGTGTATGTGTGTGCATCATATATGTTTGTGTCTGTACATATGTTTGTGTGTATGAATGCATGTGTATTCGTGTGTGTGTGTGTTTGTGTGTGTGCACTTGTGTACGTGAGGGTTAGGGAACACAGCTTGCTTAGGTAGGGGTAGAAATGAGCTCTCTAAGGCAATTTTTCGGCTGAGGAAAAGCATCCAGTCCTGGCACTGTCCTGTGTCCCTCCTGCCCGACTCTCCTCAATGACTTGCATGACCGTTATGGACCTGCCCTCCAGGGCTCCTCTTTTTAAGTCTCTGTCCCAAGTAAGGACAAAAGCTCCTTTCCTCATTTCCCCAGACCATGGTTAAGACAGAATGACACTTTGTGCCACTGCTGTTTGTTAAGTCGTAGAAAATAAAAATATCCTTATAGTATACTGCTTTTTCTGGTCTGGCTCCTCCAAGGAGAAGATACCAAGACAAGATCAAACGTGCAAGGATTTTATGAGGGGAAATGCATTTGTGAGAGGAAATCAGCAAAGACCCGGACGAGGCTGGGAGAGCCTTCAGCCTATAGAACAAATCTAACCCTGTGTGAAGGAGAAAGGGAGGGAGCACTGGGTTGAATGCCCTAGACTGCTCTGAAGTGTAAGGAAGGTTTGGCAAAGCCGTCAGGGAATCACTAAGCCCAAATGAGCTGACAGAGCAGTCCTGTGACTCCTAGAAATCGATCTGCCTTAATATCCCCAGTGCACTCAATCATTAGTGGGGAGCAGCCCGTGGGAGGGGTGGCCTTGGAGCAAACACAGTGATGGATTTTAGAGCAAGCATCTGAGTTCCTCTGTCAGTTGAGATCCCTGTCGTAGGAGGTCTGTGGGGCTCAGTCTCATGGCCACCAGAACTGCATCTCATTATCATGAAGGAGGCTATTGTCACACTGTCACAGGTCTGCCACTTTATCATTCCAAACCAGACTATAAAAGTCTCAAGGGTTTGGTTCATACTATTGGAGTCGATTTTCTAGCCATCCTGATTTCCCCGGAGCTATACTGGTGAAAAGGCAGACCTATGACAACCCCAGTCCTGCATAACCCTACATAATAGATAATATTACCTCCATTAAGAAAACTGAGGTTCTGAGAATCGAAGCATTCATTTACTTCCTGTTTCTTTCCTTTATTAAAAAGCACGAGCTGTCTATTATATTCTTAACACTGTGCCAGTAACTATGGCTAGCACAATAAACACGAAATTGTTTCTGTCTCCAAGGATCTTGCTGTCTAAGAGAATGAAGGAAAGACAAATTTACATGTGTGCAGTAAAGCGTTAACAGGGTTGTAATGTCCATATATACTATGGCAGACAGGGGCAAGAAAGGGGAGTGGTCAAGGCCACCGGTGAGGGTAGGGAAGCTCTCAGAGAGAAGCTGAACCATATGCCAAGTCCTTGTAGGTCTACCAGATGGACGTTGGGGGACAGAACCGCCTGGCACAGAGAGTCCTGAGGACAAGCACTAGGGTGAGAAGAAGTTTTGGTCTGTTGAATGGCATGTAGCAATTTAGGATGATAGGAGCCCAGTAAATGGGCGGGGAGCAGGAACTCCTGGAGAGATCAAAGCGGGATGGAGGAAAGACAGTCTGAGGGGCTAAATGGAGAAGAACATGCAAGTAAGGGGTTTGAAATGTATCCACTGGGCATTGGGTTATAAGCGGAGAAACGGTATGATCAGATTTACATTTAAGAAAGATTCTTCTAGAGGCGCGGGAGTGGCTCAGTTGGTTGAGTATCTGACTCTTGATTTCAGCTCCGGTCATGAACCCAGGGTCATGGGATCTAGCCCTGCTCTGCATGGGGACTGATTAAGATTCTCTCTCTCCCTCTCTCTCTCTCTCTCTCTCTCTCTCCCTCTGCCCCTCTCCCCCACCTGCACTCTCTCTCTCAAATAATTTTTTTTTAAAGAGAAAGATTCTTCTGACTGCAGGATAGAGAAGAAATTGAGGGCACAGGACGGGAGACAGGGAAGCCAGGGCGGTGGCAGCTATGACCGGCCAGCAAAAGAGAAGGGCCTAGTGAACCAAGGTAAAAGCAGTGGTTCTGGAGAAGGGACGGGGTCAGGAGATGGTGGGGACACAGCATCAGCCATACCCTGAGTGATGGGACTGAGGAGAGGGGAGGTGAGGAAGAAGTGACAGTGGTAGAAGCGATGCCCTAGGGACTATGTTTTTAAATAGAAGGAAGATACCGTTATGAAGTGTGGCAAGCAGAATCCATGAGCGCCCTTAACGCTCTCACTCCCCCAGTATAGACAAACTGGTGGTGTGCCAAATCTGTGACTATGATGGCACGTCAGTACTTAGGTTACATTATATAGCAAAAGTGAATGGACTTTAGGGGCGCCTGGGTGGCTCAGTCAGTTAAGCGTCCGCTTCAGCTCAGGTCGTGATCTCACAGTTATGAGTTCGAGTCCCGCATCGGGGTCTGTGCTGGCAGTTCAGACTCTGGACCCTGCTTCGGATTCTGTGTCTCCCTCTCTCTCTCTCCGCCCCACCCTACTTGCACTTTGTCTCTCTCTCTCTGTCTCTCAAAAGTAAGTAAACATTAAAAAAATGTTTTAAAAAAAGTGACTGGACTTTCCCAGATGCAATCAAGGCTCTTAAACAGCTGACTTTGAGTTAATTACAAGAAAGACTAGGCTGGGTGGGCCTGACCTAATCAATGAATTCTTTAAAACAAGATCTATAAGTCAAAGATGGTTTCTCTTGCTGGCCGTGAAGAAGCAAGGCACTATGAGTCCTACAGCTGCAAGGAATGATGCACTCTTGAGCAAAGGACCCTGTTATGCTGTGCCTGGCCTACTGATCCATGAAAACTGTGAGATAATAAATAGTGGGTATTCATTTAAGCTGCTCAATTCGAGGTAATTTTTCACACAGCAACAGAAAGCCCGTATGCTAGTAATCATCCTGATCAAAATAATTTTAATGTGATGTCTTTTATGTTCTTCAAGTAGATTTTATGAGCAGAAAACTTATCCAGAGGTCACTTTCAAATTAATTTTAAATATTCTATTAATTAAGGTTCCACATGAAAACCTCTAGTTCTCCTTTAATCCATTACTTTCAACTTAGAAATCTTATAATTCTGATTATGGAGCTGGTGAGTCTGACTATCACTTTATAAGGAGCTTTGATTAATGTTTGGTCCCAGTTACAAACTTATTAAGAAGAACATTTTGCACTGCATTGATAAATTTCATATTTGCTTTTACTTAAAAGAATGTGTCTGATAAATGTTCTCAATTGCTTAAATGATTCTTATAAATTTAATACACTAACCTTCTAAAGACAGGGATTCTTAAGTTTCCTTAATCATTTGAATACAATATAAACTAAGATTTCAACCTAAACTCATGCCTAATCATTCAGTTACTTATCAAAAATTGAAGTTACAAGATTGACCTGTACCCTAGTAGACTAACTTTTTTTTAACATGATAAGAACATGAAATACCAAAAATGCACAGACTTCTAAACATTAAAATATTAGTGATGTAAACTGACTATATAAAATGCTTACCCTTAATTCCAAATCTTTTTGAGTTAAAAGATACTTATATGTTAAAGGAAGAAACATGTCATCACAATTTTGGAAGGTGGTCCTTCTCAAATGGCTGAGCCTGCATTATGGCCAAGGACCTTGGCCAGAATGGGAGGTCTGGAGGTGCTGATGGCCAGAGAGATTTCTCATGGCCCCTTTTGCCAAAGGGAGCCCTTTTTACCATCCCAAGTCTTGGGCTCCATAAATTGGAGACAGACACCAACTATATCCTATTTGGAGTCATGTCATTACCTAGTTCTTCCATCTACATATGGATGAAAGTCTGCAGTCCCAGCCCTGGAGTCGCCTATGGCAGAGAATGGAGTTTGGACCCGGGATGTGACCCTCAGGTCACTCTGCTCCTGCTCATCCATCCTTTGCAAGAAATTCGCTTTCCACCAATACCAGAGCTTGGGGTTCCCAGGGGGAAAGAAGGGGCCAAAGAGGGGCAAAGGAGGAGGGTTCAACCGAAGGAGAACAGGTCTGGAAAAGTGCGTAGGTGGTTGGGCCGCTCTGTTTTTCCTTCAGGAGCTGGAAATGTAGGGGGAAGCTGTATGTATTATTCGAAGACTTGCCAATAGGCCAGGTCTCATGGTTGAATTCCCGGCCAACCAGTCAGCCTCGCTCTGAGAAATATTTCCCTTCCCCCCGCCCCTACTCCCTTGCCTGTTTTCCATGTGATCCCGTCCAAGTTGGTACAGACACCTTGGGTGGCAAACTCCATTTGCTCTCTGACACATGCCCTTCCACCTCTCCCACTGGCAAATATTTTAAGTTTGCCAGGAGCCAAGTGAGCTTTGGGTAACCCCAGGGATGTGACTCCTTCTCGGAAAATGATCTCTGGCCTTCAAGTATGTGTGTTTTCAGTCTTGCCGGTTCATTTGTCTGTCTCTGCCCTCCCCTTCTTCTCCTTTGTCTCCTTTTTATCTTCTCACCCCTTTATTTCATCTCTCTTACATCACCTTCTCATCCCTTCCCTCCCTTTTTTCTTCCCTTTGTTCTATTCTTCCGCACCAGGAAATTCATATTTATGGATTCCACAGCTGAGGGGTAATGGTGAAGATGTGGGGTAAAAAAAGTGTGTTAGCACCTATCCAAATAGTTCAGCTTGTGACCCTTCACTGCCCACCAGTGCACTTGACGTGCATTACCACTTGATCTCCAAAACAGTCTTCATGGATAGATTGATATGCGTTGTTTCCATCTTCCATACGTGAAAACTGCGGAGGGTGAGTAATTTCCCCAAAGTTAGCAAGCACAGTTGAATCACATGTCCCAGGAGGACGAACTCTCAGATCACACTTGGAATCACTCTGCCTTGGCAACCCAAGGACAATGACCTTCTGCATTTGACCAGAGGATTTCAATACTATTTTCCTGACATCCTCAACCTTGAAGCCAGGACCTCGCCAGGTGCCCACATCGCTGTGCCCCACCCTGAGCTTCTTAACAGGCCATCCCCACTAACGGAAAGTGTGGACATTATTTTGAGAAGGGCAGTGTTTATTAAATCTACACTAAAGGGTCAGAGTTCCTTGCTATTCATGCTTGCTGACATGTGTTAGGAATGAAGCAACCTCCTCTAGTCCTGGGTGGAGAGAAGTCATCTGAAATGTGAACACATAGGGTGAAAGAAGGGGGTGAATCTGATGAGATTCACAGAGTCTTGTCAGCTGGGGTAGAGGGTACATGATCTACATAGCTACAGTCTCTGTCCCAAGAAGATATTTGTTAATCGTCTGTGTCCTCTAGGTCTGGCATATGGTCCTCAATGGATTGTGTCTCCTTGTCCCTCTCATTCTGACTTGAGCTTAACCATGTGGTTGACTTTGACCAAGAGACATCATCAAATGTGACACAGCAGAGACACGGTAAACCCTTGCACATAGTAGCTTTCCTTTAAACTCAGCCAATGGGTAAAGAAGCCCAGGCTTTCCTGCTAGAAAAAGAGGCTACATGGAGAACTGGACAGCTCGGCCAACAGCCAGCCCCACCAGGGCCCCAGACCTGTAAGTAGAGCCATTTTGAATCCTCCCTCCCCAAATGGGCTGTCCCTGGGGACACCACATGACATGGAGATAAGCCACTCCACTGAGCCCTGCCCGAATCCCTGACCCGCAGAATAATGTGCAATAAGGTAGTTTTTGTTTTAAGTCACTAGGTTTTGGACTGGTTTGTTTTGCGGTAGTAACTGATACATGGTCCTCAAAAGGTACGAGTTGAGTCGTTGATCATTAGTTATTTTCATGGCAATTTCTCAGCCTGTCCCAGGACATCTCTGGCCCTCATCCTTGTTGGGACACTCTTCTCCTGAGGAAGAAAATAAGGGTTCATGAAATGAAAAGCAAAATAAAAAGGAACTTCCCAGGTAACTCATGGTGCCTCCTGGCCCTTCCAGTCAATTCATAATAGCAGCATTTGCGTTATAAACAAAGGAGTCCAAATCCTTTTTATGGGAAAAGAGGTTCCTTTTCACTTCTGGAGGTGCTCTGCTGACTGAAAACACTGGGAACTGCTTTTGTCTGTCCTAAGTGGCGAAAGGGTCTTTAGGCCCTGCAGGGAAGAAGCTATCTTATCTGGCTACACTGTCCACACTTGAGATCCTCAGAGAGAGCTATGGAACAGCAGAAAAGAGCAGCTTCAGGGTAAGAGATTCCCTAGGTTTGGAAATCCTTCCGATACAAGTTTGAGATCTACGCATGGATAGGTCAGAAGCTTGACATCCAGGGAGACGTCTGATTGCTTTTGGAGGGGAAGGAAATTCAGTCCAAGACGGTATGGGAGAGTCTCAGTTAATCAGCAGGTAGCGATGCCTATCTAGTCAATACAATAAATGTTCCCTTATCCCTGACTGAACAGCTCAGACCAGGATGGTACCCAGTTCCCACCACAGGCCAGGCACAGAGACTTCAGAGACCATTTCCCTCCTCGCCTCTTCTTCCTTGCCTGTGAAACGAGGGGCCGAACCAGCTGGTCCCCAAGTCCCTTCTGATGCCAATTCTCCCAGTCCTCTCCAGAGGAAGGTAGTGTCTGGTGCTTTCCTTTATTTGTCCTTCTGGCAGAGGCCTGGATTCTCTCCTAACACGCTAACAGGTTACACTGGAAAGAAGGGGGAAAGAAAACCACAGATTGGCCCTTTCCTTCCTGGTGGCTTCCCCAGGATCAAGGCCCGGGGAGGAAGTGGGGCCCGCAGCCTTGGCCTGCTGCGCTTTGGCTAGGACTTGTCACCAGCAGGATGAAATGGGGGCCGTGGTCAGCATGGGAGAGGAAAGGAGGCAGGTGGAGCCCGTCCTGGGGCAGGGAAGTCACACAAATAAGCAAGCAGCTGAGATAACAAGGACCTATTAAAGGAAAGAGTTATGTCAGAGGAAACGGGACCAGCCACCCCATAAATGGGAAAAATCAGGGAGGGTAGCAGAGTCCAGGTTCAAAGGTAAAGCCTTTTGAGAGGGCAGGAATGAGAAGGCAAAAGGGTGAGGCTCAGAGCTCCCGAATCAAATGAAAATACTTGCAAGCACATGGCAAAGAATGTGGGGAGAAATAATGTCGCCCAGTGGTGGCAGGTCACGAACCTGTGTCAGCAGTGGCAGAGAGAACAGAAGGAAGCAGGCAGGTGGGCAGGTTCAAGGGCTGATGAGAAACAGGGCAAAAGAACCGGTGTCTCAGATTTCCCCCACAGAGACGTCCTGCGAAGATGAAGTCATGAAATTTCAGACATAATTTAAAGTCACAACTGTGATTTATACTCTGTCTAGTGCTTTATGCTTTGCAGTCTATTTCATTTTATCTTTATAGTTGCTTTGGGAAATCAGAAGGGCAGGTGTCATCAACCTCATTTACTGATGAAGAAATGAGGTCCTTAAATGATTAAGGGTCTCGCCAAGGTCACAGAGCAGCCAGGGGACCCTAGAGAGTAGAATGCTTAACTGGTCATCAGAGAAGTCTCGGGTTCTGCTCTGAGGTCGACCTACTAATTTGCTGCTTTTAAAATATTACCTCATTTTTTGGGGGGCACCTGGGCGGCTCGGTCAGGTGAGCGTCCGACTTTGGCTCAGGTCATGATCTCACAGTTCATGAGTATGAGCCCCACGTTGGGTTCTATGCTGACAGCTCTGAGCCTGGAGCCTGCTTCCGATCCTGTGTCTCCCTCTCTCTCTGCCCCTCTCCTGCTCATGCTCTGTCTCCCTCTCACAAATAAATAAACAATAAAAAGTTAAAAAATAATAAGTAAATAAAATCTTATCTCATTTTTCATATACTGAAATAAACATATTCATGAGACTTACCGTTCCTTACTACCATCATTTCTTACCTAATTGAAATTTGCATGCAACATTTACATGAATAAAAACAAACTATCGCAAACCATTTGGAGAGAGGCCATGACATTATTCCAATTATAAGAAGAAGGGTTTGGAAAAGTCCTGTGCAGTTGAAAACCAGAAGGGAGAATGAAAATTTAGTTCTTTACTCCCGCTTCCTGGAAAAGAGTTCAACACATAGCTGTGTGCTGGGAAAAATATTTTAATTGCAACCTATCTTAAATGTTTCCTCTGGTAAGGAACAGCGCTGTGCTGGAATCACAGAGCTCCCTCATTTGTTTGTAATTGAGGTGAAGTTTCTCTTTATGCTTCTGAAGGAGGACTGCTAGCTGGATTTTCATCAGAAAATGAGCCGTGGTGTTCAGTGTGAGAAGGAACACAGAGAGTGGGTTCTACCACTGCCCGGCTCATCGGCAGCAGAGGAAAGGGAGAGCGAGGGCCAACAGCTGAAACGTGGGGGCTTCGGAGGGAGGCTGCCGGCAAGAGAGGGGGAAGGACAAAATGTATTCAGCCCCAAAATGAGGTTGCCTACAAAGATCTTGGCAGCAGGGACTGGCTAGGTGGCATTGACCAGGCAAAGACGATCCACACCACAGGGGCAATGTCATTTCCCAATAAGAAGCATGGACGATGAGGGATGTGTTTATAGGAGACTTGCATCGGAGTCTGGGAACTGTCCCCGCTCTCCAGGAGCGGTGTGGACATGTTCCGTAAAGAGGGGGGAGAAACGCAAGAAGGAAATCCCAGGGTAGAGATGGGGAGGTGAGAAGGCTCAGCGTGTGCAGGAAGCACCAGAGAGGTCAGGGCTGCTGGCAGGGGTCAGCACTAGAAGCAGGTGACAAACATTTAGGAGAGACATTTGGGACATGTTGTAGGAAGTCCAGGGAGGTAGGATGACCCTCAGGGGCAACACTGAATCAGGAGATTTAAGCATTCATCCAACTCTGGTGCCACTGGCCATATGCTCCTGCTTAGGTTGTGTTCTCTCTCTCTCTCTCCCCCCCCCCACCCCACCTCCACTCAGTCCTATTGTTTGTATAACAAGGTGGTTGAAGAGATCACAATGGTGAATATGTCTTAAATTGTCACTCCACTCAGTCCTATTATTTGTATAACAAGGTGGTCGAAGAGATCACAATGGTGAATATGTCTTAAATTGTCACAGTGAGGGGCGCCTGGGTGGCTCAGTCGGTTGAGCATCCGGCTTCGGCTCAGGTCATGATCTCACAGTTTGTGGGTTCGAGCCCCGCGTCGGTTTCTGTGCTGATGGCTCAGACCCTGGAGCCTGCTTCGAATTCTGTCTCCCTCTCTCTCTGCTCCTCCCCTGCTCTTGCTCTGTCTCTCTCTCCTTCAAAAATATATAAAAACATTGAAAAAAAATTTAAAATTGTCACAGTGAGCCAGGCCTTGTTCTAACATGTATGAATTCAATCCTCCAACAGCCTTGTGAAATAGGACCTGGGATTACACCCATTTTACAGGTGAGGAAAGCAAGTAAGTTCTCTGGGGATGCACAGCTAACGAAGCAGAGTAGCTGGAATATACAATCCTGCCATCTGATTCAAGAGTGTGTGCTCTTCTCCACCATTCTGTGCTACCTCCTTAAGTCCTCCCAAATCAGCATTAAACTTAAGTGTAGGTGCACCTGGGTGGCTCAGTCGGTTAAGCATCTCTTGACTTCGGCTCAGGTCATGATCTCACGGTTTAGGGGTTCGAGCCCTGCGTCAGGCTCTGCACTGACGGTATGGAACCTGCTTGGGATCCTCGCCCTCTCTCCCTCTCTGCCTCTGCCCGCCCCGCCCCGCCCCCCCCCCCGTCTCTCAAAATAAATAAACTTTAAAAAATAAATAAAATAAACTTGTGTAAAGTTTAACGAGCTGCCATCTTCCCGAGCGAAGAATAGGCCACGTAAGACTTTTCCCCAAAACGACAAAGGCATGCCTCTCTCCTCATGCAGCCTGGGCTCACCTCAGACTCCTGCCCTACCCAGGAGAAAAAGTCACCGGGCTGAGCCCTGAGGCCTGGCCTACCTCAGGGACAGTGGACGGGCAGGCAGGGGGCGGGGTCATTTAGTAACCACTTCAGCCCCCATAGAATTTCTGCTTCAACAATGACTGCTTATAGCACGCCTGGCTGCTGTCCTTGTCATAATTGTGCGCTCCAATCAGTCACTTTGGTCTGAGAAGTAATAATAAAAAGTGATTATCAATGTGAACCAAGGCAATCCTAATAAAAATAATAATTGAAGAGCCTTCCAGGGAAGACAGGGGTCACAGAACACAGAATTATAAAATACTGCAGTCAGCTTGCTTGGAGATCATGCATCCAACCCCTTCATGTTTCTGGCAAAACTGAGCTCAAAGAGGCCAGTCTCTTGCCTGAGGTCACACAGCTCATGGACCCAGCACTCTGACCGGTTCTCACAGTTCCCAGGTCTGTTTATCGAAGAGCAGGCTGGAAAAGGCAGACATCTTCTTTTCCACTTTTCCCAGAGTGATTCTTGGGTTCCCAAGACATACAGAGCTCCCGGGTAGATGTGAAAAGTCTGAGATCATGGGCTCTGTGAGCAGAGTGGAGCCTCACCTGATCCATACTTCAGCCTATGGGGCGTTAAAGGTCAAATGCCTGTAGCCTCCAACAGTCCACCTCCTTGTGTCCCATCCTGAGTCCAGAGTGATTTTCAAGCTCTGGCCTTCATCCCCGGGAAGAGGGGCCGCAGCACGTAGAGTCCTTAGGACTTTGTCAGCTTTAGGCCTATCAGGGGACTCACGCTTCGGAAGGATGGTTTTCAGTGCATTTCTCAACACAGACGATCCACTGCTTTCGGGTTAGGCCCAGCGAAAACCTGCCTCACAAATGGAAAGGCCGCGTGTGCCCTGGCCCCAGGCAGTCACGTGACGAGTTTATCAATTCAAATCTCTGGGCCCCACTTCCGCAACTGTACTGTAAATGGACTTGCGATGAAGCCTGCCTCCCACGGCTCCTGGGAAGTGCCCAGGGCCTCACTTGCCCCGGTTGTGCGGCACCATGTGGAGGAGCCCCGTCTTGCTGGTGAGTCGGGCTCGGCTGCCTCTGCCAGCCCAGGAGGCACGAGCCCAAGCTAAAGACCTAGAAAGGTCCTAACCCCTGAAAAGCACACAGCATATGCTGAAATGTCAACCACCTCTCTGTGGGTTCCCCCAGTCTCCCTACTTGTATTTGGGGACACTTGGCAGGTGCGTGCTCTGCCTGTTGGTTTATGCACATCACTCTGAGTGCATTCATTTGAGCTAAGAGGGGGGAAAAGAAATCTCCCAAAAAAGCATATATACACCAAACCGTCTGGTCACAGCTCCTCAGGCTAGTTCTAAACATCTCAGTGAGATGAGAGTGTGGGGGCCGCTGGCCGGGGACAAAAAGTGCCCTATTTCACTCCCGCTTCAGCACTGGGCTCTGTTTTCACCAGCCCACATGACATTCTTATTCTCAGCTGCCTTCTTTCTTTCATTTTTCTTTTTTTTTTTTTTCCCCTTGTATTTTCAAACCCCAGTCTCATTTCAAAATAACTGAAGTCCTTGACCCGACATTGCCCTCCCCGTTCCGGGGGAGCCGCCCCAGGAGGTCTCTTAGTTTATGTCATCGGTCATGAAGCTACCCCCCAGCCTGGGACCCTCAGACACCCTCGCCCACACAATGCTCTCCCCACACGTCCCTCACTGTCCCTCTTGCACCCAGATGCTGGTAGCTCTGAGAAAGCCTAGTATGGCCATGGTCGCAGGTCAGCCATATTGCCTCCCTAGATAATTAAGTCATTCTTTTCAGCGACCATGCAGAGTGTACTTGCACTGAAACACAACCTGCTTTGTCTGAGAGATTTCTCTGCAGAGATGCCCTCTTGTCCTTCTGCTCAGCGTCATCCCTGGGAGCATCTTGGGCACATGGCCTGCCCCATCTTCAGTCTCTAGTGCTGTGCACCAACTACATTTTATAGGAAAAAAAAAAAAAATATATATATATATATATATATATCCCTTAAGTCGTTTTCTTAGCTGGGCACCCATGGGGGAGAAGGTACAGACAGCCAAGGAGCAAGGGTTGGTTAGCAGTGTGCTTTTTTTTAAAAGAAATCAGAGCAAATTCTCATCTGCACAGTTCAACGTTTCCTACAGACTAAGACTCCTAGGGCTGCAAGGAACTAGGAGGGATTATTCTTGCCGCAGAGCAAGACTCCACAGTGATCATGGCAGACAGCTTGCCTCCCCTTCTTGAAGATTCCTTAAGGAAGGAGGCCTCAGTAGTTTTCCTTTGCCTTACACGGCAGGCTTTCACAATTCTGGTTGCAGGAAGCAGTTTCTTGATGCGAACCCATTCCTGGTAGATCCCATGAGGTCTCTGATCTGACTCTGATGTTCCTAAGTTTCCACCGCTCGTATTCTCCTGCCCCCACTCTGGACATCCCCATCAACTGCCCCTGGCAGGATCGAAGACCTGAGACTCCCAGGAGAGAAGCCGCCAAGCCTGCTGCAGGAGGGAGAGGGGGAGCAGAGGCAGACCAAAGATCATGCCCCACTGAAGGAGGAGACTTCCTCTGGTATGAATGGGAATGTGGGCTCAGGAGGGGTCAACCTTTGGGCCTCCTAAAAAGAAGCCAGAAATCCAGATTTTTGTATGAAATCTTCACACATAAGTCTATGGGTTGAAGGCAGAACGAGAGCCTCCCGTTTTCCACAGCTTCTCCAGACAGGGAGCTCTGGGACGGGATGCACCGGCTCTCCATTCTCCCCCAGGATGCATTCAAATGGATTAATGAGCAGACGAGTCTCCAGCTCCTGACATTCAGGAATGGTCCTCTTGAGCCCCACCCTTTCAGCTGACTTTCCCTGAGGGTCCTTCCATGGTCACAAACTAGAGTCCGGGAACTTGAAACCTTCGAAGGCTATAACGAAGGTCTTTTTAACTATTAACAGCACAGAGGTGCTGGGCATTTGTGTGGAGGACATTTTTTTTTTTACTTGAACTTTTCCCAAGCCACCGTGAAGTCCAGGAATTGGTTAACTGATCATTCCGGCAAAGGTTCACGTTCTAAACACACACACTTACTCGCCTTTAAATGATTGGTCTTTAAGCAAACCTGGCCTACGAGGTAGGATCCAAACAGGACAAGACTTCCTTCGCCCGTGCCCACTTTTCATGTGGAAAAGTATATGTAGTTAATGAATAAGTAAAGTGTTTTGGAAAACACAGGAACAAAAACACGAAATTACGGACCCCGGCAAGGGAAAGCGACACATGGGGGCCTAGTTGGGAGAAAGTTTGGAAGGAAAGCTGAGGTTGGCCAATATCCCTAGTCACGTGGTGGAGTGATCCTTAGCTCCAATAGAAGCCCTAGAAAACTGCTCCCCATGCCCACCCCTGCTGATGCCCCAAAGCGTGTTTCCTATCTGGGGGAGCCCCCGACAAAACGGGCCCGTGATTCAGGTGAAGAACCGTGCACGCCTGCGGCCCTGGGAGCTTGGTCTCAGGAGATCACTGCTCTTAGGTCGACTCCCCTGTTGACGAGAATAAGAGACTCCGGTTCCAGGGAACAACAGATGGAAGGGAAATTCTGACACCCTGGGAGCCTGGGAGCCTAAGACCTCAGGAAGAGGAGGAGGGCGGGGCTCCAGCCCAGATGCCCCTAGAGGGACGGGAAGGGCCAGCTACGGGAAGAGGAAAGCGGATCTTGCTTTGGGACTTGCCGTGGAGAGACGGCCCTCCCGGAGGCTGTGGAAGATGAGCTGGGAAGCACTTCAGGACGAGGGGATGCCAGAGGCCCGGTGTAGCCCCAGCTGTGCTTCCCTGGACTCTGCCTTTAGAGTCCCCTGCCCCCTGGGTCAGTCCTCACAGGTCCCCGGGGCTGGGTGGCAGCTGGCTCCTGGTGGCATTCATGAGCCCTGTGATTAAAGGGGAGTGTTTGGCCTTCCCGAGCGAGGCTGGAACCACAGGGACGAAATGATCAGGAAAAGACACTAAATTGGGAGCCTGAAGAACTACTCTTGCTCTGAAATTTGCCTCTAATTAGCTTTAGACTTAATTCCATGTATCTGCCGAAAACGGGGTCAGTCGGGATCATCTTTCAGCTCTCAGTTTAACAGGGTTTCCGTGTCGGCTTTTTCTGCAGCCTCCCTACTCACAATCAGTTTTCCCACCCTGAGACACACACATCACACACACACACACACACACACACACACACACACGCATACACCATATACACACACCGCACACACCCATGACACGGGTCGAGTATTTGAGGAAACTGAGGCTCCGAGAGGCTGAGGAACTCCCCCGCTAGACCTCAGTGACAGATCTGACCTTGTCACACGGGCCCAGGCTTGCAGCGGGTGCAGAGACAAGGAGCACATTTCCCATCAAAGTCCTGCCGGCTTCTCTGCCTTGAGCACCACCTTTCCTACGTTTAGGAAAAAAAATATGTGTATCTTGCTCTCTACACATGCACGTAGCAGTCACTTACACATCTATGCTTTCCCAGGTATTTTTAAAGAGAAGAATAAAGTCGGTTTGTTTCAAGTTGTTTTAAAGAAAACACCAGGTTTAAAAAATTTGTAATGGGTCAATGACAGCACAGGCGGGGCAGAATTAGGGCAAAAACAAAAAGACTGGCATGACAGTCTTCGTACCGGGAAGCCCTCACCGGCCCACCAGAAGAGCTCTGCCAGCCAAGGCGTATTTCCTCACACTGAGCTGAGTTTGTGCCCAGTCGTGTCTTCACAGGCGGCAGGGTGCAAATCTGATCTCCCGCAGGCTGTTTCTTCAAACGCGCCAGGCCAAGGAAGGGCCATGAAGACCCTCCTCTCATCTGCCCTCAGCCCCCTCTGTTATGCCACCTGCCGCCAGTCTCTCTGTCTCACACTTACGTCTGCCCAGAGCCCCCTCTTGTCCCACTTCCCAACCACACAGGTCACACTGTGGGAACAGAGGCAGCCCCTGCCACCTTAGCATGTGGCCCGCAGCGAAAAGGTCAGGGAACTTACAGTCAAAATCAATCGCACTCGCAAAGATGCCAACAGAAACACACGCGTGTGGAAAATAGTAGAGATGGATTTTACGGAGGAGGGCGGGACTTGGATTACACAGGAGGCTGAGAATCTGGACCGTTTTGTCAGGAGCTGCGTCCTGGAGGTAGTGAGCCGTAAACAGGGGTTTAGAGCGAAGGAGGAATGTGTTGGGTGGGCCCCGGGGAATGCGTCAGGCCAATGCAGGAGCATGAGGGATCGGGCACAGCCAGCAATGCAGGGACAGAAGCCGGTGCCAGGAGAGGACACAGGGAGACAAAATGTACAGAGCGGGGTCACTGTGCCTAAGATCAATGGTCCTACCTGAGCCAGAATCACTTACTGAACTTTTAAAATTATAGATGCCTCAGGGCCACCCAGATCCCGAAGGTCTAGACAGGCATCAGTAAGTTCCTGCTTGTTCATCTGTTAACTCCTCCAATGACTGAGCGTGCAGCCAGAGTTAAGACCATTGACTCGTTGAGAATAAGATCCTGGGCATATAACAAAAGAAGGAGAATCAGACAGATGTGGTCCCTGCCCTCACAGCCCCGTAGAGTCCAGAAGAAAAGATAAACGTTAAAGACAAAACAAACACCCAATTACAAATTGTGGTTTGGGTTGCACAGGAAAAGAACAGGGCCGGGGGTGGGTGGGGGGGGTGTGTGTCACAGTGAATGGCGCGCCTCTCCAATTTCTGGGAGAAGGTATTTAACAGTAATAAACACCACAGAATTCAGTTACATGAAATCAGCTACGTAAATTGTGACCAATGCTTCCATTTGTTGTGCAACAAGATAAACATTGCAAAATGTAATCAAGCCTTTAAAAATTAAATAAATAAATAAGTAAAATGGGGCAGAAACCATAAAGAGGAGGAGTTTTCTTACAATCTGTGAGAAACCTGAGTTTCAGCTTCCCCCAGAACTTCACAGAAGTGAAAAGAAGATGATTTGAAGTTATCGTAGCCTGGTGGTGTATTTTACAGCACGTGATGCTGGGATTTGGAAGAGGGTGTTTGGGGGAGGTCAGTAGGGAGACAGAATGGGGAATAATGCATAGAAATCTCCAGAAAGCATCTCAGCTGGTGATGCCACAGGTGGAATTTGTTTCTTTAAAAAAAAAAAAAAAAAAAAAAAGACTTCTTAAAAGTACCTCTCCAAGGTACTTCGTTTCTTTGAGCCTCGGTTTCCTCATCCATATAATGGAGGCCGGATTCCTAGCTCCCCCGTGGAAACTTTTGAAGCTCATGGAAATTTTGCTTGCTGGGTGCCAAGCACTGTACTAACAGCCCTGTGCCTCACGAGGAGAGGAGCTGCCATCAGCCAAGCATCAACTGCGGACCAGGCACCGTGTGTCACGGTTTCATCTGTTTCGCTCCTCCCAATAAACTCGGCACCTTGGACTCTCCCAAGAATAATGTGGGAGGGTGTGGTCAGATGGCAGGGCTAGGGGAGAGGGAGGACAAGAGAGAGAGAAGGAGACAGAGAAAGAAGAAGGATGAGAAGTAGAGAGAGGGGGAGAGGAGGGGGGAGAGCCAGCAGGTGGGAAAGAGCAAGATCTCAGGGCGAGGCGGGTGGAGGGAGAAAAAAAAAAGAGGGAGAGGGAAGCCTGGCTGTAGGTGGCGGGCAAAGTCTGCTATCCTTCCCCGTCTCACTGAGGCTTTAGTGGATGACCCCCTCTGCCTGCTGACGCATCTGCTTTCCCAGTCCAGGGTGTTCTGCTCAGTTTCCTGAAGCCACGGCCCCTCCCCTGCATCCCCTCCTCGCTCTTCTTTTCCCAGCCTCTCCCGGGTCCCAGGGTTTACATGAAGCCTGTACCCCGGACGCCTCCGGTTTGCTCAGACAATTGCTTAAGTGCCATTTAAGAGAATTGAGGCGACAGACCTTTAAACACACGTTGGTTTCACTGACATCCGCAAAGAGGAAATAGACTTCCTTCCACGAGTGGGAAATTCTTCTCACGGCAGTTACTCCAAGAGGGAAGCACAGGCAGTTGGGCCTCCGCCACGGGCTCAAGGAATGTGGGCAGTTCTGCAGACTGCCTTCCCCTAGAGGCTGGTCAGAGTTTTGGGGCGATTCCCAGGGGTCCTTAGGGCTCACTGGCCTTGAGTAAATTTTCCTTTCCAGAATAAAAAGGGGCATGGATCCCTGTATGGTTTACTTTCAGAGGCTTTAGCGCAGTCCCCAGGTATCAGCTCCTGCTCCCGGGGCTGGTCCCTGGAGTCAGGTGCACCTGCCCCACTCTTCTGTGGGGTGGGAGGTGACAGGGGCGTTTTCTCATTGACAGTGTTAGAATTAATTATCGACTTTCAGTTCTCTACAGACCTTGCACCCCGGGTGCCCATACCCGGGGAAGACCCATCTCAGCCCCCCACCCTGTGGGCCACTGCCCATGCTTACCAGCCACATTGGGTCAAAGAGACCAAATATAGGGTCAGGCCACACTGCTTCTTACATTTCCGAGGAAAGGCTCTGTGTGCCTCATCACAGGCGCAGCAACACTGATGACCCAGGTCTCGGGTCAAATGTCACCTTCCCAGAGGGCCCTCCCAGCGACCTTCCCTAAGGTGACCTCGTTCTCTTTCCCAGGCTCTCTCTGTGGCAGGCCGCCCTGCTTTCTTTTCTAAGGGCTTATTTCCTTAACCCAGGCCACCGTAGTGACAGACTCCTGGCACCCTCCACCCTGTCGGTCTCTACCAGAACCCTGTGCGTGGGGCAGAGGGGGGCTCATCACAGACTTGGGATGATGTTCTTATGGCGCATGAAGGAATGACACGGAGGTCAGCATGAGAGCCTGGGATTCCCCGGAGCCCCTCTTCTCTCTCCCACAGCCCTGTCCCTGCCTTAGCCCTACCCTCAAAACATCCTTCTTTTTCCTCTTCCTCCCTGTGAGAGTGGAAAGCACTAAGCCCTTAGAACCATCGCTTCTGGGTCCAGCCCCTCTGCTTTTTTCTAGCTGTGAGCTTTTCTGTTAACTATGCAACTATAAGCACATGGATGAGAGCGGGACTATTGCGAGCATTAAAAGAAAGAACTATACTGTAAGCCTGGCATATATTACGTGTTCAATTAATACTAATTGCCTTGCATTCTTCGTTTCTCTCCTCTCCTCTGTTTCCTTCCTATCACTTTATTCCCTGTCTTTCCGTCAACGCTTATTCTCTCCTCATAAAGATTCTGCCAGAATCATCAGCAGGATTTATGCACTTGACACGCACTGAGTGAGGCGGGCATGAATGTTAAGGAAGCTGTCTCTTCCAAGGGAGAGGGAGAAAAGTTTAAGGCAGAGTGTTCTGAAGAAATGTCAATGGCAAGACCCAGGAGGAACCCAGAGACAGGGGCTGGAGGTGACGCACCCAACAGTGATATTTGGTCACACGTTCAGAGCAGCAGTTTTTTGAGACCCTAGCCTACTTATCCTGGAGACCACCGTGTCAGCACCGTGGGGCAGGTAGATTTGAAAACACTTAACTACATCAGACGTGTGGTGGGGGAAAGAATCCTGGATTGGGGAGGAAGAGACTTCTTTCCACACCCCCACCCGGCTCTGCCCTTAGCCAGCCTCGGGGCCTGGGAAAAGTCCACTCACTTCTGGGACCTCAGCCTACCCTCTGACAATTGAAGTGAGACAGGAAGTTCTCACAGCTGTCTTCTAGACCTGACATGTCATGGCTACGTCAGACCAAAGGCCGTATGCAGCCTTTCTAGAAAAGGGAGGGAGGGCAGAGAGGCGGCAGAAGCTTAGCGAAGCACCATTTAGGGGGGTTTTTTTGTCTGGTCTTTGCTTTGGTTCGTTCCTAATAATCTCATCTGTAGCAGATTCTATTCAGCTTGGCTCTGTTCTCACTGTCTAGGGTTGGTGGGCTAGGACTAATTCTGCATTTTCTCCATCCAGCTTTGCCGGGGTCTCACCTCCTCTCCAGTGGAAGCTCTTCTCGGGCACACGAGAGCTGAGAGCTCTCGGAGGTGCCTGCAGACGGACCGGCCTCTCTTCTGCTATATTCATCTGAAGCCACGGCAACCCTCTCTGGGCCAAAGCTGCTCACTAATTAATACATTTCACAGGGTGAATGGAGCACTGGCATCGTTACCAGCTTGGGGCAGCTCCCAAAGCCACGGGCCTTGCTCAGTGCCCAGAAGGAGCCCTGCCTGGAGACAGTCAGTGCCAGCGCCTCACTGCCATGCCAACGCCTCCCCCTTCTCCTCTGAACCCGGACATGTGCTGCCTGCCAGCACCCCCCAATTCCCCGGCTGTATCATTCTCTCCTTCACCTGCTCGCATCTCCACGGCGCAGGGCACAGTCCTGAGGCACCTGATCGATTTCTCATCCTCCCCTTCTCCAGGCAGAATGATGGATTGACTCCGGAAAACCCATTAGGGAAGGGCTGAGCCATCCTGCATTTCCGTCAGGCCTGTCCAGGTGACTTTGAGTCAAGCCACTGAGAGCCATTTGGCTGCGGGACCATCTCTGCGGGGCACCATGTTTACTTGGGCTGCTGACCCTGGCATTAGAGGAAAAGATGAAGGATTAGTGACACTTGGTGACCAAGCCCCTTCCCCTCGTCCATCCCTGCTGGGGACTCTTTGAAGCCTCTTTAATTTACAGTCTGTGGAGAAGCTCCCAGTACCCTGATGAACTCTACCCGGCACTCTAGGTCAGGACCTTCCTTACCTGTCTTCCAGGTCAGCTCGAAGGCACAGGTCTCCATACCCCCCGGTGAGTTGCCAAATTGCTAGGAAGGCAAGAAAGAGGTTGGAGGGAAAGGAGGCCAGAATGATGGCTCTGTTTAAACATAGCATTGGGCTTTGCCCATAAGGACATTATCCATAGGGAAGAGCTTTTTGTTTTGACCTCACAGTGGTTGGTGATTATGTTTGTAGGCTGATGAGGTTCCCTCTCAACTCTTCAGATAAGGCTCTCGAGTTACAAGACTGGAAGATGAAATTTTCAGCTTCCTTAATAAGAATCAAACCATTGTATTCACCCATCCCAGTCTTACGTGGCAGAGACATTACTTCCCTCCATCTCATTGTTCTGATACCCTGTAACTATGGTCATCAAAGATCTACTTATTTTCTTTTTTTAAAAATTTTTTTTAAATGTTTTATTTATTTTTGAGACAGAGAGAGACAGAGCATGAACGGGGGAGGGTCAGAGAGAGGGAGACACAGAATCTGAAGCAGGCTCCAGGCTCTGAGATGTCAGCACAGAGCCCGACGCGGGGCTCGAACTCACGAACTGCGAGATCATGACCTGAGCCGAAGTCGGACGCTTAACCAACTGAGCCACCCAGGCGCCCCAAGATCTAGTTATTTTCAATGACCCGGCTCAAATCTCCCCTTCTCCACAAGCCTAGCCTCCTGCAGTTCCATGAAATGTCTCCTTTATTTTCTATTTCCTTGTGTCATCCTTCAAGTGACTGTTACCATAATTACCACTTAACTCTTGTGCTTTTAATCTCTTCATCTACTCTACAGAACGTCCAACTCTTTTTGCAAGACACCCTGTCTTATACGCCTTTCCACCCCCCAAACTGACTACAAAAAAAGCTGACCACATCCTAAACCGTCATTAAATATTCCCTGGCTATGCCAAGACAGAAATATTGACTTGCTTTTCTTCAAGTAAAATAATAAATTGACTTTCCGCTTCAAATCAGGTATATTAACTTCAAAGAGGGGGCCGAATTAGGTGTCAAACACTGTTGGGTGAACGACCCAGAGCTAGGAAGACAACCCAGATGCTAACTGGGAAAATCTTGACTGGGTCAACCAGGAGCTTTCAGGACCTTCTTTGTGGTAGCAATGTAGCCCCATGAACTGCTGCCTTCTTTTCAGAGTGATGCTGACATGCCAAAGACATTAACGGTCCTATCTCAGCTGACTCACTTTTGGGGAACAATGGGTTCATGTGACAACTCTTAGGCTTACCCACATTGTTTCTCCACCAAATATATGTCTATATTTGGGTGTTTGTTTATATATATATATATATATATATATATATATATGATATGTAATATAACTATATTATATAATATTTTATTATATATTATATAATATAATTATATTATCTATTATATAATTATATAGTTATATATAATTATATGATATTATATAATTATATAGTTATATATAGTTATGTATATTATATAATACTATTATATAATGTTATATAATATATCATATTAACATATATATACATTATAAATATATAAGAGCATTAAAAATTATAACTTTTCATTTTCTTGGCATCATCCATTGACCTACACCTGATTTTTACTATAATATGTTCATAATTTTTAAAAATGACTATAAAGTGGGGCACCTGGGTGGCTCCATTGGTTAAGTGTCTGACTCTTGATTTCAGCTCAGGTCATGATCTCTCAGTTCATGAGTTTAAGCCCCAATTCAGGCTCTGTGCTGGCAGTGCAGCTTGGGATTCTCCCTCTCTCTCTCTCTCTCTCTCTCTCCCCCTCCCCCACGCTCTCTCTCTCTCAAAATAAATAAAATAACTTTTTAAAAAATGACTATAAAATATGTTAGAGAGAATGAGAGACATTTTAGAATGTACCAAAATATGAATATGGCCACCTAATATCCAATATCCTCAGCCTGGGCTATAAACAAATAGTCTCTTTATCTCTGAAATTCTTTATTCTGTGCTCAAAGTAACCTATTAAATTCTGCTAATTATATTAGAATTTGGATGATACCTCATGGTCTCAGTTTCTTCATCAGCAGAACACAGAGCTGGACTAGACATTATGTAAGATCACCTCCAATCCCACTGTTTTTCCATTAAAGGTTCCTTCTTACACTTGATAATGGCAAAGCTTAGAAAAGGAAATTGACATAAAGATTGACTTAGGGATATGGTCCATTTTATAAGGAGAAATACAAAAAGATATGAGGTGTCATCAAGTCAATCCCATAGACACTAGCCACCACTGGGGAGGTGAGGAAAGGGGGTGCGGAGGAGAGTAAACTCATGTTGTGTGTCGCAGAATTGTGAAATAGGCAAAACTGGCCTAGGGTCCTATCCACCCCATCTAATTCCCCTACCATCAAGATTCATTGCCTCTACTCTGGAATAGACCAATGCTTGGAAAAGGATGACCAAGATGGAGGAGGAAAGATGGTAAAGATTGCTGAGAAAATGGCTCCCACACTCAGTCTTAGCATCATAGACCTTCAAGCCTCTGAATAACACATGTTGTGGGAAAATGTCAGGGTGGGGGAAAATTCCAGTTTCATTATTGTCAAGAGTCAATAGCTGGAAAGGGTGTTCCTAAAGCTTCCTTTGTGTCTCTGACCATCCTTCTCCTTCAGGAGCAGGTGTCATGACACAGAGGGCAGCATGGTCTGATAGAACCTCTGCCTTTGTTATATCAGCAAAATGAGGAGATGGACTTGATCTTCAAGATCTCCCAAGTCTTATGCTTTGCTTTGCCAGGGACATTATTGTCTGTTCAGCCAGAACCATAGGGTGGAGCAGAACAGACAATGCTGACTGCTATCTCCTCACTGCCAATCCCTATGCCTCTGCTTAGTCAGACAGCCTGTCAGACCTATTTCCTGGCAGCTCTTTCTCTTATTTTAGAACCTATGGTGGAAAAGTCAGGGACAACGTGAGCCCTTCTCTGGGTGGTGCCATTCACAGAGATCCCTGTGACTTGTGGCCACCTTTTCCCAGAAAGTCCCTGGAAGCAGGAATTCAGCAAGCAAGGGATCCTGAAAGGAAGTGGCCATTGTCTATGCAGACCATTGTGGGGCCAGTTGGCTTTCCTGAGAATATTAACAAGAGGGAGTATGTACCACCTGAAATGCACGGCAGATGCAGTAAACTAAGTTCTCTCTGTATAGGTTTGGGTTTTCTAGAAGAGAAGTTTTGTCCCACTCAATTCCTTGTCATGAAGTACTTAAGAAACTTGAAGACCAATATAAGGAAAGTGGGGGTAACTGAGGAACAAACTGACCCCTGTACCTACATGGGTAAATGTCAACCCTGGCTTAGAAGCCAGAACACGCTGTGATTCCAGCCTTGAACATTTCTGTCGAGAGCATAATAAATGGTTCCTCCATCTTATGAGAGAACAGAAAAATAAGATATGACCTGAATCAATAGCAAAACAGAATTGTAACCTTCTGCTTGGTAGAGTAATATGACTGAGATGCTAGACTCAGGCGACCAAGGGAATAGCTATCCCAGGAGACAGGTCAATTTACTCTTTTATAAGTTGAAGGGCGTGCTGTTTTTATTGGGGTCAGACAGTGGAGCGCGATGGCTTCCATGGTGCTGTTACCTAAAGGAAACAATTTCTAGTGGGAAATGTTTTGTTGAGTCCTGAAATGTCATCAAGACTTCCTTTGACGATAACCGAATGGGAGAAGGGCTCTTTTTAAGGTAAAATAATGGAAAGGTATTGAAACCCACAATCTGAAGACAGTGATTTCTTCAATCCAACTAACACGAGTTCAAGAGAGAAGGGACATGTAAACTGCCTTACATTGATAGGAAAGAACTGTCTTAGACTATAGCTATCAAAGCCACCTCGGGTGGAAAAAACTGGTTCTTGTTCTACGTGTCAGGTTTTCCTGCCAATGCCATGGCTCCCACCTCTTTGAAACAGTCTGTTATATTAACTCATTTTCGCTGATGGCCAAAATGGGGGCACCTGTATAAAAAAAGCAGATAAATATGTTTTCTTCCGAGTGAGTTTAAAACCTGAGGACACCTGGATTAGGCTTAGAATATCCAGAAGTCTTTCCGCATTCCTGATAACAGAGCTGTGTGCATCTCATCTGTGCTTCTAAGAAAGAAGAAAAGAGAAATGAGTGAGGCCTTCTGAGTTTGGAGAAGTATATTAGGAGCTCTACTGGGGAAAGATGATGTGTCTGGCGTTACGTCAGGCTTCCGATAACATTTCTTCCCTAGAAGAGCCCAACACAATTCTGCCTCTACTCTTTGTGGATGAGTTTGGTTCTGAGTGAGGCCTGCATGTTCTAGAAGTGGAAGAGGTTTTAGCAATCTGCTGACCCATGTCACTTATTCTTTTATGTGGAGAATGTGAGAATTGGGAAAGTTATCTGGTTTCCCTGGGATCTCAGAGGCATGTGACAGAAGTAGACCTCGAGTTCCAGTCTCTTGATTCCCAGTCCAGACCGTAATATCCCACTACAAATACTGTACTTGAATATTTTGTTTATCTATGTGTCTCTATTCTAGGGGATTCTCTTCTCTTAGTCTCTATTCTTTAGGTTCCTGTGTCATATGCCTTCTGACACTATTTCCAAATATAACTGACTAGACGAGAATGGACCCCTGACCCAGGGGTAGTCCATCTCTAAACAGGGAAGAGACTTGTGGCCTGACTCAGAATTATAGGTGCACCAGTAAGAACCTTTGTATCAGGAATTAGTTCTAAGAGCTACAGAAGAAAGGTAATACAGAGCTGGAGACCTAATCCTGTAACATGGGGGAGAGGGTGTCCCACGAGATGAGTTAGCAGAAGGAGCCTATCAAGAAACAACGGAAAATAAAGCAACTGAGCAGGACAGTCAGGGCAAAGGAGTGATTTTCTTCCATGTTTTATCTGAGACCTGGTTGTATTTCTGACACCAGAACAGTATCTTAGCCTTTCTTATTTTTCAAGTCTCTGACTTCCCCTCTAGGCATGGGGTAGGTCATCCTTCTGATTGGTAGAGTGTGGGCCGAGATGTTATCACTTGCTTTCCCAGCCTACATAGCTTGTAGAGTGTTGGCATTTACAGCTTCTATAGCAAGAGGTAGGCTTGGCCTTACATTCTTACCAAAAATAGAAAGGAGGCCACCCAAAATGGTACATGTCTGCCACAGTGTCCCAAAATACACTGGACACTTGTGGCACACAATTCCAAAATCCTCTACTTGGCCCCACCTCTGTCCAGCCACTCCTGTGCCAATCAGCAATATGAAGGCTTCGAAAGGCTTTGTACAGGTACAATTGCCTCAGTCCTAGTACTTCGTATCTCTCACATCCTACCCTGGCACTGTGTAGTGAGATGATGGTGAAATACACATTGCCCTGGAGCATATGCACACTGGAAGGGCAGGAAAGTTAGTGCATGTTGGGCCAAAGAGGAATGGGAGGTGATAGATGCATTCTTCTCTGCTTGGTCCTCTAGACAGATCCTTCTGAGACACACTGTATAAGATTCTTCCCAATGTCCCAGCAGTACCAAGCCCCAGTAGCCTGTAGTGGTGGCCAATTCTTTAACACATCTTTGAATTGCTCTCCAGCCTTCTACACTTCATTTCCCCTGTCCTAGTCTCCTGCCTCCTGGAACAACACCCCCAAAGAAATTAGCTGTACACAAGTCTTTGTTTCATAGTCACTTCCCAGAGATCTCAGGCTAGGGTACTGAGGAAATTGTGTTTTTGCCCTTTACCCTGATTAAGATAGTCATATGTTCTTGAAGATGGTCATCTGGAGTCAACCTGGATCTGATCCAGTATGTTGCTGCAATGGTTAGTTTTATGCATTGACTTGACTGGGCCACTGTGTAAGTGCCCAGACATTTGGCCACATCATTCTGGACATGTCTGTGAAGATGTTTCCAGATGACACGAACATTTGAATTGGTGGGTGATTGAAGATCCAGTAGAACAGAAAGGCTGAGTAAGAGGGAACTCCTCCTGCTTTCTTTAGCTGGGTCAGTGGTCTTTACTATCTTCAGACTGGTACTGAAAAATAGGCTTCTTGGGTCTTGAACTTGCCAGCTTTCACTATCAGGTCTCCTGGTTCTCGGGCCTTCAACTTGGACTGAAACTAAACTATTGGCTCTCTTGGGTGTCCAGCTTGTCTATAGCAGATCTCGGGATTTCTTAGCCCCCATTATTATATATCTATTTAAAATTTTGTATTTAATATATTATATGTATCAAATATAAGTATATATTGTACACTTATAATTTTATATAAATTGTATATAATAGGTATTTATATATTGCACATAACAAATAATATATAAATAATAAGTAAACATGTAATATAATAAATATACTATACTATACTATAATATATATATATTATAGATAGATAGATCTAGATCTATGTATATAATATAGATCTATACATAGATATATACATAGATTAGATATAGATATAGATATAGATATAGATATAGATATAGATATAGATAGATATAGATGGTATAGATATAGAGAGAGTCTCTTTTTGGTTTTGCTTCTCTGGAGAATCCTAACTAACACATTATACACAGCCCCAAATTCAAAACATCTGTTCTAGAATTAACCAGTTCAGATAGAATCCTAAGGGTCCTAATGTGTTAATAGCCCGTGATCTTTTCAGAATGGTAAACAATCCCGAAATGCCCTACTTATTCTCTGCCATCAGTTTAATGCATAGCAACAATTGGGCAGCAAAGAGAATCAGCTAGAAAGAAGCTACATGCCCTTTTTCCCATGGTCTATTCGTCCTGTGCTAGATTTTTGTGGGAACCAATGATTATTTGCCATAGTAGTTTCCTAGGGCTGCCCTGACACATTACCACAAACTAAAGTGGCTCAAAATAACAGAACTTTATTCTGTCATAGTTATGAAAGCTAGAAGTCAGAACTTAAGGTTTCAGTAGGACCATGCTCTCTCTGAAGGCTCTACGGGAGGATATTCCCTACTTCTTCCTAGCGGCTGGTATTTGCAGGCAATCCGTGGCATTCCTTGGCTGTGGCATTGTAACTCTGATCTCTGCTTCCATCTTCACATGGCCATCTTCTCTCTGTGTGCCTCTGGGTCCAATCCCCCTCATTTTATAAAGGTACCAGCCGTTGGGTTAGGGCCCAACTTAATCCAGTATGACCTCATCTTAACTTGATTATGTCTACAAAGGCCCTATTTCTAAATAAGATCATGTTCACAGATTCTGTGTAGACATGAATTTTGAAGGAACATTATTCAACCCAGTAGGGATGCTGAGTAGGCTCAGGAAACAATTGGCCATTCTCTGCGCCTGGTGAGGTGAGGACAACATTGCGGTGAAAGGAGGAGAGAGGCTCAGGGAAATGCAAATGGAGCCAGGCCCCATTTGGCAATGATGGTGGTCATAATTCTAGGCCCAGAGGAGCTCTGAGGCTGCCTGAAAGTCAGCCTCATGCTTGGCTGAGGTTGGGCTGTCTCGACAGCCGCTCCTTTAAGGAAACATCTCATGTCCACCCAGGATATAGAGTTTCTGGGATCTTGACTGACATGTCCTGATTTTCCCCCTGGAGGGTATTCACTATGTCGGCTTCCTAGGGGGCAAGATTAACAATGACTTTCTGTTTATAAAGGTTATAAGTAAATATCCTCAAATAAATGAAAAAATAGGTAAACAAGGAAAGCAGGTCACCTTTAAAAGTGAGTCGTGGCTAAGGCCTAATGGAGCCTCTGAAGAATGTTGGAGAACCTTTGAGGGGAAGAAGCTTGGCAGAGAGCCAATGCTGACATTATGAGGGAAGAACTTTTGAGAGCATTAGGACCATTTCTTTGACTCACTATGAAGATTTGGGCAAGCACTTCCACTCCGGAGACCAGTTTGATTGGAGCAGGCAAGAATTGAGCCACCCCATGGCCTATTGTCCACTGTTCTGTGATTTGAAACTATAACCTCTTTGAAGGCAGAGACCACATCTCTCTTGTTTGCCTTTGGATCCCCAGGTCCTAGAATAGTACATGACACTTAGGAAAATACTCAATATTTATTCATTGAATGAATGTTGGGCAGGAACCGGTTAGATTGAAGAGAGGCTATTCATTTCCAATCCACAAAGGGAAGCCTAAGCACCATGTTTTCCACAAGAGGGGAAGGATATAAATGGTGGAATTTGGGGTACTTATTGAATGGACATTTATTAAGCACCTACAGTGGGACACACGGTAAACAATGTTGAGAGATAGAACGATGTGCAACCTGCAGCCTCTGCTTCAATTTGTTAACATCTAATGATAGAAATAAGCTAAATATTTTCAGATACTATAATTACTTGAGTAGAATATTTTAAAATTTAAGAAATAAATAAAAAACTATACCATGTGTGTAACCTATAAGAGAGGGAATAAAAGTTACTCTTGATTAACATAGAGAAGACTTCACTGAGAACCAATGCATTGTCTCAGGAGGCAAATAATCATATATAATATTGGACCTTAGAATACCTTGGAATTCATTATCTTGTGGAAACATCCAGACTTAAGGATGATCTTTGAAATATGGGCAGTCCTTAAGTTGCGGGGCCTCATGCACTACTCTTACTCAGGGTTCAAGGTAATGTTCTCCAGAAAAGGTGAATTCCAACAGGTTAATTTGAACAACACTATAATCTGGAAATGTCCAGCCAGGGCCAAGGCCACCCATTCCTTTCAGCCTGAGAATCATCAGTTGTGGTGTCAACTTAGCCTCTGAAAGATGATAGTAAAAAAATGTCTTGGCATGAACTTTTTTTCATCCAGTGTCTTCAGTAGCATTCAGATTATACCACTGGCCCTCCCTAATCCAATTACTTGTTTGACTTTACACTCGGAAACCAATACTCAAAAGGAATTCCCACAGAGGGCTTGCAAGGACCATCCATTCTCCCTTAAACCCACTGGAGATTGTTTAAGATCTGGAATGCTCCCTCAGGAGCCAATATTAAGCTGAGACTTAGAAGAACCTGGATTCCACTTCCTACACCACAACCAGAATAAAGTCAATGGAACCATGAAAATTATAGAGAGCTCAACCATTAGCCACCATGTTTCTGTTTCTTGTTTATTGGCTCTTTTATGCATCTAATAGGTAAGGAGCACTAGTAAGTACCTAGTGACACTAGTAAGTGTCACCTGTCTCCTGTTATGTATGAGAAGGACAACCAACCTGGAGGAGGGAATAGATTATATCAGTGACTGTCTTTCCATACAAACATGTGTCTGTGTCGTTCTGCCAGTTACAAGAGATAGAAACTCAACTCAAGCTAACTTAAATAAATAAGGACGTTCACTGAGTCATGTAATTGAAAAGCTCAGGCATGGCTCCGTGCAGGTGCCCAACAGAAATCTTATTCCCCCACAATCAAAATTCCAAGGCTAAATTTGAAATGCACACATTTGTAGACTTTACCTATCCCTGAGCTAATTAGTATGGGTGGCAGCATGGGATGTGTTGACTGGTCAGATATGAGTCATATAACCTCACCTGGATTCCACATACCCTGAGAATGGGAGAGAGATAGTTTTGCAAAGGAAGATAAGGGTGATGCTCCAGGAAAGTATGGAGATGATGCTGGAAAGAAAGAACAATAGATGTCTGCTGTGGAATGCAGCAGAGCATTTTAATAATGGCAGGTCCTAGTGCTCTGAATAAGGCCACTTGGCCAGCAGACCTCGGGGCTTCCATTATTGTTATGGGCAAAGCTTCCATTGAATCACCCACATGGACCCTGTCTGCATCAACCTATCTAATGCCATTGTGACATTCCAAGGTCACAGCAAGAAACGCTGGAACCCAGTTTCATCAACAAAGTCAGTTCTCTCAAGTTCCAGCCTGCCTCTAGAATGGTGGGGCAGGGCAAGTTGTGGGAGCAGCTACTACCCCTTCAAAGATCTGAAGTCCAAAGAGAGGATTCCCAGCCCATCCAGACCATTGGGACTTCATACTAAAGGCCTTGGCCTGGCCTCACAGCCCTACTTTTCCAACTAATGTACCGAGCTACTTTCTCACATCTCTTGAGTCAGATGCCAGAGTATAATTAGAAAAGCAAATAACGATACAAAGTCCCTCTTACTGAGGTTTTCTGGATGACCGTTCGAGTCAAAAAAACAATAGTGCTTGGAGGACGGAAATGAGCCCACATGTTGGAGAATGGACACGAGGAACTGAAATCATGGAGCAGGGGCAAGCCAACTCAAACAGCAGGACTTTAGCTCTCGTTCAGATGAAAGAGCAAGGCACTCAGATGGGACAGAGGCCAAGGGTGGCATCTCTGGTGACTCTCGGAAGCCCCTACTTCCCCAATACGCTTAATCTGCTCAATCTACACAGCTGGTGTGTGATCTTGGTGCTTGCGCCAGGTACATTCAGAGACAGCAAGACCTCCCCACCCTGTCCTCCATTGTCAACTCAGTGTACTAACCCTTAGAGGATCTTGGGAAATATTTTGAGGGCTGGTGTGACAGTGCTCTTCAGTCATCCCCGGTCCTGTGTGAGAAAATTGCCCGGGTTTCTTTGCCGTTCTTCAGTCATTTCAATTTACTGTAGGCAAAATCAGCTAATTTGCAGAGGCGAAGTTCCAAAGGGCCAGTTTCAGAATTCAACTTTGTAGATAACCAGAGTCAGACTGTCCCCCAAATCTTCCCTTGTCCTGGGAAGAACAGAAGAAAGTGTATAATGTAAGCAGTGGTCTGCCACAGACTAGTGACCAACCCCGACTTCAAAGATGGACTTTTTTTTAAAGGTCATTATGTTCTTAAAGTTTGTTTCTACATGACCTCAACATTGTGAGTGAAAGAGTGGAAAATTCAGCCAAATCTCCCGATTGTTGTATCATGAAAGTCCAATTCTAAAGATAGGCACAAGGCATTCACTTCAGGAAAATTCCATTTCATCCAGCAAGGACTTTGTCAGCAATTCAAGGGGTACCCATACTGTGCTAGCTCTATGAGGAGTACGGAAAATGTTTGTGCTCTGACCCCTACCCTCCAGCTGCTCCCAACTTGGTTGCTGTGACAAAGCACAATGCTACACAGGTGGGGAGGGGACAGTAAATGTTATAAATTTGTGGGAACTCCTGTGCCCAGAAATTGAACACAAACCGAGTAGATCAAAGAGGCCCAGAACAGCGCTTGAGTTTTTGTTTCCACTTGGACCAGAGAGTCCTTCATGCTATGTTATTGGAGAAGTTACGGCACACGGAGCCCAGCTTAGGCACCAGGGATTCACTTATGAAGGAAAAACCATAACCCTACCCAGGGAAAGTATTCCACCCCACGGTCGTTGGGGACAGGGTCGGAAAATACAGGCAGGTTGGGAAAACACGAAAGGAAACAAATTAGCTTGCATAATTAGAAACACGATGAGTAAAAGCTGCATGGGGGGTGGGGGCTGTGGGCGGTGTGGAGGAGGTGAGGGGGATGAAGAAAAGGGAAGACGTGAGAAGGTTCCTGGAAAAGCTGAAAGCATAGTTCAATATGTGTGAGTCCTGTGGAGAATGTGGCTTGGCAAACAGAGGGAAAGAATATTCCTAGGCTGAGGGCTGAGGGCTGGGGGCTGGGGGCGTAGCTTGTGGAGGGGTAGAGAAGGCACACACACCCCCATCCCACTCTCCTTACGCATGCGTCTTCCTTAGGCGGTCTGGAAGGCCAGGGTGGCTCTCTCCCATGGTGTCCTTTTTCTCACCCTGCCCCTCACAAGAGGAAAGAGAACAGAGGAGGGTGGGTGCATGGAAGCCAAGCCTCCAATTTCATGCTGACGCTTGGCTGGAGAAGGAAGTCTTGAAACCTAATTGCCTCTCAGAACAGTGCTTGTCTGATTTTCCCATGAGGTATCCCAGGGTATTGAGTGCAACTGGTCACAGGGTCGCCAGGGTGCAATGTCGGTCCTGGCTCCGGGTTCCTGCATTACTCTAACCCTGGCGAGTGACACTGCCTGATCTCAACCAGTAGTCTCAGTCCCATGCCAAAGCTGGAGACCAATCTAGGTTTCTGGCAGCCGTCAACTTTTTGTCTCCTTTCACTGTCTTGCTACCAGCCCAGATTGACTGAGGCTATCTTGTTCCCCAATAATCAGGCTCTTGCTTATTTCTTGACCAAGCCTCTATCATAAGCCGGAGTTTTCTCCTATGTTACTTCCCTGTCTTGTGATCCATCTTCGGTGATTGAGATCCAGGCTTTCTTCCCAGTCTCCCCAGGGAGCCTTCCTTGGAGCCCAGTCTCATTAGCAGCTGGGATGCCCTGCTCCTGACCTGCAATTCGGGCCTTGCCAGGTCATCCCTGAAGCCAGCTTTATGCCTGTTCTTACTGATTGCTTGTCCCTTGGACCTCTAGTAACCAAGGTGTCATTCCTGCCTGAAAAGACTCTGGATCTCAACATTCGTAACCACCTCCGCCAATGGTGTTCCTATCCTCTTGGTATTGGAATGACATCAGACTTATAAATTTATGTCTCTTGATGCTGATTCCTGGCCTTACTGCTTCATCAGATCTATTGCATTTCCACAACAAAGGATCTGCCCGGGGTTCTTCGTTAGTTAGAACTGGTTAGTTCTTACTTAGTTTTGCCCATCTCATGGTCCAACACCCGAGATATAAGACAGAACCCACTGTAACAACATTATTTCTTCCACTTCTCAGATGCTCAGTCACTGTAGTACCAAGTTCATCTGACCTGGACACCAGGCACAGGAAAAAAAAAAAAAAAACAAACAAAAACAAAAACCAAAAAAAACACAAAAAACCCACATCTTTCCAGCTTGATTGACTCAGAACCCATTGTTCCTACTCATCAACATGATCCTTCCCATATGTCTCCCAAAACCTACCAGAAACTTCAATTCTAAAATTCATTTGCTTTTCTTAGTTTTTTTTCATATCAAAGTAAGTTGAATGAAGGGGGGGGGGGGCGTGGAATGCCTGTAATTCCCAGAATTTCTTAAGAAGATGTGGGATGAAAACTCCCAAGGGTTTCCTGATCAGACAGGAAGGCTAAGAAATATTCAGGAAGAAAGGTTGAAGGCCTCAGTCCCTCCGTTGTTAGGTAGACCCAGTGAGTTTCCTTCAATGAACAGAATTTGGAGTCAGCGACGGGATATCACCTTCCGGCATAGGTTACAAAAACAACTGTGGCTTCTTTCTTGTACTCTCTCTCTTCCTTGCTTGCCTGTCCTAATGGAAACCAGCTCCCATGTTAGGAGCTGCCTAGGGAAAGGCCGACATGGCAGAGAACTGAAGGAAACCTCTGGTCACTATGCAACAAAGAACTGAGGCCCACGGTGCAATAGTCCGTGAGGAACTGAATCTTGCCAACAAGTGTGTGAGTGAGCTTGGGGTCCACCCTTATGCTGAGACCAGAGCCCTAGCTGATACCTTGTTTGCAGCTTTATAAGAGATCTTAAGGAAGAGATACCCAACTTAAGTAGCTAGATCCCTGAACCACAGAAAGTATGAGGTAATAAATGTTTTAAGCAGCTAACTCTGGGGGTAATTTGTTACACAGTGATATATATCTAATGCAAACTTCAAGAGAATTAAAGACAGAGAAGGCAGAAAAATTTGGCTGCAAACAATTTAGATAATTTCCACTCACCCTAAATCTTCCAGTTGCCCGTTTAGCTGGACTTAGAGGAAAACCACACTTATTTCATCAACATATATGTAGCGTGTGCCCTCTCTATGCCCAGCACTGGGACACATGCTGGGAAGGATTCAAAAGAAGTTGGGGCCCTCTGGGGTACCTAGGTGGCTCAGTCAGTTAAGCATCTGACTTTGGCTCAGGTTATGATCTCGCCGTTCTCGAGTTTGAGCCCCGCGTCGGGCTCTGTGCTGACAGCTCAGAGTCTGAAGCTGTTTCTCCCTGTGTCTCCCTGTCTCTCTCTGCACATCCCCACACTCATGCTCTGTCTCTCTCTTTCAAGAATAAGTAAACATTAAAATATTTTTTAAAAAGAAGGCGGGGCCCTCGGGGAACAGAAGGCACAACCGTAAGCCACAAGAGACAGGAATCTCAGTATCACCATTGTGTCACTACTTTCCCTGTCCCCAAAACTCATGCAAATACCTCTTCAATTCCATGAAAAACAATATAAGAAGAAAGGCAGAAAAGGACTTCTATTACATGGTAGGCTGTTACGAGGCAACCTGAATTGCATTAGGAGAGAGGCTGAAAATTGGCAGGAAGGATCCGATCTGTAAGCATGTTTCATTATGTCGGCTGTATTGATTTTTTAATTGGTCACCAACATATCAAATCAGGATATTTCACATGAATACCAACTCTCTGGCTTGTCTTGAAATCCAGAGGATCTGGCTCAACACTGTAGGTCAATACCTACAAGGCACCATAGCCTCGCACAAAGTCAGCCCTTTCCTTTCCTCTAGCCTAATACGTGCTTGTCATTCTGCGCCAGTCCCTTCCCAGCCCATTTCACTAATTTACGCTGGCTGGCATTTTAATTTGCAGATGGTGCACTAATCCTCTCTGATTATTTTTAAGCTGCAGAATTCTTTTGTGTCTTCAGAGAATGATAGCCTCAATTCTCTGCCTCTGCATAAACCCCTTGGTAAAAGCCCAAGAGCCGGTCCACAGTAGGTATTCAGTAAGTGTTCCCTTATTTTCCATCATTCTCTGGACAGAGACAACCCAACTTGTTTTAGGCTTTGTGAACTTTTTGCAACTAACAAGTGCTTTTCTACACTTGCTCATTGTATTTTTGGAATCTTGGGGTGACTCCAGCTCTTCCCTCTCATGTCCCAGGCACTGGGCTCAACTTGGGATACAATAGTGAACAGAAGAAAGCAAGCCCAGCTCTTACAAGGCATACAGTCCCCCAGTAACTCAAGAAGACAAGTACTGTTTGAATAATTATAGTGACCTGACTAAGGTGACCTTTCCAGTCCCTTCCAAACATAGGAGTCTATAATGCTCCCTCTTCTCTCCCTCTTAAGAGACCGCCCTTCCTTTTCTTTCTTCTCCCTCCTTGTCCTTTGGCCAACAGAAATGGGTCTTCTTGGCCTTTTTAGGAAGCACAACACCCTGATTCACCCAGAGCTTGGGAAGAGCTCTGGAAGAGAAGAATGAGGTGGAAGAGGGGTCCAAGGAAGGTTTTGTCTCACCTCTGCTTCTCTGAAGAGATATCTCATAACTTATCCCAGAGAAATTTACCACCCAAGCTCCCAGAAGCCATGGAAGAAGGAAGAGAGAAAAGAGACATCTAACTTCTCCAAGAAGAAAGACAATGTCTGGATTAGCAGGGCTCACTGGTCTCCAAGGATAATTCATGCTGTCCTCATGCACATTGGACTCATGGTCTGGCTCTGGCCTCTGAAGGATGGCTCTCGACCAACCGTCTCTAGAGGGAGCAGAAGCTGAAGCCTGGGAGGATCTTGGCCAGGGCCACAGCCATGACCTCAGACCCTGCAACTGCACCTGAGTACACATTTCCAGGGGAGATGTGCTGTCCATGGAGGAACAGCAGCTCTGGCCCATGGGGTCCCTGTGAGATCACCCCAGCTGGTCTAAATTAGTGTGTGACATACACACACACACACACACACACACACACACATGCACACATTTTTTTTATAAGCCCAACACATAGAATATCTTTTTTTTCTTGATTGTATACTCTGACCTTCTGCTAAATCAACTTTTTTAAAAATATATTTTCTCTTCTGCTTACCTAAAATGTTTCCATACTGAATTTGCTGAGCAGCCAGCACATTCGTAAAAGCACGTAGGCAAGCTAAACTCACTTCCTAAGCCAGCTTCACACCTAAGCATAAACAAGGGGTCCGGGCCTTGAAAATGAACCACTTTCCTGACAAAGAAATTGCTTCCTGTCACCAGGGGAGAACGTGCCTCATCTCCCACGCCTCTCTCTCTTTTTCCATACTTTGCACTTTTCTTTCTTTCTCCTGAATTTCAGCTTCCAGTGAAGTCTATCCCAAAGCCCAAATAAGTAGAGGAGGTTTCATGTTGTCTCAGCCAAATAATCCCAGCTCCCCCAAGCATTCAGTGTTCATGCAAAATGTTTGCACGTTGAGTTTGCTGCCTGCTGGACTGATCTCCCTCTCCTTCTCCCCCTCTCACCCTCTGTCTTTGTCTCCTTACAAGCCAAGGACTGGAGTTAGAAGAGAACTTTTGAATCATATTCAAATTACAGAGGGAAAAAAAAACCTGGTTTCAAAAGTAAGAGGAGAAAACAAGAGACCTAGCCATCTTCTTTTTCTTTCTTTTTTTTTCTTCTTAAATTCCTTTACTCTTAAAAGCCCTTTGCTTTTAAAAGACATTTTGGTACTTTGCATCATCAAACTCTGGTGTGAGACAAGAAAAACACGTGTATACAAAGACGTTGCTTTATGTTGATGAGCTCTTCTTATGTCATTTCTGATGACGAAGGACAAATGAAAAACAACCTGCTTTATTTCTAAAGATAAATCTTTCTGTATCAGTCAATGTCCAAATAAAAATAATGAAAACCATCCTTGAGTATCTAAAACAGACATTCGAGTTCAGGGAATTTGTTACGCAGGTGATGGAAGGATAGAAAAGTCAGGCAAGAAACAATGGGGCAAATCAGAGGGTAGCAACAAGGGCACAGTTACCACCCCTTAGACCGCTGGGACACAGGGAGAAAATGGAGTTATCAGAACCCAGGGCTTGGGGCCACCAGACAGAAGCTGGAACTAACAGCCCATCTGTCTGGTAGGATCTGGAGTCAAGAAGGCAGGTAGCTGCCCCTGGAGAAACCACCCAAGACTAGGACAGTGAAGGAGAAAAAAACATGGCTTCTCTCTTCCTCTCTCCCTCCCGTCTGCCTCCAGTGCCTCCCACTGGTAGAACCCAGCTGGAAGCCAGCTGATCCAGGAGCCAGGAAAACACAACCTGAAAATGGTTAGCTACCTGAAGCTCCCAGCAGAGCATAGAAACATGAGAGATGTTGCTGAAGATGAACAGGCCCAAGACTCATCTTCCCACTTCTCCTTCCACGGCATCCCCACTACCAATGCCCTCACACAAACATTGAACAAACAGGATGTAAGTTCCAAAGGCACTGGAAATTGGGAATGCAAGGGAAGGTGCCATGCAAGTAAAGCTCAAGTTCACACTTACATTCAGCTCTACCAAGCTCTGATTCTGGGCACTTTTTTCTCTAATCACTAGGTCTACCACACAGTCTAGCTTGCGTGTGCAATTCTGCATTTGTGAAATGCAGTGAGTTCCAGGCAGGGCAAGGGAAATTAATCCGTACCCACACCAGGGAGCATTAAAATGGAAGGTGGGCTAGAAGTGTGTTCTCTCATGGAGGTGCAGGGTTCTTAGTGTCATTCTCTACCAGGAGCAATGACCAGCCCCATGGGAGGACATGGGGTCAGAGAAGATATATTGGGGGCTCTTCCCAGATATCCTCTTAAGTCTCTTTTTGAGCTTTCTCAGCAATCAGTCTTTGCTGGATATGTGCCCCCCATGCCCACCCCCTAGCCCTCAAGGCTGGAACAAAGCCTCTAGAAACAAAAGTGTCAGAAGATTGCTCTGTTCGGAAAGTCTCATAAAAGAGCTATGAATTTGCTCTTAAAAAAGTCCACTCGGAATGGAATTCAACGAATCACAGCTAAATCCTCCTTTTGGCAAAATGATTCCCTCTTCATGATCACTGTATTATCGTTTGTCTCACTGCACATCTTCCTCTGCCCTTAAAAACGGAGGAGGAGGAGAGAAGCACAAATATAATATAAACAGAGGACTGGAAAATTACCCCAGCAAAGCATAACAGCTAAACAATGACTAAGGGGGCTGTGATACGCATCAACACAGACCCACATTCGTAAACAGTGCAATGGGGAGGGGGAGACGTGTGTGAGCTGAACAAGAGGAGGGTTTTGGCCGAGAGATGGGGTAGGAATGGCACGAGGGCCCTATTAGGAGGATGGCTGAGCAAGCTGGGACTTTTCACCTGGATCTGGGAGGACTTAACTAGAGAGAACGAAAACAGACCCAACGGACAAGCGTTTTATGATTCCCTTCACGAGGCAGAAAGACAATAGTTAAGCAGGACCTGAGGCTGGGCCCCTGAGTCAGACTGCCTTGGTTCATGGCTCTGTCCCACTTCCTGCGTGTTTTGTCACCTGAGGCAAATGATTTATTCATCCCTTAGAACCTCAGATACCTCACTTATAAAATGAGATAATTCACTCGGGGAATATTTCTTGAATATCTACTCTCCGCCAGGCACTGTTCTAGGTTCTGGGAATACAATATGAAGTGGGGAGAGGGGAGGACACCCTTGCTCTCAAGGAGTTCATATTCTGGTAGGGGAGAAAGATAATACACAGATTAGGAAACAAATACAGACTGTAATGATGTCGGGTTCTATAAAGGGAAATAAAACTGAGTAAGAGGGAATGAGTGATGGCGGGAGGGTGTGGGCTATTGATAGAGTGGTCAGGAAAGATCACACGAACCTGCGACTTCAGAAAGACACGGAAAAGGAGCAAAGGGGAGGGAGCCATAAGGATATGGGGAGGGTGTTCCAGGCAGAGGGAACAGAAAGTGCAAATACCCCGTGGCTTCTATAGCTTGTCACACAGGGACAATATCAGGCATCAGCACAGCTCCTGGCCCATAGCAGGCACTTAATAAATAGCTATTATTAATGGGATATCCATAAAGCTCCTTTTTTCTCACAGTAGAGAAGCAAGAACAGTGAGAAGATCAGCAAATTTGCCTTAACTCTGCATCCTCGTTCTTCCCCCACCTACACATATCACACAAAGAGATGCTCACAAAGACAGACTGTGCTCTCAGCTTTCTGTTATCTGCAACATAAAAAGGGGCACAGTGCGGGATAACCCAAAGAAGCAAATAACCCAAAAGGCCTGTCCATATTTTTAAGAGACTTTGTGCAAAATATTTGCTTGCCTAGTTATGCTACATTTAGTCTAGTATCAACAGGAATATCATGCGGGGCAGAAATTGGCATCAGATACCAAGCATTAAATTCCTGGTTATGTGATATCAGACAAGTCCCTTAACTTCTCTGAGCTCACAGGGTCATCATGAGGGTCAGATGCAATGACAACTGTGGGGGCCTTTTGTGAACCATGCAACTGCATTTGATTATTGCTTTATGATGAAAGCTGAGTGAATCATCTGAGCTCACAACCGCGGTTGGGGTGGGACGTGGCCCACCCGCATTTTGGATGATTAGGAGACACAAGCCTGAGACCAAAACTTGCCCCCAAGGAAGTCACAGAGCCAATCAGAGTCACAAAGGGACTCTTCTGTTTTTAATACTTTCTGGGATGAAGTCGATGGCATTTGTTTAGCTTGGCATTGGAGGGGAATCATTCTGTTGTGAATCCAAGTTGCTTAGAAAAGAGTCACTGACCCTGCCAACAATTTGATTAGAACAGGCACACACTGCAGGGGATAAAGGAGGCAGGCATTTCTTGCAGTCTTCAACTGAGATTCAGACCACAAAATTAAAGCCCTAGGTATGGCAAGGCTTCATAGGAGATTCCATCGAGTCTTAAGATGAATAAGGCTTTCAGGAGCTGCAAATGATTCTTAAGGTAGCAGCGATTCAGAGAGACCAGTATGTTCACTTCAGTGGTCCTTCATTATTTTACAATAATTGAATTTTAGAGCGGAGAGAAATGAAGAGTTCTTTGCAAGTGAATCCCTCTAAGTCCTGAGATTTAATAAAAATTAAAAAAAAAATGGAAGTCATGGAAAGAATCATCAGGGCTCTACACTTCGAAGACAGTAATAGCCCAATAGTAGCCTGGGCTATTACTGGGCATGAGGTATTGGGCCAGATAGGTGTTGCCCCCGAAACTCAATTTAATGATAATTACTGGCAGAAAAGGAGGACAGAAGAAGATAAAGAGGCTATATTAAAAATTCCTGACATTCTTCACAAGTTTCTTTCAAAACATCAAACATCTGATCAGGTTCATTTGGGTCAGGTTGGATTGGGTTGGTCCCTCCAACTTTTGGTGGGTCAAAAGTTCAAAGAGTGACTCAGTGGGTGTCTGGCAAAGTTTCAAGGAAGCTCCTCACTCAAGCTTGATAGCAACCCCAAGCCAGCAGGATTGGAGGAGGACATGGTGGAGTGGAGAAGGTACATATATGTCTTCCAAGAATAGTGCTTTCGGGATTTCTGGTCTCCCCAACATTTCTGAGGACGCACGTTTTCACATCAAATTCAAATTCCCATAACTGTTGGACAAGAATCTAGCCCTCTTTCTATTTCTCAGACAGAAATAAGTGCTTATGTCACCAAGTCCAAATGTCAACCCACCTTGGAGCAAGCACTGGTCTCCAATCCAAGAGACAAGACAAGATGATGCCAGGGAACACGCATGTTCCACCACAATCTTCAAAGACAAGGTACAATCAAGGTTAGCTGTATCAGACAGACAATGTGGCCATGGTGTGCCTGCAAGAATATATTCCTTTGAAGGAAACCAGTGCCATCTAGATGGTATTTTCCCCATCCTGGGAGCATCTCTAGTAGCTAATAGATGGGCAATGGCAACTTTGGTAATCGTGAGCATTTGGGATTATTTACCTTTTGAGGAGAAAGGGCAGGGAGGAGAAACAAAAAGAGTTCAAAGAAATATAGAGGGATAGAGAGGAAGGGAGGAGAAAAAGGGACAGGAAAAGATAGGACAGAGAATGATGAAGAGGCTGCCTAATGTTGCATTTCAAAAATGTGAGATTAAGAATCTGAACTGCATTCCAATTCCATTTTCGTGGATAGTTTTTTTTTCTTTCATCACAGCCATAATGGAAAAGAAATTAAATAAGTAGGCAAAGCAAGTGGATTCCCATAGTCAAGTAAACATAAGAGTTCTGGCTTCCTTACCATCCCTTTCCCAGGTGCTGTCACTTCCCTACGTCCATCATCTTCCACTCATCTTCTTCCCGAACCTAAAAGGGACCTGGGCCTTTAAACTGAGCCAGCTTTCTAAAGGACTCAGACACTTGGATCTTCATAGTCAAGAGCTTTGGGATCTTAGAGGCTAGGGGCTTGTGACTCTTCTGTGGATTGATTGGATACCTGATACCAGGAGATTTAATCTGATTCCTGAGTAATACTAAACCATACCGGGAAAAAAAAAGGATCGAGAAGAAAATGTGTTTAGCAACCTTAAACTTGTGCCCACTGAAGCTCAGTTCTTGCAACTGGCCACGTTTGGTGGTAGGCTGGGGATCCTCGTTAACATCACATAGGAACGTGAACCCAGAAGCCTGGGGCAGAGACTTGGAGTTCTGAGCGCTATGGAAAGCCCTCCACTGGCAGCCAAAGTTTTAAAATGTGCTTGACAAGCAGATAGAAAAATTGGCTGTACATCCCTCTACTGTAACACAACTATTTGCTTTGAGAACTGTGCCTGGAGTTATTGCTTTGAGGGAAAAAAAGCATAATTTTGGAAAAGGATGATTTAGTTCTGCAAAGGTCTACAGCTCTACCTTCGGGACTGCAAGGGCTTCCTTCTGTAGGCATGTTCCGTATCAGCTTTGTTCAAATGCACTCACCCAGGGTTTCCTGGCATCTGGCCCAGAAAAGAGACACCATCCTGAGAGACATGGAGAACAGGTCAAGTCCTTATGTATCTAAGGCAGACATGCAGATAGCAAAAAATATTTGGAAGGGACAGGTCACAGAAAGAAAAGTGTTGACCGATTTAATATTGGGATGTGTCATACTGAAAATGCATGAAAGAGGTGGTGCCCATTATTTTTTAGTAAATTAAGTTGAGCTTGTTTTACACCCAAAGTTGTTTTTGTTTTTGTTTGTTTGTTTGTTTGTTTTTTAAATAACCAGTCTCTTTGGAAACTAAAGAATAAGTACAGGCAAAATATATTCTTTGGGGGGCACCTGGGTGGCTCGGTCAGTTAAACGTCAACTTCGGCTCAGGTCATGATCTCATGGTTTGTGGGTTCGAGCCCCGCATGGGGCTCTGTGCTGACAGCTCGGAGCCCGTAGCCTGCTTTGGATTCTGTGTCTCCCTCTCTCTCTGCCCCTCCTTCGCTCACACACACTGTGTCTTTCTCTGTCTCTGTCTCTGTCTCTCTTTCTCTCAAAAATAAATAATAATATATATGTCCAATATATGTGTATATATACACATATACATATATATACATATATATTATTATCCTATGTATTATATGTATATATTATATATATATATGTAATATATATATAAGTATATATATATTATATACATATATATATATACATTCTTTGGGGTTCAACTCCAGTCCCTGGAATTTCAGAAAAAAAAATTTTCTTAGGTTGGAATCCCTGTCTTACCAGTTCCTTACCGTATGACTTTGGACAAAGAATCAACTCTTCATTTGCAAAATGGGGCCAGTAACATACTTTTTACAGGATTGTTATGAAGATGAACGCCCTCTGGTCCAGGAGTGTACTGGCAGTAGGTGGGAGCTGCATCTATCATTGCTGTGACTCAGGTGGCAGGGAAGTGTCTTGGAAACAAACAGCCCAGGGGCACCTGGGGAGCTTAGTTGGTTAAGCATCTGATTTCCGCTCAGGCAATGATCTCAGGGTTCACGAGTTTGAGCTCTGCATTGAGCTCCACGCTGACAGTTCAGAGCCTGCCTGGGATTCTCTCTCTCCCTCTCTCTCTGCCCCTTCCTCGTTTGTGCCCTAAACAAACAAACGAACAAACTGAAAAAAAAAAAAAGAAACAAACAGACCATGGGGTTCACAGGACCATTAACAAAAAGCACATTCTACCAGCCCAGCGAGCCCCTGTGAAATCAACTCCACCAGACACCCATGGTGGAGTAAGAGCTCAGCTTTAGGGCAAATGCTGGGTCTCAAATGCCAGCCACCTTGTTGTAGGATGTAGGTAAATTCCTTTGCTTTTCTGTGGCTCAGTTTCTTCATCTCTAGAATGGGGGTAATATTAGTACCTAGTGTCCTAGAGTCAGACTGTGGATTAAATGAGACCGTCCATGTAAAATGTGCTTGAGACTAATGCCCAGTACATAGTAAACATGGAATAAAAGTTACTTATGTATATCGTATGGCCCAACTTCTAGAGCTGGTTTTTATTAAAGTTAGTGCAGTCTGTTTCATCTCATTTGGGTTTTGTTGGGGGAGCGGGGGGAGTTACACATTGGATGGATTAGACTGGAGAGTTAGTTGATCTGTGTCTTATGATTGGTTGGGGGAACTCTGGTGATATGGGGAGAAAACCCTGGTACGGATCACACTTGGGGATGGGTGGCTGGGTGTGGTGGTGCCGTGATCTCTGCCCGACATGATATTAAGTATCTTGATCTGTAAAAAGAGGGGGGTAACGCCTACTTCTAAGAGCTACTGGAAAATGATGGGAGTGCCACATGGGGGTCTTCGCACATAGTGGGTACACATGTTTGTTTAACTGATTTTATTGGGAGGACGCAGACAACTGGGGAGCAGTGGAATCCAGGAAGGAGATGGCCAGGTTGAAATATCGAGGAGCCTTAAGAGCACTGGTTGCCTTCATTCTCTGCATGGCAGGTGGTCTGGCAAGGTGAGAGAGGTTGTGTGCTAGGCACTCACTTTTCACAAAATAGCCAATAATATTGCCATAGATTAAAAACACAGAGAGCGTTCTCAGCCTCCCTTCTACAAGGAAATCTCCTACTGTGGTGAAGGGAAATTCAGTTCAACAAGGAAATCCTTGGATTCTCTGGCCTCCATTCCTCCTCCCTTCTGTTCTGGTGAAAATGCCATTTGTGTATCCACTGTGACAGAACAGTGAGGTACACGCCTCATTCCCATTTTATAGACCAGGGAACCCAACCAAAGTCGGCGAGATTCACGAACAAAGCCCTGACCTCAAAGCATGAGAGCTGGGATTTGAATGCAGACCTTGAGATACTGTATCTTTGGCTCCTTCCGCGGACCACGGCAGGCCTCAAGTCCTCCAGCCCGGCCTGCAAACACATTCAGCAGGCTGTTGGGAGAAGCCGATGTTGGGGCCGTGCCAGGAAAGGTGTGGGCGTGGGCTGGATTTTCTGCCCCTGTGACTTTTTGTTCGTTCCCAAAATTATTCCAAAGGGAGTTGAAATAGCAAAACGGGGAGCTGCCTGGCTATGTCTGAATTCTATAAATCAGGGCTTTATTTGAAGGATGATTTTTTTTTTCTTTTTTCAAAAAGAAAAAGCCAGCTCTAGAGGAACTTAGCACCCTTTGTTGGTGTTCTTCTCGGAAGCTTATAATGAGCTCATAAATGCTAACGAGGAGTGCTCTGGGGTTCCCAGCAGTGCGGTTAGAGGATGAAATTCCACCAGGGCCGGGCATGTGTGCCCACCCCCACCCCTGCCCCCGCTGCCGGGCCAGGCTGTTTGCAGCAGGAGGAGCACCCCCGTCTGCTCTGTGAGCCCCAACTCCTGCTCACTTGCGCCCTGTCCACAGCCGTCTCCCTGGCCTAGATTATCTCCCCTGGGACGATGGCTTCAAAGGCCTCTTTGAAAAGTCAGCCCTCGGAGTTGTGAGCTCTCCCTGGGCTTGGTCAGTAGCTATGTGCTGAGTACCCATTACTGTGCCCAGAACTTAGCCGGGAGCTGTGAGAAGTGGCTCCCCAGGCGTTGCCTCTGGTCTCATCACCCTATCATTTAGCGGCCTCCACTGCGTGGCCCTAAAGTATCTGTACCAACCACAAGCCCGCTGGGAGCAGAGGGTGTGGAGGCTGGGACACGGGGCAGAACTGAAGGACGGAGTTATCTACGAGGTAGAGCAGGGTGAAGGGAAATTAACGAGGGACGGAGACCCTCCTGCTCTGCCACTCTCCAAGACCACCATCCCTGGGCCTCCAGGGACAGGAGGAGGGAGCAGCCATGAGCCCCCGGGCTGTCAGCGGGGGTTCTATCCGTGCAGCCTGGCATGGCCATACCCGCAGGAGTCATCTCCTGGCCTCCTCCTCCTCTCTCGACCCGCACACGAGCCAGCGAGCAAGGGAGCCCATCAGCGCAGCCTAGAGGCAGCATCTAGAGCACACGGCAGGCTGACGAAGGGCAGCACGCCCACCCAGAGGAACGTCAGGCGAATATGCAGCTCCACGATCCTCCGACCCGATATTTAAGGGTCCCGAAGGGACGTCAGAGTCCAGACGAGCATGGCCTGCCATCCCTGCCACTTGCTTTTCCCACCGCCCGGTGCATCCTCAAACACATCTGGCCACACCCATAGCCACACACCGCTCACGTTTCAGACTTGATGGTAAATGTCCGATTCTCCTTGAAATGTTCTCTGAGCAGCCTGCTCTCCTGGTCAGCCTTGTATTGTAGGCATTTGGGGGCTTCTCTAAGGCTGCCACTTATCTCTGTAAGCAAGCTGAAGAAAAGGACTATGCCCAGCATTTCCTTTGCTTTGCACAGAGCAGATCCTTCTCCAGTGGGTATGGAAGGGGTGGATCAAGGGTCCCAGGGTGGAGGATGAAGGTCATCCCCTGGCGGTGAAGCCCTTAGACCGTCTGTCCACATAGTGAGTGGATTGTAGGTAGGTGCGTCCGACCGGGGAAAAGATGGCCCCAGGACATATTAATGACTCTGAGTTTCCTAAGAAAGGTCTGGTATCCTCTGCCTGGTGGCTTGAGGGGTGGAGGGAACAGGGAAGTTGGGAATAGGAAAGCTGATGGAAGTCCCCAGGATCTAGAAGGACACACCTTGTACATTGACCAGCATGATGTTCTTACTTTGTGGGGTCTGTAAAAATACTACGGCATTCCCCGTAGAACATTGTTTAGAAATCATTAAAGGTCTTGGTCTGCTGTGTCGCTCTCTCTACAGCCGCTACAGCAGTTATTCAAAGAGAGAAAGAGCAAGGAAGAGAGGAAATCACATGGAAATAAAAGCACCTTGCATGGCACTGACCCCTGGTACGTTCTGCTAAAAATACCCTGTTCAAATGTAATTCTTACAATCCTAGGAAGTGGTGCTTCCAATTTACAGAGGAAAGCACCAGGACTCAAGAGAAGCGGTGTCCCCAGGTCACGGGTCACCTGGCTAAGCGCAGACGATTAAGGAGTCTGATGTCTGCGGGAGCTCCACACACGCTCTTCTGTGGGGCTGGGTTTCAGTTCTCCAAAATCACGGTGTGGATCTTCGGTGCTTCCCGAGGGTCACGATGTGAGGCCCTGGGCTAAGAGATGAAAAGCCCTCTGCGTCTACAGGCCGGAGCCTTGCTCACGGGGGTGGTGGCCGTCGATGGACAGGGAGCCCTGCTCACGGCGCCGACCCGGAACAAAGAGGAACACGTGGAGGCGATCTAGGGCTTTAAGGATCTATGCTGTCACCTGCATCAGGGTCCCTTCACCGGGGGGCAAAGAGGCGGAGGTGGCCCAGGCTTTCGGATGCTTGGATTCCTGGAAATGCCCCAACTTGCATTGGGAGTAGGGGACTGGGCTTTGGGAGCTGTGCTTCCTGGGAAGGGCCTGAAGATTGTGTGCACGCTTCTGAGAACACTTACTTTTTCATCCCTTTCCAGTACGGTATCCTTGCTTCTGGCAAAGCCTGTCTCCGTCGGTGGAGCCTGCTGAAGTGACACTGGGTAGGTGAGGAAGAAGATGCAAGGACTAAAAAAGACGGGGGGGGGGGGGAGGTACACAATAGCGTGCGTGTACTTAAGGTACTCAGAGGCAAAGACTTACGCAAAAGTCTGCCCTTGTGGGGACCGCCTCCCTCTGCTCCCTCTCCCAACTCCCGGGGGCTGGGACAGGAGCTTGTCGTACCAACCTAACAGCGAGTCTGGCTTGGTCAGCTGGGCGAAGGGCCGGGGGAAACTTTTCACGGGACCGAAGGGGTTAACGACACGTGCACCATCTGGCCAGATGAGTTAACGAGGCTCTCTGTTCAGAGAAAAGCACAAAGTCAAGACCATGCAGGAGAAAGCGGCTGGGAGCATTTCCAGAGAGAGCCGTGTGTGAGATTCGTGCGAGGAGGTGTCTGGTGGGTGCCTCCCGCTGGGATAGGGGAGCGTGAGCGCGTGTGCGCGCATGGGAGTGGGAGCGGGAGCGTGTCGGGTGCCTGTGGGTGCATGGGCGTGTGCACACGCGCACACGCAAACGCGTGCACGGCCGTGGAGGCTTGCCGGGGAAGAAACGCGCGGGTGTGGTAGGGAGAGCTGACAAACCGAGGCACAAAACTGCAAACTCCGGGAAAGGGGGATCTGCTAAACCCCCCTCCTGGCCTGCTTCCACTTAGCCTTCTCCTTAAGTCGTCTTCATTTCTGTCTTAGGTTTCCATAAACAGTGCAGTTATTTATTTTATTTTTGTTTGAAATGTTAAACAAGCCCCGAAAGGAAAAGCTGTTGAGGCAACTCGTGGCGTCTCCGGAGGGCCGTTGCACCGCCAGCATTTTCTGCGAGGGCTTGGCGAGGTCGCCTCTCCCCTGCGCCCCTCTCCCAGGGCTCTGAGGCAGCCCCCATGCTCCCCTGCCCTGGCTCGGGCCCCGGAGCATTCCAGGCTCCTTCAGCTGACCTGCTTCGGTGCCCAGAGTGCAGCCCATCCTCCTCTTCCTCCACGGAAGACCTCCCACCCGGGTCTCTCCCCAGGCTGGCAGAAGGATTAATAACTCTCAGGACAACAGCAGCACCCGGAATCATAGTTAACATTCACTGAGTGCTTAATAGGTACTAGGTACATCCGACAATGAAGAGGGAGCACGCATATCAACACACTTCGCCCTCGGCACTCGCCAGTGTGGCAGGTGCCATTGTTACCCCATTTTACAGACGAGCAGCCTGAGGCACAGGGAATTAAGAGATCCGATTACAAGGGGCAAGGCCAATAGTGCTGGGCCTGTCACCTGCCCTGGGCACAAAATGGAACAGGGTCCCCCGCAAACTCAGTAATCAAGAGAAATAACATTTCGATGCAATATTTTCTTAAAAATCCAAATTAATACAAAAACTCCACAAGGAGCCCCTTATTAAGATTTTAAATAAAGCCAGGCCCGGTCGATTCACCTCCAGTCAGTCTGGCTGTGGCTCTTCAGGCCCGCGCCGGGCTGCCTTGTTAGGCTTTCGTTTAGAGCCAAGCAGGGTCCTGGCTTTTGCGCGAGGTACCTCTCTGGTTCGTTCTTGTTAGTTCCGCGTGGTGGGTGCTGTTTTCCCCCCTGGAGAGACAGACAAGCTTTTCGACCCATCCATTGTTTGTTTACCTTTGCTTCTGTCTTCAAAGAACAACAAACCCAGATAGACTGTCAAGCAGGCCTTGATCCCAAGTTTGCTCTGAGTCTAGTGCTCTTTCCATGAGCTCACAGCTGCCTTGGTGAGCAGCACCCCCCACCCCCTCCCTAGCCTGGAAAGGAATCTGACAGGCAGGAGGGGGAACCTCTCACGGGGACAGCTAGAGAGCTTATGACAAGTCGGTTCTGACAAGTAATCCTCCACTGCCTCAGCCAGACCCACTCCCGAGACACCTCACACTCAGCCAGGCCGGGCCTTTGTCTGCCCTCCCGCTTCTTCACAGAGCCAGGGCAAACCTACAAGAGACCCTTGTCCCTTCCGCCTTGTCATCAGCCTGCCCCGGGGCCACCCTGCCCACCAGACCTCCCGCTCCTGCTCCTTCTCCGCTCAACGGCACCCAAGACACAGGCGTGCGCGTGCACCTGCCTCCATCCTGCTCCCAGCCCAGCTCCTCTGAGGCTTGTCAGTCACGGGCTGTGGTGGGGGGTGCGGAGCCATGTGGAGGGCGGTGGGAGATCCCAGAGCCAGCAGCCAGCTCTTAAAGAGGAGAAATGGAATGCTGTCACCATCCCAAAATTCAGGTCACTGGAACAATTACGTGTGGCACAGATACCTGCTTGACTGCACTCTCTCCATCTGCCAGGAGCAACGTTTTGGAAGATTTAAGACAGATGTGGAGGGACTTGTAAAGAGGTCGAGGAGGTAGGGTCAGCCAGAAGTCATCTCTATCCGTCCGTCCCCAGTCTTCTAGAGACACGGCCCCACTGGACGCGGACACAGTGGCCCGTCTCCCACTCCTGAGACCCAATCGTGATGCCTCATTCTTCCCCTATGGGTGCCCCTGACTTCTAATTGCTTCCTTCTCATCCACACCCCTTCGCTAAGGTGAGAGAAAGATTGCGGTTTTGCAGCCAGGCAGGGAGGGATCCACATCCAGAAGGCCTCGGACCGGTGGCCCTCTCTCACCTTAGCTTAGATCTGTAAATGATCTAGAATGGATCATTAGAATAGAATAGATCATTAGAATAATGATGTCTATGTCAAGGATCTGGGACAGTTCTCAGCAAAGTGAGATGCTAACCCTCTTCCTGAGCTTCTTTGAAAAGAACCTTTCAATATGGCTTCATCTTGCTCATGCTTAAGAGTGATATAAGCCCTTCCAGAAACTGGTAAAGACAGTCTTTAGTATGTAGCCTTTACAGTAACTTCCTAGGTTTCCCCCCACCCCCACCCCCACCCCCACTATGCAGAATCCAACACCCCTCTTCCAGCTAGTCCTCGAGGTAGGACACCCCTTTCCCACCAGAATTCCCACCAGAATGAAGCAGAGGGAAAGCAAAATATCACGTTGGTGGCTGTGAAAGCAAGCTGGTCAATGTGGCTTAATCTGGGGACAAGTGGGTTTTCTCATTCTGAATCCCGGAATCATACAACGTTCCCTACCAGCTTGTAGACCTTGCTGGGCTGGGGCAGGCTTCCCTGTAGGGCAGATTCTGCTTGGTAAAACTCAGACCCTAGAGGGGCAAGACAGAGCATGTGCTTCCCATGGGGGGGGGCGGGGGGCTCCCGCCAAAAGAAAGAGCAAAAAAAGGGGACCAAGCTATGCGTTCCCTTCTGAATTCACACACTTAGGTTACTCCTCCAGGGTGGTCTCCAGGGGAGACCAAGAGTGTTCATCCAGGGAACCCCGTTCACTTAGAAGGAAATATCAGAATGAGGAAGATACATTCAACATTCCCTCAACCCTGATACAACAATTTGTGTTCTTTCACTCTGATAACAAAAACAACTATAGAACTATATATATATATATATATATATATATATATATAGTTATATATATATATATATATAACTATATATACATATATTCCATTAAGCATATATATGCATATGCAATGTTATCTAACAATTTAAAAAATATCTTTTAATATTTTTGTGAACAATAAATGGAACAATGCCACTTAGGACTTAATACATACACTTACTACATTCTAATTACAGCAACTGGAACAGGGGCCACGGGACAGGCGGGATTTATTCGGTCACACTTACTAAGCAGTGGAAATGGACACAAGGGCACAGATTCATTTGAGTCGCCACAGAGAAAAGGAAGCACCACAAGAGACCCCGGGGGAGGGAGACACGGTACGGACCCAGGATAATCAGGGAAGTCCCCACGGCCCAGGTGATGTGCACTCTGGGTTCCGAAAAGATGTTCTGAGGCAAAGAAGTTGGAGCAGGGAGAGAAACCTGGTTCGAGCGAGGTGTTACGTTCTTGAAAGTGACAGTAACGAGAAGCAAAGTTTTCGATTTGTTTCCACACGCCAACCAGCCTCTTTTTGGACTTGGCGCTCCCCTCGGCTACAGGAAAAGCAGCAGCTGGGGTGAGTTCAGCAAACCCTTTAGATTAGGAAGTGGGGGTGCACACACCCTCCGGTCCCCTTGCCCCACCGGCAGTGCCCTCACCCCCATGTGGGATGCTGTTTAGAGCCGAGAGTTCATCTCTGTCTGGTTCTCGCACGTCCCTGCCGACGAGCATCCTTTAGCGGCAATCCTCTCTTAACTGGTTTATTCATTAGGCAGCTTTTCCCCAGCCTGTGATTTCCTCCCAGCCAGCCCCTCTGGGCCACAGTGACAACCTACCCCCTCCCCCAGAGCCCACACCCTCCCACGGGCTGGCACCCTTTTATCAGGCCGCATCTCTGGGCGTCGGTGGCACAGAGCACGCTAATGTCAGCACTTCCAACTCTCTTTCCAAGCCAGTCCCTCCGGCCCCTTAACCACACGCCGTGCCGTCTTCTGACTTTCTCCCTGTCTGTCAGCACATTCCCAGTCCCAGGCTAACCCGCCACACTCCCCTGGAGACACGTGAGGGCACCTCCCTAGCCTAGATGCATACATTTTCTCCGGGAGCAACAGAAACTGTGGCAACAGAGCCATAGACGGCGACGGGGCCGTGTTAGAAATGCCAAGACGGAATCCTGCGTCACCTGCAGGCGTGAGGGTGTGCGGTCCTTTCTGGGCTCCTTGCTTTGGGCTCCCGGGCCCATGGGAGACACAAACTGGACGTCCCAATGTTCCAGTTAGTTGAAGGCTGGCAGCTCCAATCCAATCCCTGTGTTAGTTTAGTTGTGGTCTGGCAGAAATTTTAGCGGCCACCTTTGACCGTTCCTTAAACTCAGTTATCAACAATCTCACCTGAGTTCTTTGTTTCAGGGGTAAAAAGAAATCTTATCAAGAACTAGGCTCAGCCCGCTGGCATTTTTCCCAATATTGGGGCAATGTTAGAAACAACCCCTCTGGGGCGCCTGGGTGGCTCAGTCGGTTGAGCGTCTGACTTCAGCTCAGGTCCTGGTCTCACAGTTCGTGCAGACGCTTCGGATCCTCTGTCCCCCTCGCTCCCTGCCCCTCCCCCCACCTCAAAAATGAATAAACATTGAAAGAAAAAAAAAAGAGCTCCTTGTCTTTGAATCTGTCTTCCAGGGCAGACAGAAAGGTCAACACAGGAAGCCGTTTGAAAGAGAAAACACGACATGGTGTGTGTGTTAATACCGCTCTTACTCAGGGACAGGGGTTCTAGGTCAAGTGAACTTGACTGAGGCGGAAGTATTAGGAAGTCAGTCTTTAGAAATAAGTAGCGTTCTCTACTTATTGGAAACCTCTTTTACCAGACACGGTCACGAGGGATGACACAAGTTCTGCCCCTAAGAGCTATACTGATCACGGCTGGTCACCAAGGCTAGAAACTTGGTGACGTTCCGACTCCTTCCCCACACTCATTCTTCATGTGGCCACCGTGTCCTTTCTTTCCAGTTCTTTCCAGTTCTGCTGTTACACCTTGGCTCAGACCCTCCCTCCCTGACTTTCCCCTGGATTACCGGAACAGTCTCCTCCGTCATCTGACTCTTCATTTCTTCCGTCTCAACCAGCACTCTGAAACCACCCTTATTTTCCTGACTTTAGTCCATTGTTAAATCGTGTCCCTCGTGTTCCATCAAAGAGCAAACTCTTTAGCTGGCACCCAAGGCATAAAGAGCCTTGGATGTCTGGGTGGCTCAGGTCAGTTCAATCCAACTCTTGATTTCAGCTCAAGTCATGGTTTCAGGGTCATGAGATCAAGCCCGACGTCAGGCTCCATGTTAAGCATGGAGTCTGCTTGGGAGTCTCTCTCTCTCTCTCTCTCTCTCTCTCTCTCCCTTTGCCTCTCTCTTTAAAATTAAAATTAATTAATTAATTCAAATAAAACATAAATAAAACCTCACCCATCTGGCCCTCTGGCCATGTGATTCTGCTTTTCTCCCTAGACCCCAAGATACAGTCAACCCCCATGACTGCCTGTTACACAAATGCCATCTTTTTGCGCCCTTCCTTTCTTTTTGTAGGAACCACCTCATTCTCCATCCCATCATTTCTACTATTTACCTATTAACTAATAACCGTCCCTTCGGATGTGTTTTCCAGTAGGGGATATTTGTGATTGGCTAGCCCAGCTCCCCTTTATTGGGGAATCTCGCTTCTTCCTTACTCTAGTCTCATGGGTAGGCACCTGACCTGGCAGGACCAACATCAGTCATCCATCTCCAAGCCAGAGTGATGGGTCCATATTTGATGATAAAAGCCATGCAGGAGTAAGCAGGGTCTTCTGGGAGATGCGACGGGACGGTGCTGGAGAGGAGGAGGTCTGCTGGGTAAGCGCGCCACCTTTCTTGGCAGCCGGGGCTCCAGACTCCGCCGTTCGTGTCGGCTTCACGCTCAGGCAGCGTCCTGATAACATCACAAGTCTTGGATACATCTGGATCTGAAGACAGCTCTGTCTTTGCAGTTACCAGTTGTGTGAAGCAATAAATAGTTCCCTGTTCGCTTTCCATAAATACTTCCATTTTGTTTTTAATAAATCATTTCCTTTTTGCTTACGTCGAAGTTGGGTTTCTGCCATTGATAAGTTAAGAGTCCTGACTGAGCCAGTCACCACACTGTGTGGTAAGTACAAAGAGACACACGTATTTTGTCTTCTATTATTTACTCCAGTAGAAGCGTCTTTCCTACAGAGCATACTGTAAACCCTCCAAGGCAGCTTCCCTTATGCGTATCTGCGTCCTCTGTGGTACGGAGCGCATAACAGGACTTGAAACATACTGTTTGCTTGGTTGCGTGAATCAAAAGATAAATAACAGACAAAAATAACCTGTTCCCCGACATGACTCTCGCTGACCACCTTCATCCATCCATAAACTCTGGAAATGTAGGCAAATACACTTTTTGTTGCCAGGGACATTTTCAACCTGTAAAAATAAAATAAAACAACATTATGTTTCCAGACTTGACAGACACCCTGCCGAATGCTAAGTGGGAAAACATGACTTGGGGGCTGCATGGATTCAGACTTTCCCACATCTCTGCGTCTGAGCTGAGTCAGCTGAAAGGTGCTGTCCCACCTCCACGTGACCTAGCGATGCCCGCACCCCACCGGACCTGAGGACCAAGCAACCGGCGAGAGAGGCTTCTAAAGATGAGAAGCAAGAGAACAGACCTCTTGGAGAGCACACGGAAAGCGAGATGGCATCGCGATATTTACAGCACGCAAACACTGGCCTGAAATTCCAGGCACCTTCCATATTTCTTACCAGCTGGGGCAAGGTCAGACTAGATTTCCGTCTTGTTCTATAAGAAGATGATCTGTTTATCTAAGGGGGTTTTAAGGAGCGCTTCAGTTTATTTAGTGGTTGTGTCTTTTTTTAATTTCCTGCTTCTTCTTCCCATATTTGGGGTGGGTTGCCCCAAGCCTCTAGACAGGGGCTTCTTTGGTACAGAAACTCTTAGGCCACAAGGCCTACATTTGCCTCTGACTTTCTTGCCCAACCAGCCCCTCCTCCCCGCCTCCACCTACCCCAAACCGCTGCTCTTCACTGTTCTTTGGAAAGAACCCAGTGGGCCACTGAGTAGCTATTTCCAGTTGGCTAGCCAAGTGGAAACTGGGTCAGAGCCCGAGCCCGCTGTGGCTCTCCAGTGCCCACTGAGAACGGTGGGCAGATGGCACTCCGTTGCTATTCTCTCTTCCCTTCCACAGGCTGGAGGGGGCGGGAGGTGCCTTGATTCTCTTTGTCTGACGGCACGGTCGCCCTCTTCACTGTACACACCTACGAGGTTAGGAAGCCGATGCACCCCTGACCGAACCTGTCCCCTCGCTTCACGGCAGCAAGGAGGCAGAGGATCCATTGGCGTCACACAACCCCAGGTGGGAGCAGACATCACCGATGTGGAGAGTGGGGGCCCCCATCTTTCTCCCGGAGGTCAGACTCCTACCTACAAGAGTGTCTTGTCTGCCCCTCACCAAGTTTTCAACACAGATGCTGGACCACTGTGATTTTTTTTTAATATTTATTCATTTCTGAGAGAGGAAGGGAGAGAGACAGACAGAACACGAGCAAGAGGAAGGGTCAGAGAGAAAGACGCAGGATCCGAAGCAGGCTCCAGGCTCTGAGTGGTCAGCACAAGGCCGGGCATGCAGCTCGACCCCAAGAACTGCGAGATCATGACCCGAGCGGAAGTGGGATGCCTAAGCGACTGAGCCACCCAGGCGCTCCTGGAACAAGGTGATTTGAATGGAACTATTTGAGCAACTGTCAGAGTGAGCGGCCACGTGCACACCACGGACACCTGTGCACACACGTGGTGAATGCGCACCTGCTTCAGCCCTCATTTACACGCTACCTTGTGTAGAAATGTGAGAGAAGAAACAACGTGGAAGAAGAGGATAGGAGAGCCAATTCAGAAGAAAGACGAAGGTAGACAAAGACAGTGATGGAGAGAGGCATCTCCCCACCCTCCCCACCTTATCCTGGGCCCTTCTGCCTCCCTGGGAACCTCACCCTGGAAAACCTTTCTTCCTTGTCCTCGGCCTCCCGTCGCTACTTTCCACTCCTTCCGTCTGTATATACATATTCTTTAAGTCTCATTCTCAAGAGAAGGCAGAAAAAGGAAAGAGAGAAGAAAGAGAAAGCAAAACAAAGAAAGGAAGAGGGAAAAAAAGGAGGGAGGAATCTTCAGGGGCCTGAATCTTTGCTCCTCTGACTGCACACTCTCTTCCACTTCTTACTCAGACTTCCAGAGCAGTCTACACCCCGACTCCCTGCTGGCACCTACTCTTCCCTCTACAATCCATAGTAACCCAGTGCTTGTGCCCATCGCTGACCAAAAGCACCCCCGCCCCAGGCACGGTTAGGGGCTGAATTGCGTCCCCGCATACAGAATCTTGTTGTTTGCCGCTTCAGAATGTGACTGTATTTGGAGATAGGGCTTTCAAGAGGCAATTACGTTAAAATGAGGTCACAAAGGTGGGGCTCTAATCCAAAAAGACTGCTCCTTATAAGAGGAGGAAGAGACGTCGGGAGTGCGTAAGCACAGAGAGAAGGTCACGTGAGGGCACATCCAGAAGATGGCCGTCTGCCAGCCAAGGAGAGAGGCCTCAGGAGAACCAAGAGGGCCAGCACCCTGGTCTCGGAGCTCCAGCCTCCAGATCTGGGAGACGACAGATTTCTGTTGTTTACCACCCAGTCTGTGGTACTTTGTTATGGCGGCCCGGGCGGACTCACGCAGGCCCCGATGACCTTCTTGTCAAAAATCAAAGAGTGTTTTGAGCCTCTGCCCTGTGACCTCCCTGCAGCGCAAGACGCCCTGAGGAGTCCACCACAGAAACTCTCCCTTTGTTGGTTCTAGTGATGCTTCTTGCCCCTGGTTCCCCTCCCACTACTCGGCCTACGGGTAATTAGGTCAGGAAGGTGGAGCCCTCGTGATGGCCTTAGTGCCCTTCCAAGGCGAAGAGGAAAGCCGGCCTTCTCTCGCTCCTCCATGTGAGGGCGCGGTGGGAAGGCGGCCGTCTGCAAACCAGAAAGCAGGCTCTCAGCAGACACGGCTCCCGCAGCCGCCTTGCCTTCCCGGCCCCCTAAACCATGAGGAATAAATGTTTGCTGTTGAAGCCACGAGTCTGTGGTAAGGCTGGACCGATGCTCTTAAGTGTCCCTCGTATTGCGTCATCTCTATTTCTCAGATCACTCTGGACTTCCCACTTTTTTCATTGGGATCACAGGAACAGTCGTGAAGCCTGGTCCCACGCCCTCACTCTCATTGCCTCTATCCCATCCTCCCCCGGGGCCCGAAGAGCAAATTTCCTAACATATAAAGCTTGTCCTAGCAGGAGGCTGCCCCAAACTCCTTCGGTAGCTCTTCAGATTCCAATGAGCCCTTCAGCATGGCGGAAGAGGTCCTTTGCAAGCTGGCCCTGCCACCCCTCCGGCCGGCACCCCAACTTCTCACGGCCACTCTGAGCTCCTCCGCAGCCCTCCCCCAGGGCCTGAACCCACCCTGCCCCGCCCCATGCTGCCTCACACCTACGGGCTTCAGGCACGCTGCTTCCTCCCCCTGGAGCGTCCTACCTCCAGGCTTAGAAACCACAGTCCTTCGGCAGCTCTGAGCCCAAACGCAATCTCCTCCGTGAAGGCTTTCCTGGCATTCTTGGCCCAGGCTTCAAGGAGGCCCTTTGGTAGCACACACACGTTCCATGGTACATTGCTTCACGAACATTATTTTCTACTGTATTATAAACACAAGTTTGCGTGTCTGGCTCCCCAACTAGACTGTAATCTTTTTGGAGGAAGGCATCGCATCCTCCCTCGCTCTGGGCATACCCGTTACCTGAGTAGTGTCTGCCCGCCGATGGCCTTGACGGTCACGGCAAATAAGCGAATGAGCGAACAGAGCAACCACCAGATACACAGTGACTGGAACCAAAGGGAAGAGGGCCACGAACCCAAAGGCATCAGACGCACTACGGCTTTAAGGGCAATGAGTCAGGAAACAGAAAAAACACCAGATGGCTGCAGTGTTGATAGGGTGATATCTCGGGGGGGGGGGGGGGGCGGGGAGGTTAGAATCAGGGGAAAGTAGGCAATGAACTAGAGACAAACCTTCAGTGTGGACCAACAGTTGGGACGAAAGCAGTAGCAGCCTGAACCGTAATTGCAGTAGGGAATTGTTGGCTACTAAACTAACTTGATGCAATTTAACTCATTAATTGTTTTTTCAAGTAATGAAAGAAGACTTGGTCTCTGCGGCTTGGGAAAGCGTAATTCGTTCGAAGAGGAAAGTAAGGAGAGGCCGATTTTAGTGCAACATCGAGATCTTTCTGGCAATAAATCTGCTCCTACGCGGCCTGGGTCAAAATGTGAGTCTTCGTTCTGTCGCTTTTACAAGCTCTATGATCTTGAGCGAGTTGTTTCATCTCTCTGAGCCCAATTTCCTCCCTGAAAAGTGATTTAATGTGTTCAGTGGACTGCAGACACTTAACACCTATTGACTGTTATTAGTAGTAGAAGCGAGTTCCCTATAATTGGAACTTTCATTGACTTATCCATTTATTACAATTTTTCTATTTATTCTGAGAGAGAGAGAGAGAGAGAGAGGGAGAGAGGGAGAGAAAGAGAGAATCCCAAGCAGGCTCCATGCCGTCAGCACAGAGCCCAACACTGGGCTCACACTCTCGAACGAGTGACATAATGACCTGAGCCGAAACCAAAAGTCGGACGCTTAACTGACTGAGCCACCCAGGCGCCCCTGTAATTGAAATTTTTGGAACTCATCGCTGAGTACAGACGTTTCTCTTTTCTTTATACTTTCTCTCTAGCACTGTAGTTATTTGCGCATCTTATTCTCTAGAAGATTATACATTTTTGAGGGCAATTTCAAATGTTTCATTTTGATCAACTTCAGAATCCTTGGACAAAGGAAACATTCGTTAAATACGTTTTGGATTGGGGGATGGGGATCAAGGAAGCAGCAGAGGAAAGACTGGCTCTAGATCACCTCCAAAGCTGGTTCAGATGCTCAGTCTCTGATTCATTCAATTTGTTTGTTCACTTGAAAAATGGCATCGAACAGCAATCATGTGCCATGCAGTGGCTAGCTGTCGGGCTATGATGGATGATAAAAACAGTTATGGGCTCTGCGTAGTGATTCTATGTCCCTGTTCAGTTAAGGAGCCGTATGTTACCTAAACTATGCCCTTTGTATGGGAGAGGTGTCTTTTTTTTTTCATTTTTTTAATGTTTATTTTTGAGAGAGAGAGAGAGAGAGAGAGAGCAAGCAGGGAAGGGCAGAGAGTGAGAGAGAGAGGGAGATACAGAATCCCAAGCAGGCTCCAGGCTCTGAGCTGTCAGCACAGAGCCTGACGTGGGGCTTGAACTCACAAACCATGAGACCATGACCTGAGCTAAAGTCAGACACTTAACTGACTGAGCCACCCAGGCCCCCCTCCAAGACCTGTCTTAATGCTAATGCTGCAGTACTTTCTTTTGCTCCTCTAAGCTGCTTGCTCACTTTGGGCAATCCTGGAAAGTCACTTAGAAGGAGAGATGCCAAAGAGGAACAAAGTGGGAGTGACCACTTTCCCAAACACACAGTTTTTGGAAATGCAAATCCAGACCTCTTGGATAACAAAGTAAGGAATCTTTATCAGTAGCCAAAGGTGTAGGAAGAGCTCCAATTAGTGATACACCTTCCTGCCTCTTCCATTATACTTTGATAATCCTCCCCAAAGCCTCAATGCAAGACAGAGTTTGCGAGATGAACACATGATCCTAGAAAAGTGCCCTTCTGATACATCAAGTCCAAACTCAAGAGTGGGAGATCCAAGTGGAAAGAAAGCAACATTGAACCACATGTTCAGATGTGTAAGCTGTTCTTTGTAAAGGTAATGGAACAAACACCACAAGTTAACAAAGATGTGGGCCGTTATCTGGGAGATGCCTAGTATTCCAGAGACTGCGTATTTTCTTTACCTAGAACACAAACCTTTAACCCTGGTGGATCATGAATGGTCTTTGGGAACCTGTGAAATCTTAAAATTGCATGCGGAATTGAGTATGTAGATTTTTCTTAGGGGGAGGCTTTATGGCTCACATAAGATTACCAAAGAAATCTATGGTCCCTAAAATCGATCATGTTAATAGGAGACATGTTGCTGACTGAGCAGTTATTCTGAGTTGGAGGCAAATGGAAGGTTCAGGAATGTATTCCCACAGTGCTCCCAACAGCCTAGTCAATCAAACTATCACCTGTTTCTGAGCACATCTCCCATTATTCTTCCAGGAAGTGTTCCTTAAAGCACTCCAAACAATCTGTAGCACTCAATGTGTTATAACACTCAGGGAGAGCTGTGTGGAAAGGATTGCCCAACAAGAGGGGTGACCTTCTGCCAAGGGACACAGACAGCGCAAGGTGGCCCACAGTGAGGGGGTATCACGGGAATAAATGCCATAACCTCTCTCCATCCTTAAATTATCTTCCAGGGATCCCCATTGGCAAACCCAATAAATCCAATAAAATCCAATCAAAACCAGAGGACACAGGATCCTGTTGATGTTGGCCAGAAGATCAGCCTCCAAAAAGTGCAGAATAGATCTACGGGGCAAACTGAAGACATTCCAGAAGAGTGTGTATGTCTGTGTGTATGTGTGTGGTACCTACATGTAGGAGGGTAAGTAGTCTAAATTCTGATTCACTGATCTTTACCTCTGACAAGGTAGACCATAGGAAGTGGGACAAATAAGCGATTCACATTTTTTGCTCACTTCTCTGTGCTGGTCTCAGCAATTAGGAGCCCCTCGTGTGTTCTTCCACCCAAGACTCACAACAGCCCCAAATTGCACTAGAGTAGAGCCAGGAATGGAAATCAGATCTATGTGAGTCCAAAACCATGCACTTTTCACTACACGTTGAATAAGAAAAAGATTTTCAGGTACTTGGAGAGCTGGGTTCTTCCGGTTAGGAAGAGGTCGATGGGTGGTGAGTGGTGGAAGACAGAGACCCCACAGCCAGCTTTTGAAGGATTGATCTGAGTGCGGGTCCTGTTCAGACAGAAACTTTTCACATTCACTGGGTGTGCGGACAGAAGCTCATGCTCACACACACAGCACACCCACACGCACAGACTGCTGCAAGAAACTCACTGAAGATGCGTAACGATAGGAGCATTAAAAGACGTGATGTGCTAGTGCAAAAGCTATAGAGGAAACCCTAGTAGTATACAACTCCAACAATATTCACCAAAGAAAAGAGTAAGAATAGTAGAGATAAAATGGTAGCCATCACACAAATATAGAATAATTCAGCCTCTGCAGATGCGAAGACCAACACAGACAATGTCTAGCATGGCATTGAGTTCTTCAAAAAGTTTCGTAATTGCATTTTGATATCAAGAGGTTAACAAACCTCTTACTTCAAACCTGTTGGTTTCTGGTTGGATTCTCTCAGCCCATGCCAGAATAGCAGCCCAGTGGTAGAATCCACACCTTTCAGGGCTTCCCTAGACTTCTGTAGAGTAGCAACAGTTCCGGAGCCCTTCTTCTATCCTGTCACTTTGTATTGCAATTCTTCCTCCACCCTTGGTGAACGTGGGGGACAGGGCATCGCAATGTCAACTCTCGCCGTCCAACCCGGAGTTTGGTGTTTTGTCTTTTCTGTGCCATGGACCGACTGGGCAAAACTGGGCCAGGCCAGTCTCGCAGTGGGTCTCAGTTTTCTCATCTGTAAATGAAAGTGTTGGCCTTCTGGTTCCATATTTATCCACTCAACTTCTCCTAACATTTTGGATCTCTAGTGTCTCAACATAGATGCAATGGCTATGCATACGGGCCTCTCCATATACCCTTGGACGCTATAGAGCTCATCTCAATTCAATAAATGCCTCTCTAGTTGAATTCTCATTGTGTTTGCTTACCTCTGGTATTGCCCAATTCAAGTTTATTTCATCAAAGTTCCCTTCTAACAACAATCTTCAATTTGATTATTGTCCTGAGATACTTAAGGCTTTTTAGTCCTTTTCAGTACTTCTGGCCTCAGTCTAGGTAACTCCTTGTATGATGACTTAATTATCTCCAACTTATTTCATGTTCTGGTTCTATGCCAAGAATTCCCTTCCCACTCTTCTCTGCCAATCATATTCCAGGTTCTCTGCCATAGCCCTGACTTCTTTCTTAACATTTATTTATTTTTGGTACAGAGAGAGACAGAGCATGAACGGGGGAGGGGCAGAGAGAGAAGGAGACACAGAATCGGAAGCAGGCTCCAGGCTCTGAGCCATCAGCCCAGAGCCTGACATGGGGCTCGAACTCACGGACCACGAGATGGTGACCTGAGCTGAAGTCAGACGCTTAACCGACTGAGCCACCCAGGCGCCCATCCCTGACTTCTTTCAAACCCCAGCCACGCATGCTGCCTTCTTGAAGCATTCCAAGACTGGCCCTCAATGACTCCAATCACTAAGTCGTTTCCAGCACTTTGCTGACCAGATATTTTATCCATACTCCCCTCTCGCTCCTCTGAGAGCATATGCCTTTCCTGCTGGTCATATCTGTGGCACTGAGACACATTTTATTTTATTTGTTTTATTAATGTTTCTACTTGAGTTGTAGTTTTCTTTAGACTACAAGTTTCTTAAAAATTCAACCATATAGATTTTTGTTAGCCTTATAATTCCACAGAATGCCAAGAACTTGGCCCCTTCCTTTGGGAGGGAATAGTCCCTGCAATCTGTATAAAACCAACGACTGGGCTAAAGGACATACACTACTGTTTTAATCACCCAGTGTGGTCATGTTATTCAGTTAGAACACGGTTAGATGTGGGTTTTTTTAGAAGGTAAAATTAACATGCTTCCAAAAGTAAGAACTATACAAAACGTATAAACTCAGACAAGGGCCACCTCGCCAACATCACTGCCCATCCTTCCTGCTCCATTTCTGCACATCCCCTACAAGTAACACATGGTATTCATTTGGGGTTTATCCTTCTTGTGTTTCTTTGGGCAAAAGAAGATTAAGCAGATACCGTGTATGTGTATGCTTTCTTCTTTCTCCTTCTTTCTTACACAAAAGGTAGCATGATATGCATTATACCTATACTCTTTTGCTTTTTTGCTTTTTTCACTTAAAAAAATATCCTGAAAGTCACTCCATATCAGGCATAAAGATCTTTCTCCTTTGTTCTACAGTTACGTAGTACTCCAGTGAGTGGATGTGTCATAATTAACTCAGTCTACTATGTGCAGAAGCTTAGGTTGTTTCCAGTGTTTTGCAATTATGAACAATGCTGCAATGAAGCACTTTGTGGATATGTATTTTCATATTGTTGGGCTGCATCTTCAGAGTAAATTCCTGAAAGGGAAATTGCTGCTAGATCAAGAAATAAATATGTATTTTTGTTTAGATATTGTCACTTGCCCTCCAAAGGGTTGTATCATTTTTCATTCCTACTAGCAATGCGAGTGTTTGTTTCCTCAGAGCTTTGTCAATAGAAGATAAGAAGCATTTTTTTTTTCCTATTCTGTTAGGTGAAAAATAGTATCTCATTTTAGATTTAATTTTCATTCTGTTATTTTGAGAAATGTTGAACATCTTTTTATGTATTTAAAGACTTTTAAAATATTTTTTTAAATTTATTTTGAGAGAGCGAGAGAGCGCATGCACACACGAGAGCAGGGGGTGGGCAGAGAGAGAGGGAGAGGGAGAATCCCAAGCAGGCTCTGCACTGTCAGCACAGAGCCCTGTGCAGGGCTCTAGGCCACAAACTGAGATTGTGACTTGAGCCACCTAAGTTCGACATTTAACCGACTGAGTCACCCAGGAATCCCTAAAGACTTTTTAAAAGTTATTTGGACATGGGGCACCTGGGTGGCTCAGTCGGTTGAGCGTCCGACTTCGGCTCAGGTCATGATCTCACAGGCTGTGAGTTCGAGGCCCATGTCAGGCTCTGTGCTGACAGCTCAGAGCCTGGAGCCTGCTTCGGATTCTGTGTGTGTGTCTCTCTCTCTGCCCCTCCCCTGCTCATGCTCGCTCTCTCTCTCTCTCTCTCTCTCTGTCAAAAATAAATAAACATTAAATAAATAAATAAATAAATAAATAATAAAATTATTTGGACACATAGAACTACCCTACGATCCAGTAACTGCACTACTGAGTATTTACCCAAAAATACTAATTCAAAAGGATACATGCACTCCTGTTAATTACAGCATTATTGCACAATATCCAAACTACAGAAGCATCCCATCGATAGATGAATGAATCAAGATGAGGTGAGAGAGATATATATGTATATGTATATATGTCTATAGATATATCTATATATCTATAGATATATATGTCTATATATATATAACATATATATATGTCTATATATATCTATATATATATCTATATATAGATAGATCTATATCTATAGATCTATAGATATAGATCTATCTATATCTATAGATATAGATCTATAGATATAGATCTATCTATATCTATAGATATATCTATATATATGTATATATATATGTATATATATACATATATATAATGGAATATTATTTAGACATAAAAAATGAAATCCTGCCATTTGCAACAATGTGGATGGAGCTAGAGAGCATAATGCCAAGCAAAATAAGTCAGTCAGAGAAAGACGAATTCCATACAATCTCACTCATATGTGGAATTTAAGAAACAGATGAACAAAGGAAAAAGAGGAAGAGAGAGATTGAGAGAGACAAAGAGAGACAAACCAAGAAACATACTCTTAACTATAGAGAACAAACTGATGGTTACCAGAAGGGAGGTGGTGGGGGTAGGAGGAAATAAGTAACGGGGATTAAAAGTATGCTTATCATTATGGCCCTCTGTAGCAACGTGGATGGAACTGGAGAGTGTTATGCTAAGTGAAATAATCCATACAGAGAAAGATAGATACCATATGTTTTCACTCCTATGTGGATCCTGAGAAACTTAACAGAAGACCATGGGGGAGGGGAAAAAAAAGAGGTTAGAGAGGGAGAGAGTCAAAGCATAAGAGACTCTTAAAAACTGAGAACAAACTGAGGGTTGATGGGAGGTGGGAGGGAGGGGAGGGTGGGTGATGGGTATTGAGGAGGGCACCTGTTGGGATGAGCACTGGGTGTTGTATGGAAACCAATTTGACAATAAATTTCAAAAAAAATGAAAAAAAATAAATAAAGGTATACAATGTGATGATTAAAAAAAAGTACACTTATCATGATGAAAAAATAAAATAACAAAACAATAAGTAAAGATGTAATATATTGAGATACTAACTCACATACAACTTATGTTTTTTCCAAAACTACTGGGCATTGGGTGAGGTTTTGTTGCCATTCTTTTTATCTCATTTTTGTATTATAGTCATTAAGTATTATTAAAAATTGTTCTGAAATAAGATCCCAATGCTACACACCATCATTTTTGTTTAATATATTTCAGGCATATTCCATCAATAAGATGAAAGATAATCCCACATGTATTTATGGAAATCACATGTCCACCATTCAGAGAGGACACAGGTGCATAATTGCTAAATATGATGAATAAAATGGATTCTTATTAATGCCAGTATTTAGAATATACAAAAATGCTACATTTTTAAAAGCAATAATTTACATTTTTTCTCTACAGATAGTGTTGTATTTAAAACTTATAAGCACCAAATGTCATGAAAGATATGCTTATTTACATAGTTCAACAATAAAATTACAGAAATGTGGAAAAAAATATTTGGAAATACATTTTTCTTATTTTTAAAATAGTGTTTGGTTTTCCTTGTTTTCCTCTGTTTAAATTTCTTTATATTTTGAGAATATTAGCTCTTTATTTGTGCTACACATAAGAATAGTTTTCTCCAGTTTGTAACTCGGCTTTTGAATGTGTTGCTTATGGTGTTTTTGAGCATTCAAAGTTGTTGCTTTAAAATTTTATATGGTCAAGATTACTGTTGTTCTTATTGTTATCATTATTGCAGGATTTCAACTAATAGTTAGACCTAGATCAGATCTAAATTAGAAATCAATTTACTCATGTTCTCTTCTAATAAGAATCTCATACTTGTAGGATTTTATTTTTGTTTCTTATATCTGATACATTTGAATTTATTCTTGTGTATGTTTTGAGGTACACATTTCATTGGTTTTTAAATGTCTATTCATTATCAGAGCCTCCATTTTAATCATACATTAAAATTTTGTATGTTTGTGGATCTGTTTCTGTATTACATTTTATTTCACTGGTTGGACTGTCTACCTATGCACAAGGTCTATAATGGTGTAATTTCAGAAACCTTAGGGTGTATTTAAATTTTGAGCAGTACATGGGGCGCCTGGGTAGCTCAGTTGGTGAAGCGTCTGACTTCGGCTCAGGGAATGATCTCGTGGTCTGTGAGTTCGAGCCCCGCGTCGGGCTCCGTGCGGACAGCTCAGAGCCTGGAGCCTGCTTCAGATTCTGTGTCTCCCTCTCTCTCTGCTCCTCCCCCACTTGCACTCTGTCTCTGTCTCTCGGGAATGAATAACATTAAAAAAAAATAATAATAATAAATAAATAAATAAATAAATAAATAAATTTTCAGCAATATAAGTCCCTCATTGTAGCTCATTTTTATTTCCTAATATTTTCCTAATTGTTTTTGCTCTCATTTCTACATAAACTTTAGTATCAACTTCTCTATAAAAATTTTGAGTGTAATGCTTTCTTAGGATTATATTCAACAAGTAAATTAACCAAGGGAGAAATGACATCTCCATGATGTTGAGACATGGTAAGAAAAAACAAAGGCTATCTTTCCCTTTGGTTAAGTCTACTTTTGTGTTTTTAAGGAAGGTTTCAAATTCCTACCTTTGGATTTTGCACATTTGTATTGAACTTGTTCCTGAGTATTTTATTTTCTTTGTTCATATTTTAAATGGACTTTTCTCCATATTTTCTCTATGATAATATGACAGATATATCCTCTGTTATGTTTGTATGTATATAAGTATATAAGAACTATTAATTTCTGAATGTTAATTTTAAATTCTGCTTTTCTCCCTAAATTTAGTAAAATATTCTGTTTGAGTTTATTTTATCATGATTGAGTTTTCCATGTATACCATTATCTGCAAACAATGATAGTTTTACTTTTTTGTTTCCAATTCTTATGCCTCTAATTGATTTATCTTGTCTAATTGCATTGGCTAATATCTCCAGTACAATGTTAAATAAATGAACATTCTTATTTTATACCTGATGTTAATGGATCTGTCTCACTAAAGAAGATACTGACTTTAAAACCAAACTAACTATTTTTATCTTATTGAGGAAGTAGCCATCAATTCCTAAACTCAAATGTGTTTTCCAGGAATGGATGTTGAATTATTTTCAGAGGCTTTTTCAGCATTTGTGCAATAATCACTATTTTTCTCTTTAGGTATGTTATGGTAGCATATTATCCTAATGTATTTCCTAAAACTGAACAAAATGTTCATTCTTGCAATAAAACCCCACTTGTTTACATATAATACATTTTTTGTGGTGTTGTATCTCGTTTACTACACTAACAGGTCATCTTTGTCATTTTCTCATCTTCATCTAAGCCTACTCTTCAATTACTTTATTCAAACTTACCTTTATCTCCTGTAGAGCAAGAGTCCATAACATGCATGGCTCAGAAGTTCTTCTGGTATCTAACTGAACTTCCTGCTTGTGTTCATTCAAACCCACTTCTATTTTCATCAAGAGAGATGGAAAACAACTGGAGTTATGGGACCAAGCTGATTCAATTGGCCCTGCCATTAAAATCAGAAGTAATCATGGACACTTCCTGGAACATGTGTATTAAGAATATATTAAGCTCCATTACCCACTTCCAGTACAGCTGAGAGAGCTAACCAACATTCTTAAAATCTTGATTAAATCATCTCTTAGTCTTCTCTGTTGCAAGCCAAAACCTCCTCCACTTCAGAGGGAGAAGTGGAAATTTCTGGGACCCTCGGGGTCAGAGTTATGATGTAAATATATTCAAAGTCCAGATGTTTATACAAAACCCTTGACTACTTAATTAAACTTTCCAAAAAACGAACAAATTCTTACAATGGAAGATAATAGACCATCCACTCAAAGTCTTAAGTCAGAAACTTGGTATTTTTTTTCAATTTCTCCCACTCTCTTCCCAGTGGCACCCCCAGCCCCCTGATTCAACTGCTTACTCATCCCACACCAGGTGCTACGGACTCTACTACCAAAATAAATCTCCAAAATTCATTTTATTCTCTCAATTTCCCTAGCCACCACCTGAGTCATTATATTATTACCGTACTACTAGATTCTTTGCTTACTACCTTTACATTAAACATTTTTTAAAGGTTTCTCTGAGTGCTGTCTAGAGAATAAGCTGGGGAATAAATCATATCGTATCGCTGTTTTAAGGCTTTTGATTCTCTCTGCCTAGCACATCACTGCATCCCACATCCCCTGGTGTTCACATGACTAGCTCTTCTCAACTGTTAGGTCTCCACATACATATTTAGCTCAAATGTCATCTTCTCAGAGAAGCCTTCTCTGATTACCCGGTATGAAAAAGTCTCTGTTATTCTCTGTCTCTGAATTTTGCTTGTTTCTTTCATGGCACTGATATCAAGGTAAATTTAAATAATTAATTTTGCCCCCTCCACTAAACAATAGATTCCAAGAGGACAGAGACCATGTTGGGTGTCTTTCACCACTGACCACAGCATCCCAAATCCACAGAGCCTAAAAGGTTTTACATGTGCACTAAATATGTATCAAATGAATGAATGATTCTGGGTGGGAAAGAAAGCATGCAAGAGTTGGCAAAGCTGTCTCTCCAAACTTAAAACTCCCAGGAAAGCTAAGCGCTGGTGAAAGGGTTGAGCACCCTTTCAGGTACTTCGGGGCAATCCTAACATGAGCTTATTGCAACACATTTCTGGGTTCCCAGACCCACAGCTCTCAACAAGTTCTTCCAGGTAATTTTTAAGTCCAGTGCAAGCCAGCAGCTGCACAACTTGAAAAAGTAGTTGTTTTAATTTTTGAGAAAGAAGAAGATACTAAAAGGCAGACAACAGCCTCTTTCTTGGATAAGAAGAAAAGCATTTGACAAGACCAAACACTGAGCTGTGTGTGTGTGTGTGTGTGTGTGTGTGTGTGTGTTTATACATGTGCATGAGCTCCTCCACCCCTCAATTCTCCCTGAAAGCCACTTTCAATAAATTCATGTGGTCCCAACCAAAGATGCTGTAGACAATTTTCTTTCTCACTCACTGTGTAACTTGGGCTCAGATAATTTGGGAGATTCCTTTGGAAAGAACATCTGGAGCCCTGGAGCTGGCCCACAAAGCTAACTTCTCTCTCTCTCTCTCTCTCTCTCATCTTCATCTTCTTTTGAAGAGGCTGTTCTGGTTTGAAACTTTCTAACCCAGAATTTCTGGCTCTGAGATATCTTACTCAGTTACTCTGGAATCATTTACCAATAAACCCGCCAGGCAAACTCTCATTGCTGGGAACCAATGGTGATTCCAGTCATCTGTTTATGGGGATCTTGTATCCCCAGGAATAAAAGTGGCTCTGAGGAAAACTTTTGTGGGGCTGAAAGTGACCCCAGAGTGGAGGTGGTCTCAGGCAAGAGTTCCATAGTCTCATGTTGTATGTATTCCTCTTCTAGTTCCTTAGGAATTCACAGGAATCTAAAAGGATGCTGGGAAGGAAGAGGGGGAGAATATCAAATATCTTCCCACTTTTGTGAAAGCAATAATCTTGGGAAAGAGCAAATGTTTCTACAAATATAGATAGATGATAGATAGATAGATAGATAGACAGGTATCCCTACAATAAAAAAGAAAATTCATACAACTTAGCAATGGGTAGGACTAGAAGCAGAGACCAAACTTCATGATGGTCACTTCTTGTTTTTCACTACCTAAACCTAAAGAGTTTTGTCCTTAGGTCCTAAAACCAATGAGCCAGGACAGAGGTGATACACTCTGTCTCCCCATTTGAGCCAACATCCTTCTTATCAAGAACATTGAGCCTCAGGGTGCCTGGGTGGCTCAATCGGTTAAGTGTTAGACTCTTGATCTCACCTCTGGTCATGATCTCAGGGTCCTGAGTTCAAGCCCCACACTGGGCTCCGTGAGAAAAAAATGCTGGGTCTCCAGAGAATCCTGTCCACGGGCTGGGTAAGAAACACAGTGTGGCAGGTTTGTATTAATATCCCCAGTGGTCATTCTTCGCTTTTATGCAGGCTCTTTCTCATGAAATTTTGAAAAATCTTCCTACAGTGGCTAATGCTTAACCCCTACCCCTGAGCTCAGCCACAAGGCCTGCTTGGCCACTAGGGTGAGAATGTGCCAATTTCAAGCTCAGGATTTGGGAAGCCCTGCGTGTTTTGATTTGCTTTCTCATGCTTCCGCCATCAGCCTGAGAAAGACATGCTTGGGCTAGTCCACTCGTCCCGGGAAGAGGATGAGAAACATGTGGAACCAAATTACTCAGCCAGGCCCAGCATGGTCAGCCAAACCATGCCCCCCCCGCCGGCCCCAATGTAGGAGTGAGCCCAGCCTGCATCAGCTGAACTCCACAGATGGGTGAGAAATAAATGTTTATTGTTGCAAGCCACTGAGAATTTGTGGTTGTTTGCTCCACATCAAAACCTAACTCACCACAGAGCTACAAAGTAAAGCTCCTAAGAAGCCCTATATCTGAACGACAATGCCTCATATTCTTATAGTATTCTGGAGTTGTCTAAATATTTTACCCAGTGTCTTTTCTTGGGCTTTTATGATAACCCTGTGAAGCAGCTTCAAGAGGTCCTATTATTTCCATTTTATAACCAAGGATAGAAAGTGCAAAAAAGTGAAATCAATTTACCCACAGCAACACAGCAAAAGATGAGTAGAAGCCACATCCTTCCCATCATTAGCTCAGTAGTCCTCCCCCACTGGTAGGTAGGGGAAACGATGAGCATACAAGTAGTTGGAATCATACAATCATACAATCAGAAGAGCATGCTGAGAAGAGACTTGGGATTAAAAAGAAAAAAGAAAGAAACCTTGGCTACTTGTCGAATAGACTCGATTCCTCTGGCAAAAATTTCTGGAAAAAAAATGGGCCACAAGTAACATTTCAGAAAGAATAGACTTATGGCACGGTAGGAGGCAGAAGAGACCAGAGTCTATGAGTTCAAGAAGGTTGCACACGCAGTACGCACGTAGCCCACGGGTGTTTGCAATATGCCAGGAACATGCTAGAAGTCTGACATGCATTATCTTCTCAATCTTCATAAGAACGCCATGAAGAAGACTGTAATACAACACAATATAACGTAACGTCCCATGATATAATACGACCCCCAGAAATTAAGCAGTGAAACAACTTGCCAAAAGTCACACGGCAAGTGGCGTTGTGTGGAAGCCCAAGTGTGTCTGCCTCCTGCATTGCACCCCCTGCCTTTGGCTGGGAGTGAGAGATGTGGGCACAGGAGCCAACCCAGATACGTCGAGAAGAGGGAAGAAGTAATAACACTTCTTAGAGTGGAAGAGTGACTTGGGGCTGGAGAAGTTTCTGACGATAATGAACTTCAAAGAGAACCTCTTTTTTGCCCCCGTGTCGACTCTTGATTATACCATTAGGAACTCAGTGGCTCACAGGCCCTCCTTCCCAGGCAGTTGACTCTGTCTCATGGCCCCTCAAGAGCGAAAAGCCCATAATTTAGCAGCCTCCCCTTTCTCTCTCCTCATTGGCTGTCAACATGTTACAGCGCTTGAGTGGCTTTCTTTTGGTGGCGATGGTATTTTTGGAGGCCACACAGCATAACGGAAAGAGTTCGGGCCTTTGATTTAATAGCCCTGGATTCAAGACCTAACCTGCCTTAATAGCTGTGTGTCCTTGGGTAAGGGACTTAACTTTTCTGAGCCTCCGGGGATAATAATAGTGTCTACTTTACAGGAGGAGTGAGGAACTAAAGACATTCCTATGTAAAATCCCTGGTTGGTGACTGCAGCATTCCGGCCTACAGTGAATGCTAATTCACTTCACAAGCTACTTCTGTGAAAGGCCCAACTGTCTTTCTAGAAGACCATGAAGGAGTAAGCAGCGGGGGCCAGAAGGGGGGCGGGGTTGCGGGGATCAGGCCACCACAGGTAAATCTAACCTGTCTGATCTGTCACACCTGCTGCTCTCCTCCTGACAGTAGCCTTCCACACTCTGGTGGGACTCACGGGTTAGGAGCAGTGACTTTGAACTTCCCACAGTTGCCGCGGAGCCCTGGGGATCCTCCTCACGCAGCTCCAGGTCACGTCTCTTTAAAGGCGACCCAGTTTGTTTGACCATTCACCAGTGGAAGGACATCTGGGTCTTTTCCAGTTTCTGGAGTGATAAGGGCAGGAGGGAAGAGGGTGTGGCTATTAAAGGGCAAGGAGAGGGGCGCCTGCGTGGCTCAGTCAGTTAAGCGTCCGACTTCGGCTCAGGTCATGATCTCGCCGTCTGTGAGTTCGAGCCCCGCGTCGGGCTCTGTGCTGACAGCTCAGAGCCTGGAGCCTGTTTCAGATTCTGTGTCTCCCTCTCTCTCTGACCCTCCCCCGTTCATGCTGTCTCTCCCTGTCTCAGAAATAAATAAATGTTTAAAAAAAATTTTTAAAAGAAAGGGCAAGGAGAGGGATCCCCAAGGGGATAGAGACGTTCAGTGTCAGGACTGTGCCGATGGCAATAATATCGTGGTTGTGATATTGCACTATAGTATCAGATAAGGTGGCCCCACTGGGGTAAACGGAGTAAAGGGTGTAAATGCTCCCTCTATTAGTTCTTGTTTTTGCATGTGAATCGACATTACCTGAAATAAAAAGTCTAATTTAAAATATATAATAAACGCACCCCCACACACAAAGTCAACAGATGTGTCTCCGCACTCCCTCCTCTAAAGGCCCCGGTCCTCGTTCATCTTCCCGGGGGGCGGGTGGGAGGGGTGGTCTCAAGGCCCTGTGCTTATTGCAGAAACCAGACAACTTCTGAAAAGCTGCCTCCTGTGTCTGGAGAGTTTGGGGGACGGAGGGTGCTGCTCTGACTCCCAGATGGCGTCTGCTAATCTTGCAGACCATTTGCAGTGAATGAGAAAACCTCCTTCTCTCTTCAAACGCTCGTATCTGAAAGGGACGTTCTGCAGCTTCTTCCTGCAGCTGGAGATAGCAGATGGGTCCCCTTATATTTCCCACTCTGTTCCTGGACGAGCCCGCTGGCTCCTGATGGAGTTCATGGCCTTCACATCCTGCCACCTCTATGGGAAGAAAGAGGAGAGAGGAGTGGAGCCCAGGGAAGGGGGAAAGACAGAAAGCCCCAACCCTGTCCCTGCCTCACTCGTAGCCCCCACACGCCTTTCCAGGGAAGAGACAAACACATGGTTCCGAGGGGCTCAATACTTCTGGAAACAATTGTCCGTGAGAAGTGGGGGAAGGCCTGCACAAGTGAGTGCAGCAACCTGGAATCTTCTGAGCCTGGATCCAGCCATCACTTACATGCATGATGTGATTCTCGTTTTCTGCGGGACCTTTCACATCCTGCACCTGACTCAGCACCAGAAGGGCTTCCCTCCTTCGGTCTGGAGCTTGCTGTTCCTGTGCTTAAGAGAATGGAGAAAAGGTTTTATCTTTCCTTCAACCACACAGGAGCCAAAGTGGGCTTCAAACATTTTTTTTAAGTTTATTTATTTTGAGAGAGAGAGAGAAAGAAAGAGAGAAAGAGAGCATGCAAGTGTGGAAGGGGCAGAGAGGGAGAGAGAAAATCCCAAGCAAGTTCATTCTGTGAGCAGAGAGGCAGAGCCTGACGCGGGGCTCAATCTCCCAGACCTACAAACCGTGAAATCATGACCTGAGCCAAAATCAAGAGTCGGACACTTAACTGACTGAGCCACCCAGGCGCCCCCTCAAACATCTTTATTAATTGTAACAACACAGTAGGGGTTCCTGGGTGGCTCAGTCGGTTGAGCCTCTGACTTGGGCTCAGGTCATGATCTCGTAGTTCATGAGTTCGAGCCCCATGTCAGTCTCTGTGCTGACAATTCAGAGCCTAGAGCCTGTTTCAGGTCCTCTCTCTCCCTCTCTCTCTCCCTCCCTCTCTCTCTCTCTCTCTCCCAAAACAAAAAATAATAGCAACACAATAAAACCATGATAATGACTACTGTTTCTTGAGCACTTCCTCTGCAGGGTGCGGGGGGTGGGTGGACATTAGCCATTCCCTTCACATCCATATTTCTCATGTGATTTTGAACACTTTGACCTTGTCCTGTGCAATCTGAGCCCACCTTTGCTTTCCAGAACCGTCTGTCCCTACCCTACCCCCCACGCCCCACTCCTGCCATAGGTCACACACCATGCCCTTTGTTGGCTAGGCTCTGGCTTTACACCCACGTGTTCACTCCACCTGGAATGTCCTCTCCCAGCACCACGCCTTCCAAGGCTTCTTATCCTTGAGATCTAGCTCCACTCTCCCCAGTCCGTGAAGATGTCAGTATAAGCCTCCACAGAGAGACACCTGCTACCTCCTCAGGGCCCTTTTACTCTGCTCCTTGCACAGTGCTAAGTGCATGGCATCTCACAGGGCCGTCTCTTTCGACACTGTGATGCATTATCCGCAGGGACTCTTGCACGGCCTGGATTCCCTAGCACCTGGCAGAGCGCCGGGCCCATCTCAGGGGGCGCATTAACATTTGAGAGCGGCTGCACGAAGCCAGCCTGTCCCTTTCCCGAGACCCTGACCGACCGCACGGGTTGCCCAGCGAAATGAGAACTCAGCAGCACATGATGTGGCTGAGGAAGAATGCATAGTCTTTGCCTCGGACATTTGGAGAAAAGAGGGGAGAGTTTCAGGGAAGAAAAATGATGCAAAACACAAGCAAATAGGTAAAAATCATGCATCGTACCTGACTAATTCTAGTCAGACATGTTCACCCTAGAAATCTCTGCAATTAGGAATTCCTTTCATTTTTAAAAAATTTTTAAGTTTATTTATTATTTATTTTATTTTTTGATTGTTTTACCAAACTTTTTTTTATTATGAAATTTATTGTCAGATTGGTTTCCATACAGCACCCCGTGCTCATCCCAACAGGTGCCCTCCTCAGTGCAGAGGGAGGGAGAGAATGAGGGGGGGAGGGGCAGAGAGAGAGAAAGAATCCCAAGCAAGCCCCACACTGTCAGCAGGGAGCCCGATGCAGGACTCGAACTCAGGAACCATGAGATCATGACCTGAGCTGAAATCAAGAGTCAGATGGTTAACTGACTAAGCCACCTAGGTGCCCCAAGAAATTCCTTTCTTAATAAGAGGACCCCATTTTTAGATTTTAAATCGACTCCACAGGGGTGTAACTAAATGAACCCATTTTAAGTGTACAAAGTGTCATTGATGATCGCATGCTTGGGTGTATGTGTATATGTGTAAACCTCCCACAACTCTGTAAACAGTCCCTTTTTTAAAGCCTCCTCCTCAGGCTATTGGTGTGTTTCATCTCCAGCCCTATTCTGACGCGATCCCCATAACCAGAACATTCTCACAACATACCTTAATGGGACGAGGAAGTGCCCTACACCCTAACAGTCATCATGGGAGTACGGAAGCTAGAGAGACAGGAAAAAATCAAGGCTACCACCATTAGTGTAGAGAGAGTGAAATGGGGAGCAGAAGCTGGAGCTTGAGAGAACTTCGGGATTAATGGGAGGAAGCAAATGGCACAAGGACCAATGGCTGGAGTGTGAGGGATCCAAGCCCTCCCTTCTGCTGTCTTCACATATCCTGTCTCCCATTTATGCTGATAGTTCTTAGAGAACTGCAAGTAGGCTTTCTTGAAAGCTGAGGAGATCACCCTCCTGGTTTCTTTGTCCTTCACATCAGAAGTCCATCCACACCAGTATGAAAAGATGTGATGTATAAGTGAGCAGGATGCTCTCTGGAAACAGTGGATGGAAAAGATGGCTGGAGAGGATCCGTCACTCAGAGGGCCCCAAATATAATAATTAAGATCTTGAATTTTGGTGTGTAACTTCCTGGGTTTCAATTTTAGTCCCGCCACCCCTTGCTGTGTGGCCTTTGGCTTTTTACTTCACCTTTCTGAACATCAGCCCATTTGTAAAAGGCCCGTGATAATTTAACCTGCTTCAAATGCTGTGAGCATTAATAGAACCCATGTGCAGTACTTAGTGCAATGCCTTGAACCTCAGAAACACTCAAAAGGCTTTAGCTCATATTCATGTTATTACTATGCTGTCAACATCATTGTCAACACTATAACCATTGAAATGACAGAGATGATTATAAGGATACAGATAGACCAGCTTCCTACAAACCCTACCTGAACTCCAGACTCCCTTTTACCCATTCCGTCAAGTGGGAAGTTTCTTCATTTTATTCTGTCCCTGGGTGTCCAACACAACGCAGTCACAATTTGCTCTTTGCCTTGATTTCCTCAAGTTCTGAGGGATTCTAGGACTGGAGAGTGGAGAGATGGCAGACAGTGACCTTGCATTAGCTGGGAAGGACAGAAGAGAAGGAAGAACCAATCAGGTATGAAAGAAAAGGTATAGGAGACAACATTTTGTTAAAAAGTGGGTGAGGAGTATATTACCCCATTCTTTCTAGGGGCAAAACCATAGTTTCCCTTACGAAGCTCTTCTGTAACAGCTACCTTTATGAGTTTTCTACACCAAGGAAGTTGGACCCAGGCCTTGGGCTCTCTGAGTTACACCCCTCATGCCAATGTCAAGACATTTGGGTGAATGAGTGAAAGAAAATTCCTATCAGAGACCTTTCGGTGGTGGGGGGATGATAATGCTTCTCATAGGCTGAGCTACTGACCTGCTCAGCCTTGGATTCACCTTGGCTCGTCTCCCCAGTCTGCACATCTGCATATCTATACAGCTGGGGAGCTCAGGAAAGAACCAAAGTGAGACAGGATGCCAAGAGACTCCAGAAGAATCTAGACTTCTGGTGACCTTTCTTGCCTCTCCCCAGTCTGATGGAAACAGTGACTCCCTCTGTATCTGCAACTTCCTCTGGATGCAAGGCAAGGAAGACTTGTCTCCCTGAGGATTCTCCTCTGAGAACATTCTCCAGCCAAGTTCCATTACAATGGTAAGGAAAGTTACTTAATACAGTGCTTCACACTTTACAGAACTGCCAAGAAAATTAATAAAGATAATGTGTTTGCAAGTACACATTATAAATGCCCTTTTATACACCTAAAAACTAAGCCTTTGTCGGGCAAAACAATATGGCAGAGGTCACAAAACAGGCAGGTGGCAGGATCGTGATTTGAACCCATGTACCCAACCTCCACCCCTATGTTCTTCCCTCTTCATCCCCTGCGTCAAAACCCCCACCATGGCTCCTGCTCGCCTGCATGGCTATGCTCTTATTTTTACAGGCACCTGTGGGCACTCATTACATACATCCAGAAAGTTCTATTTATCTTTTTCCATTGGTTTAATCTCTTCATCTGGCTAACAAGCCCTATGAGGAGAAAAGACCTCACTTATCTTCTTTTCTATCTCCAGCCGAGTCAGATGTATATCTGTGGGTTTTTCATACTTTGACCCATTCATCCAGGGATATAGAAGCCAAGACATTTCTTTCCGTGACATCCAAGAAAGACATTCCAGCAAGTCAGCAAGAAGTGTGACTGGTCTGGAAAACTCGCCTTGGCCCATGTATACGATGAAAGCCAAAGCAAAATCAGGCCACAAGCCTAAACAAATGGAAAAGAAACCCTTTGCCTCATCATTAGATTCCTCTTTACTAGTGTGTTCCTTGGAGTGTGAAATTATAACCACTTCTTTCTTCTGCTCCCCTCCTTATTCATCTTTTTATGGACATTGTCTTTCTCCTTGTCTTCTCTTATCCTCCTTTACTACTCATATTCTTTCTCATGTTCCTTCTGTACCATTCCTTCCAGCAACCCATCACCATGCAAAACTAGCTGCTTAAATCATACATGCTGAAAGCACTCACCTACCCCTCTGAATCCACAATGACCGAATGCTTCTAAGGGAACATCAGGAACCCTTGATTCCTGGCATTGTAATTAATGAATTTGCATGGATCTGGATTTTTGTCATCCTCGTTGCTGCTTCGGTTTCTCATTTATGGTTTCAATCGAGCATATCCCCTTAGCACTAGAATTAGCAAACTGTTTTTGAGAATGTGAGCTACTGATTTTAGGGCAGATGAAAAACTAGACGCCAAAGGACTTACGTCTATCTGAATATTCCTAATTCCACATGCAAAAATAGTTATCAGTGCAAATTTTCATTCAGTCAATCTCCAATGACTAAGAGAGAAACATACTTCCTTTCCAAGCCAGAGTGTAAGGGCTTGGCCATGGCTGGTCAACACTCCCCGGTTCCTGGCCCAGGCACCCTCAGGTGGATGTAGCAGTAGAATGGTGATGTTGGGTGGGTTAATGGGAGAAATTCCCGAACAATCAAAAGAGAGAAATATTTTATCAATTTTTTAAATAAAAATAAAAGTCGATTCTAGAAATCAAAAGGTAGAAGCTTGACATTAACAATGTATATTTTGAATTTCTTTTCCTGACACTAAACAAGCTCTTGATGAGCCTTTATAAAAATAATCAGTGATCACTGGGAGCCAGTAGCACCTCCTGAGAGAATCCAAGTCATTTGTTTTAATAAATTACCAGTGGGAACAAGAATGCCATCAATACGGGGTAAAGAATTTTATCACTACCGTCAACGTAAGGTAATGAATTTTATCACAACCTAACATAGATGTGTTGACATACATATACCGATGTACACATATCTACTATAGATACTTCTTTTTAAGTTTATTTATTTATTTTGAGAGAGAGAGAGAGAGAGAGAGAGAGAGAGCAGAGGAGGGACAAAGAAAGAGGGAAAGAGAGAGTCCCAAGCAGGCTCCACACTATCAGGGCAGAGTCCGATGCAGGGCCCAAACCCACAAACCGTGAGATCATGACCTGAGCAGAAACCAAGAGTAGGAGACTCAACTGACTGAGCCACCCAGTGCCCCTATGTGATAGATACTTTTAATCTTTGTGTGTATACCTATATCTTTCATTAGATTGTACTGGATACAAAGATAAATAGACTGAACAATAAAATCCTTAGGTATGTTTTTATATGTTATAAAGAACAGTTAATATTTGACTTTATACTTCAGTTCTCTTAGGAAGGGAGAAATATCTGAACTTGGAGATCTCTCCCTTTTTACTGAATGATAGAAATTCAATTTTGAATGAAAATAGTTGGCCACAAAGACACGATATTTGGCACATTCCTACCAAGCACCAATATTATGTCCTAGGTGAGAAGCAAAGATTCATTTATGGAAAAGCAATATGCCCAGATGAAAACTCATTGACTTATTCCAGGCATATTTGGAGGGTTGGGAGGGGGTTACCGAGACTATTCAATGGCAGCTTTCATTTCCTACAAATACAACAATGACAACTAACAAACACCAAGAAATCCTGAACAGGTATAAGCCCAGATTTGAAAATTATTCCATGGAAGTGATTGCCCCCGGCTTCTCAGGCCAAAAGCCTGGTTGGCGCTGTTTAATGGCTCTCGATCCTACGACCAGGACAGAGTCTCAGATCACAATGTAACTATTCTGTTCTGGCCTGATGCTCAGGGTCTCTTGTTCCTTCTCACTTCTTTTTCGAAATATAAATAAATAAAATGTGACCTATTTAACTGACATCAAATGCCCAGAGTCAGGATTTCCTCATTCTGTACTTGAAGGATTTTCTGTATTTATCCCAGAAGGTAACATTGATTAGGCAAGACAGAGGACTTGAATTCTAAAATGAGTTTCCACTGGTTTATATGAAAACAACTCAGGGCTTTCTTAACTAGAAGCTAAATATGAGCCCAAAACATGACTCGGCCGCTAGAAAGGAAATCCAGTCCCTGGCAGCACTAGTAAAGTGTGATTATATGTTGGAGAGAAGTGATAGGTTTAGCACTGTTTAGATCCCGTCTGGGGTCAAGTTAGAGGCGCACAGCACAGAGGAGGGCATTAACAAACCTGAACATATCCGTACTAGAGCACTGGTCTTGTGGCCAGAGCAGTAGAAAGAAATTAAAGTGGACAGGAGTGTTCAAGAGTGTGGCTGATGGTATCTTCAAGTATTTCAAGGGCAATAACAACGACTTTATAGTAATAATTAGATCTACCAAAAACGAGACCTGCTCCTTCAGGAGACATGAGTTCCTCCCAGCTGGCAAGTACTTGACAGATATGCACTTCGAAAATACAACACATTTCTCTGTTTTATGCATTACAGTCTAGAACAGCAGAAACAGCAATCGCTGATGTGGAACTTTGCCCTGGGCAGGCTTCAAGCGTTAACCCACTTAATCTTCATGACATCCTGTAGCCCCATTTTAAAGGCGAGGAAAAGTGAGTCGCAGAGATGTTAATAACTTGCCCTAACTCACATGCCTACTTTGTGGAGGATCTGGGTTTCAGACTTTTCTAGCTCTTTATGTCTACTCTCGGGAAATCGTTTTAAGGCATAGCTTTATTCTCTTGAATTTTCAGAGGAAAAACTTGAAACTAACGTAGTGGCTGCTCAGACGGGATGAGCACTAGAACATGAAGGGACCTTACAGTTTGAAGAAGATGTGACCAAATACAGAGGAAGAAATTGACCCATGGGCAGTCCGAAAATCACCCATCTAGTTCGTTTTTGAGCCGGGATGAGAACCCAAATATTTAAGTGCAGTGGTCTTGCATTGCATCCTGACTCTCATGCTGAAGAACATGAGGCAGGGTGTCCCTATGAATCAGAGGGAGCCAGGTAAGTGGGCCAACCATGCCTCTCCCATGGCCAACACCTGGGCATCCAGAGTAAGAGAGTGTGTTAGAAAACATGGCAACCTAGCAGAACGTAATGTGTGCTGCTGCCCATGGGAAGGTGGGTGGGTGGGAGGGGGGGAGACAGGCTGAGTGGCAGGACATGAACCCCAAATGCTTCATCTGCATGCCACTGGGCTTGAGCGTGTGCTTCATGGCGGTGCCCATGTACAATGGGGGAGGGCTGATATAACCTAGATATAGATGGAAGGAGGACAGAGTTATGGAGAGGAGGACCGAATTCTGGCCAAAGTACATCCCCATGTGACAATTTACTTCCAGATCCCAACAGCCTTGGTGCCACATCAGCATCACTTGTATGTTGCAGAGGTGAAAGGTGAGTCCAGATCCGCCCAGCAGAATGAGAATTCTCTTCACACCATCCACCTGCCGTCTGTTGACGTGGGCTTCTATCGTTCTGCCTGATGTTTTTCCTCTCCTGGGAACAGCAGCCCAGTTTCCTTTAGGTGAGCCATCATGCGGTTTGGGAAAGGTTGCTCTTCACCCCTGGTTTCAGGGTCAGACGCCTTGATGAGTCTGGGAAAATCAAAAGAACATATTCCACTGACCACTAATTGTTTCAGAAGAGGCTCCATGAGCCGGGATGGGCCACTGAGAGCCCCACCCCCCCCCTCCCCCCACCAGGACTTTGGCCGGGAGACATTCTCTTTCTGCTTGGGATTTTCTAAGTTCTCGGGTGACGCTGCTGGAGGGCACCCTTGCCTTCACTTGAATCAAGTCTGTCTGAGAATTGAGCTGACACAGAGGAAGGCAAAGCAGTGACAAAGAATGAGGAGAAACTAGTCATCTGTGCCCCAAGCCAGTTACGTTACTGGACTTTCCGGTTTCGGCGGCCATTAAATATCCGATATTGCTTAAACTAGTTTGCGTTGGGCATGTATGACTTGCAACCCAACGAATCCAGTGATTCTGTCCCACCATTCAGTCCTAGGGGAGAAGAGGGTGGATCGGAAACTGAGGGCCTCCCCAGAACAGCCTTAGCTCCTTCCAAACCTTCTAATCCTCACCATCAATAGTTCAGAGCCTCCTTCGACCTAAGCAAGTCTTCCAAATCAGGTTTCTGAGTTTACATGAATGTATGACTAAACATACTCAAATAGATGGGCCCCTTTGCTACTTTGTTATATGAAAGAACTTCCAAATACATACACACACACACACACACACACACACACACGCATATATGATTATCAGACCCGGGCACTATGAAGTGTGTTTGAATGTGGTGATTGTATGTCAACCCTGTAGTTAAGGAATTTATGTAGAGAAAAATAACAAAAGTGTAAGGCATTCTTCAAAACAGACACCATTCCTCTAGATTTTCACATACGCTGTTGAGTTCGGCAGGGCGTGAGCATGAGAAAGACAAATGGAACATTCTCTGGTTTGGTGTTAACTTGGGAAGAGTTTTGAACTGTCTTTACGGAAGGGAGGGACCCTGACAAATGGGAGGGTGGAGGCAAGCAGGGGACATATCCACAGAGCAGGCTAAGTCATATGCATCATCTGAACTCAAGGCTTGGTGGTCTAGAGCCCTTTCACCACCACCCCCGACTCCCATAATCCCCAGTTTCCTGCTCCCCTCAGCAGGGAGGGGACCAAATGCAAACTGGACTCAAGACTGATATCAACACACTCAGGCATGTTGAGCACAAAATTAACAGTCTCTGAAAAGGGATAGATGTTCTCAGGAAAGGAAACAGCAGGGTGGCCCACTGACACTAACCAAGTCATCCGAGAAGTCCCTGCTGACTCTGTGTCCGAACAGAGTTGGGGTTTTCCTGCAGCCCCTCAGAACATGTGTGGCGTGAGCAGGGTGTGTTGGATTTCATTTTATTTCCTTAATTAAAGCAAATCCTAACCTCAAAAGAACACAGGGTACACCCTCCACGGTCCAGACACCATGAACCCGGACGACTCGAAATTCTTTTTCCATGACCAGACGTCATTCTGAGCCCTACCTCCTAGAGAAGGAAGAGTCCAGGAAGGCCTGCAGTGCCCCGTGGTTAGCATGTGGCCCTAAGTAGGACTTTTACTTTGGTTAGAGCAGCAGCTGGCATCCTGCTCTGTAAAGAGTGTGGCTGATGCAGCGAGCCAGCAGAATGGTTTCCTTGCTGGATGTTGTGCACCCACTAAGACTCCTTGGTCCCCACACTGCCCACCCAGAAGAGAAGCAACTACATCCGCATCAGGAAAAAATAACCCAAACCACAACCAGCCTCCCTGGGCCATCTGCCCGTGCAGTGATAAACATCTGGTCACCATGGAAAAGTCCTCTCCTTCCCCAAGATGATGTCTCCCTTACCTCCCCCGTGCCCCCTGCTCTAGATCCTGGACGTTTTAAGGTAAAGGTTTATAAACAAAGCCCAGTGAACTGGATTCAACCAAATTTCCAGTGGAATATATGGCATGTTCCACAATTTAACTAAATTCTTCAGTCTGCAATACATTTGTGGCATTAAGTGTATCAATTTAACTTCCACCCCGTTTCATAACTGCCACCCAGCCTAACAACCATGCATAAGTCAAGTTGGATTGATACCATTGAATTGTGCTGGTCAAACGTTCTGATGAGAGATTTTCTCTGATGATGTCAACAATGGACTAGATTAAATGGGTGTGGAAACTGGAAGGAATGGGATAGTTTATTTAGTAAACAGTGTGAGAGATCCTTCCTGTGTGATTATACACAGAAAAAGAATGTAGCCTCTTCACATCAGACACCAAAATGCATCACTACAGATTAAAAGGAAAAATAGATAACTGTTATGGGTAAAAATTATCTGATTAGGAATAAAGAAGGTGCCTTAAAAGTATAAAAGTACAGAGCGTTTTTTTTTTTAAGGTTGATAAACATGACCATTTAAAAATGTTAATATCTCATAAGAGACTCTTAAAAACTGAGAACAAACTGAGGGTTGATGGGGGGTGGGAGGGAGGGGAGGGTGGGTGAGGGGCGTTGAGGAGGGCTCCTGTTGGGATGAGCACTGGGCGTTGTATGGAAACCAATTTGACAATAAATTTCATATTAAAAGAATTTTTTTCAATAAAAATGTTAATATCTGTAAGTTCAAAGTTATGCATGCACGAGATGAAAAGGTGAGCCATGAATTGAAAAAATATTTGCAAGAAAGTGTTGCAAACATGTAACAAGAAAGGGTTAACCTTTAAACCAAAAGAGCTTTTATAAATCATAAGACCAAAAAAAAAAAAAACACACTCAAGAAACCAGGGCGAAAGATGCAAACAGTCAGATTGTGTGAGATGAAATGTCAGTCGCCAATTACCATATGGGGGAAGTTCCATGTCACTTACAATCCCAAAGCAGCAAATTGAAGTAACAAAGATTTGCTGTTTACTCCCCAAAGCAGGTATTTCGGTGGCGAGAGTGAAGCTGAGCGTGTGCCTTCTGGAGGTTAGTTTGATAACCGCTTCCCATGGCTCTAAAGTGTAGATGCACTTGACCCAGCAAAGCTGCTCATGATGGAACGTATGCTACCGAAAAGGAGGTCACTGACCAGCGGTGAGGTTACAACAGTGTCACAGAGCCTGCTGGCTCTCCCCGCCCTGCCTCTCACTCCCCGCTGGCCTGTGCCTTGGGCATTCTCCAACCCGGGTAGTCCTGCCCGGTGTTCTCACGGCTGGAGGTGGTGGGGGCCTCGGGTTAGACTGGCTGAGATGCGGCTGTAGGAGCAGGCGGGAACTAGAGACCTTCTGCCGCGACCCTCTCATTTGATAGATGAGCAAAGAGGATGTGACAATAACCTGCCCAGTGACTCGCAGCCAATTCACAGCAGAGCGTGGACGTGTGTCCCAGCCTCCGCGCTTCTAACGCAGGCTCCTGCCACCCTTGAACTCTGCATGTTCCGTTCCAGCTAGTCAACTTTCTGGACGATGTGGTTCATGGTCCATCATCTGGTTTTCATTAATAACCAGCTAGCGTGGTGTTTTGTAATGCTGTGTCATCGTGTCCATGGCTGTTCCTTGGCCCCAGTCACTTCTAGTGTGGGGTTACAGAGAGCGTCCGGACCAGCAGTTGTCTGGAGGCGTCACTGCGCAGCAGAATATATTTGGGCAGGTCTTCTTCTCACATGAAATAAGAAGTTCAAAGTGACAATTTTGGATATTCTTTCCAAATCTATCTTTCTACTGAAAGCATTTTCTGGAAGTCTTGCTATTTTTTTTTTTTTAAAGCATAAACTATGCGGACTGCATCGAACAGTAAGGCATGCAAAAAACTCAAAGATGCCAAAGCAATTGTCACCCAAATGTAGATTCAGAAGCTGCCTCAAAGAATAAAGCTAGAGGTTGATGCGTTTTCTTCAGTTGAGGGGCATCCGAATTAAAACCCCGAACCCCGTCATAGGAAGAGCTGACGGCATTTGTCTAGACACAGGGAGTGGTCATGAAGTCAGGCAATAGTATACTTGAGATCGGTCTTGATCAAGAGACACACGATATGAACCACATTTACAACTTTCAATGTTCTAGTAGCCATGTAAAAAACCTGGAAAGAAATAGATGAAATTAAGTTTAATAATATATTTTATGTGACTCAGAATATCCGAAATGTTATCATTTCAGCACGTATACAGAATAGAAATTATTAAGCAAATATTTTACATTCCTTTTTCCTACTAATCTTCAAAATCTGATATGTATTTTATACATATATCTCAATTCAAAAGCTAAAATCTTTGTAGAACGACTTGACCTATATGTAGAAACTCCATAAAACTTACAGTTGAAAGGTGATCAAGTTGCTTCAAATATACATAAAAGTTCTCCAGGGGAGCCTGTGTGGCTCAGTCAGTTAAGCGTCCGACTCTTGATTTTGGCTCAGGTCATGATCTCATGGTTCATGGAATTGAGCCCTGTGTTGGGCTCCTCGCTGAAAGCATGGAGCCTGCTTGGGATTCTCTCTCTCTCTCTCTCTCTCTCTCTGCCTCTCCTCCACTTGCTCTCTCTCTCTCTCTCTCTCTCTCTCTCTCTAAATAAAGAAACAAAGAAACATTTTTTTAAGAAGTTCTGGGACGCCTGGGTGGCTCAGTTGGTTAAGTGTCTGACTTTGGCTCAGGTCATGATCTCGCGGTTCATGAGTTTGAGCCCCTCGTAGGGCTCACCACTCTCAGTGCAGAGCCCTCTTGGGATTCTCTCTCTCCCTCTCTCTCTACCCCTTTCCCACTCGGCTCAGGTCATGATCTCATGGTTCGTGAGATTGAGCCCCGCGTAGGGCTCACCACTCTCAGTGCAGAGCCCTCTTGGGATCCTCTCTCTCCCTCTCTCTCTACCCCTTTCCCACTCGGCTCAGGTCATGATCTCATGGTTCGTGAGATTGAGCCCCTCTTCAGGCTACTTGGGATTCTCTTTCTCTCCCTCTCTCTCTGCCTCTCTCCCTCTCTCCCTCTCTCTCAAAAATAAATAAACATTTTAAAAATTAAATTAAATTCAAAATTCATTCCTAAGTTTCATTCACATTGCACATTCCAAGTACTCAATAGCCACAGCTCATATTGGACAACCTTAGACAGAGTCCTGGTTTTTGGGTCATTTGACCACCTGCCTCCATCCTGAAGAGAATATTCAGTAGTGTAGCCCAAAACACCAGGTTATTCCAGCACAGAGACACCAATACTTGCAGAAAGTTCAGAAGAGTGTGAAAGAATGATCAATTGCCTTGTGGTGGAGGCATGTATGGGAAATACCAGAAAGAAGAAGTGGAGTTTGCATGGCCTAGGAAGAGAGAAATAAAAGATCTTTCTGTTCCCTGAGGAAGCTATTGTCCCATCTTCCAAGTATAAACAGATATAAAGTATTTGATAAATACAAAAGTCCCAAAGCTCCAGCACTCTGCGGCTAACCCATCCTTTATTTGTAGGCAATATACATCAACCCGATAGGTCCCTACTTCTAAGAAATTATAATCGAAGAAAACCCGATGTTTGAAAAGAAAAGTGATTTTTAAAACTCTAAAAAGGCTTTGCAATGGGATCAACTACATGGTTTCTTTAAATATCCAGCCTCCCTCTTATATTTAGACTATGATTAGATTAATGGGGGAAAAATATTGACACTAAACTTTTCAAGAACACACCTACTACAGAAAGCAAAGAACACCTGTTGTTGAGCTTATCTTTTGAATCTTAGTTTCAAAAGTTGTTTTCATAGTTAAGGCTTTGCTTATAGATTGGTCCCTCCCCATGCTCTTGGGTTTAAGACTTTAGAGATGTGAGTGATTGCTTAAAAGCATCCTGCCTTGATCTGTGTCTGGACAATTACCCTGATTGTCTACTCTACTCCTGAAATCATTGTTGCAATATATGCTAACTAATTTGGAGGTAAATTTAAAAAAATAAAATTAAATTTAAAAAAATAAAATAAATTAAAAAATTAAAAAATTTTTAAAAAGTTAAAAAAGGAAAAGATGATACAGGAAACCAGAGGAAAGGTAGATGATTCAGAGGATAACAGTTGGGGAAGCAAGATGGACAGAAGCTGCCTAATTTACTTTAGGTCTTCAACTGTCTTCAGGTCATAAAGTCCCAGGTTGGTCCAAGAGCCTCAGCAAAGCCGGGAATGGGGGACAAGATAGAGAGGCAAGAACAAGTACAAAACAAGATGAGAATTCACTCACCTGTGCCTCCTTCCTTAGGAGACTATTCACTTCTCTCACCCAAAGCACCAGATCATTGTAACATATGCTGCTTGAGGTAAGTTCTAAGAAGCAAGTGACTCTGGAAGTGAGTTGTTAAATGACTTCCAGACACGAGTACTGTGTATTTTCACGATCCCCACGGCATAACCTGGAAAAGCTATGCGTGCTTCTCATAGGTGCTTGGGGACTCCTTCTGCTAAACTTATACAAGGTAGTAGGTTAATGGTTCAGCAGGTGGGGATAAAATGCAGCAGGTGCCAAGAACACCAAGAGCAGGGGACCCATACTCCAAATCCCACTGCCCACTGATGTGCCGTGCCTCATACCACCTCATAAGTCCTTGCCAGGCCCCCCTGCACAGATACAAGGGGAAGAAGGAAATGATCAAACACTTTGTGGTGGCCATAACTTGAGATAGTTGCTAATTGAGGTAGAGGTGGAGGATGGGTAGATGAATAGTCATCTTCCAATCCAGATAGGGTTTCCATAAGGAGAATGTTGCATTGTTGGCCATCAATGTAGACAGCTATTCAACAGGAAATGGTATTCGTTATAACAAGAAGAAAGAGGGGTGAGATGGGCAGTTTGGGGAAAAGAAAGACAATTTACCTGGGAGTGAAAAGAACCATATTTAGTCCTGACCTTGCTGCTGAGCAGCTCTATGGACTTTAGCAAGTCACTTCCTGTCTTGACTTCAATAGTTTAAGGCATTTCCTGAGTTTCTACTATAGCAGAGCAGTTACCCACTCTTGGCCTTGAGATCCTCCGAGGTACAGGTCAAGGAAACAGCACAAAACCTTCAGACGTTGCCTTTTCTTCCATGCTTCAGGGTAATTACCTCCAGGACTTTGGGAGAGGGGGGCACTGCCAATGGCAATGACCTTCATTGTTACTGGGGTGGACATGAAGTCAGGCACTAGAGTCACAGGCCCTGAGACTCCAGAAAAGAAGTTCTCCGGGATCCTGTCTGTCACGCACGGCACCTACAGGGAACAGGTCACCCGTGTGGTTTCCAAGGCACCCGCGCATGGCCTGGGAAGCCGTGGAGTGTGGGTCAGGGCTTGAGAAACAGAAAGTGAAACTTTGTGGAAACTCAAGAGGTGGCGTCAGTGCCAGGCTTCCTGTCCACACCCAGCGGAGGTTGAGGGGAAACGAGCAGCACAAATGAGGAAAAGCAAAGCAGCTTTCACATGGGAAAGTGACAGCCCGAGAAGGAAACACGCCATTTGCTCTGGCCTCACGTCCGCAACTTCTAACACATTCCCCCGGGAAAGGACCTCCCTCGTCCTCGCCTGTTCATCTGCCCACAGGCCTCACCTACCAGAGGGTCAGCCAATGCTTCTGGCTTTGGGGTTAAAGGAAAGAGGGAAAGGGGTGTCTGCTCTGGGTTATCAAGCCAGGGGATTGTCTCTAAGTGATTGCTCCAATTGTCCCCTTTGGGAGATATTTCTCCATTGGCAGGTTGCGATCGTACCAGAGAAACAATGTCATCTGCCAAGGATTTACGTTGTCAGATTTTGACTGGGCCTATCCTTTATACGCTAGACCTTCTTTCCTTGGAGGGTAACATCGGAAATGAAAGCATTGTTTGGAATCATGAGAGCCTCTGAACTTCTCCTGATTCTCCTCCCACCTCTTAAAGCTCCCCACCTGCTTCCCTTCTCTCGCTCTTACTCAGGGCCAGGATTCTTCTCTGGAGGGGTGATTTTGTGCTACTTCTTTCATCACATGAGGTGAGGATAATTCTGCTCTATCTCAAAGACCTCAACTTCCCAGCCCATCTTCCTGAGATGATGACAAACCTCTGGACATCCTGGGTGCCCCCATTCCCTCCTCCCCAGCTCAAGCTGGGACTTAACTCCTGAGGAGTCTGCAGTGGGACCTGCTGTGCAGGACGGTCCCAATCTTTCAGTAGACGACCAAAGAGACAGGCCACAGGTTAAAAGATGTGTTCTTGCAGAAGAACTCTGCTGGGGTCATGGAGGAGCCCCTGTCCTTTAGAGGCTGGGAAATCCTTTCTCAAGAGTGGACTCAGAGCAGTTGGGGGACTGGTCTAGGACTTTAAGGTGAGGAGAAAAGGTAGATGGACAGGGTGTGAAATGGGAAATGAAGGGAAAGAAGAAGAGGTGTGTTCAAAAATATACTCAAGTCAAGGAAAACAGAGGGTTTGACCCTTCTGTCCGCTTCAGTCCCTGGAAAAGGAGAGTGTGGAATTTCACATGCCTGTGCTCTGGGAGATCTGTCTTCACCACAGCAGAAAGTTACTCAGAGCCAGTCTGTACTCTTGAAGCCAAAATCAGTCAATCAGACAATCAATATAAAATCATTTTGTTCCGCAACAGCTGGCCTAGCACTGAATCACCAGGGTATTGATTACAAGCTTGTAAAGCATTTTGCATCTGGGTAGACCCCATCATAGACTTGTTACGTTTACTCTTGACCTCTGACTGTAGCCAAAAAAATCCCTCCGGATCAGTCAACTACATACACAACTGGACCACCACAGGCAGCATCCAGTCTTTACCCATGGACACCCATGATCATATCTGACTCCCCAGAAACCATGGTTGACCCAGGAAAAGAGTTTGGAGACATATATCTGCTTGAAAAAAGCTCAGTGTTTTTGGCCAAATCATGATAGTGTCTATCATGAACATGCCTTGTATACATTATCTGGATCCCAATGAAACAACCCTAAATGGAAGAAAGGAAGCACTTTAAAATATGAAATTAATAAATAAGACCCAAGAAGCAAAACCCAGAGATGCTTAAATGAGAAGGTATGGGAACTGATCAAAGTCTAAAGACAGAAGAGAGAGTCCTTTACCAAGCAAGTATGATTACTCTCTAGAAGTGAAAGTCCAGATGAAATGCCCTCCCAAGGCCCCTTTCTGTCCTGGGGTTTTAGCTCTCTGATTAATTTTCCAGAAGGTACGTGATAGGATAAGGGGGAAGCGTTCGTGAAGAAGGGGTGGTAGAGAAAGTGAAAAGGAAAACGAAGCAATAAAACATTTCCTTATCCGACAAGAAGCATGTGTGTTGGGGTGTGGTTGGGAAGGAGAGAACCTGTCATCTGAGCGTTGAGCAAAGGTTCAAGGTCATTTCTGAATTCATCCAAACAACCTCTCCCGGCATTTGTTGGCACATGGCAGATCTGGGATTTGGGGTTTTGGCAAAGGCAGGCGCATCAGGAATTCAGAAAGAAAAAAGAAAAAAAAAATCCGTTCCAATTTCTGAGAGAGAGAAGATGAAAAAGGCTGGATTTCTTGGGGTGGCTGCCGAGGGCGAGGCTGATGAGGAGCAGAGAAAGGAGGAGGCCTAGCAGCCTGTGAAAAGCAGGAAGGTCAGCAAAGCTCAGGAGGCGTGAGGGCTGGAACAATCCAGAGCTTCAGCGGACACTGAGAACGCCAGCCTTACCCACGGCAGGGTTAGTTGACCTGGGCTGAGACCCAGCTGTCAGAACAGCCACTAGAGTGACGGAGCAGCTTTTGGGTTCATTAGTGACCCCGTGAGCTGACCAGACAACGGGTCCCGCAGGTGGAAGGACCACGAGTTCGAATTTTGATAGGAAAAAATAACCCCAGTGTACCACCTTGGACCCTGGGCAGCTTCCGTCACGGTTCACCACTACTCCAAAGCTTTCAGGAACTTTGTCTGTGAGAAAAGGAGATGAATGGCACCGCTATTTTGTTGTTGTTGTTGTTGTTTCTGTTTTTATTTTTTAAGCAAAACTCCAATTCATAAGACAGACCAAAAGAAAATCAAGTTGAAGCAGAGTCCAGAGCACCAAGAACCAGCCTCGCCCTTCCCTCCCCCGCCCCCCACCCCTACACTTATACACTCACGTGGGCCCTGAGACCCTGGCAGCCTCCTGGGGCATTCTGGAAGTCTGAAGACTGTTGAGGTAGGAGAACATCACAGTAAAATGAGACCAACCTGGGTTTAAAGGTCAACTTTACCACTTAATTTCCTGTATGACCTCAGCGTAATTGCTTAACCTTTTTGTACCTTAGTTTCCCTACTTGTAGAGTAGAGTAGGTAATGCCTACCTCATAGGCTTCTTGTGGGAATTAAACATTTTACAAATATGGCTTATCCTAGGTGCTCAAAACAGTCAAAGTTCCCCTTCATGTAAATAGTCTTATTATCAGTGAAGCCCTCGTAACTCTGCTTTCAGATGGCTTGGATCCCCTGTAAATATTTATCCTTATTAGCTTTAAATCAGCATAAAAATTAATTGTCCTGGAGATCTCTCTGTTTGTGCTACAGATTCCAGAGCTCCATCCCAGGACACTAATCCATAGTATAAAAACCAGTCAAAAACTCGGAGAAATGAACCAACCTCAAAGTGAGCTATGGATTCTACATCATCCCAGTCAAAACCCAAAGCAGGCTTTTTGGGGTAGAAATTGACGAGCCGATTCTAAATTTCATAGGTAAACAAAAAGGACTTAGAATGGCCAAAACAACTTAGCAAGAACCAAACAAACAAACAAAGCTGGAGGACTTCTACTACCTAATTTTAAGATTTATTGTAAAGCTCCAATAATAAAGGGAATAAAGCATTGGTACCAAGATAGACAAGTAGATCAGTGGAATACTGCGTCCAGAAACAGACCCCCATTCATGGTCAGATGGTTTTCAACAGACATTCAAAGATAATTTGCCACAGGATTGACGCCTGTCTATGAATTTGTTGTGGAATAGGTGGAGTTCTGTCTAAATACAACTCAAAAGTCTCATATGTACCGCAAAGCTTAGTCATTTAATCTGCATGGACCTCAGGTTCACTTTGTAATGAAGACAGCCAACCATGTTTAGGTTCTACTGAGAACTTGATGACATCCGGCAAGGAAATGTGCTCCCAGATTAAAGTACCCTACGGGGCAATGATGCTGCCGGGTTTGATGTATACATTTATTCTACTGCCTTCAGGATGTGTGTTCCGAGCTGCTCTTCTGATCAAGAATTTGGAACTGAACTGATTCATCCCCACCTTGTTGCCCCATCCCCACAGGGACCATGATAGTGCGCCATATGCATCATAAGACATCCGGCCAGGATTTAGTGCCTGGGCTGTAGCCACAGAACAGAGCAAAGCTGAACGACCACACACAGGGTCGGAGCCTCTGACCACAGCCCCTTTGCCCTGCTTGCAAACCGACCCGGCTAAATGAGAGCTTCCTTTCTGCCTCACGCACATCAAAAGTGTTCCGAGAGAAGGTTCCCACCATTTACTCCCGAGCCACGGCTGCGGAAAGAATTCTTCGCTTCCAACACAGCCCCTTCCTTGAAGAGGGCAGCCAACATAACCACAGCCTGATGGACTACTAATGGTGACTTTGTGCTTCAGAGAAGAAGACAGCTATGATGGTGACAGAAACTCCATCGGGCACCAAGGTCACGTAGAAGACAATTGACACAGCACAGAGCGATTCTGTCGAGCCTGATTGGAGTTCTCTGCCACCTTGCTATCTGTATCCTGTGTCTCTTTAGCTTTTTCCTCAAAAACTGACAAATAATCCATGAATGTTCCCAACACGAGCTGCCTCTGGCTCTTTGCCTTGTCCCTGGCTCCCTGTCTGCCCTCCGCCCAGGTGCGAGAGGACCATCGTGCTCTGGGCGTCCCTACATGGTGGCAAAGAATATGGACTGAGAACGACCACCTAGGTGCGTTCACATCCAGGCTCTCCCACTTTCTGGGCGACTCTAAACAGCACCTTGGATGTCCCCTAGCTTCAGTTTCCTCCTCTATTATAGTACCTGCCTCAGAGGGTAGTTGTGAGGAATAAACGAGACAGCAAGAGAAAGCCCTCAGCACAGTGCCTGACACATCGTCCAACTATTAGCTGACCTCGTTATTAACGTCATTATCACCGTCGCGGTTGTTACGATGAGGAGGGGGAGGGTGTGTATTTACGGTGATGAAACAGCCTGCTCCTCAAAATGTCATTGTTGCTATAGGAGAGGTCCCGGGGAGAGGCTCCTGACAAGGGGCCAGACTGGCCCGTGTCCAGAACAAAATGTGAAGCACTACAAACTTTCCTATGTAATGAAGGCCAGCGAGGGGCGGGGCTGAAAAAGCAGCTGTCTGTTGCACGGTGGCAAAGGAGGCGCAGGGAAGAGATGCAACAATATCCAGGGTGCTTAAATCCAGAAGGTGAAAATTTACAGCGGGGCGAAGGCATGGGAGGGGACAGAGACTCAGCGTCTGGGGAATCGTGAGAGAAAAGCGGGTAGCGGGAGAGACGGTGAGAACCCCTCAAGATGGAAATAGATGGGAAGTTCAAGGAGAAGAGAGCCTAGGTTTGGAGCTTCTTGTGTGGTGGGTCCAGGATGTGAGGGCCGGGGGGAAGCGGGATGGGAGAGCCAAAGGCAGGCAAAAGGCAGAAGGCATGACCAGCCCCACGCTGCGCCTTCTCAGCCCGTCTTCGCTGTGGAGGGTGAGGAGAGAGAGCTGACACATCCAAGATTTCCTAGGACTGAACCCAAAAGCAGGCCAGGTGCATAGTAGACAACTGCCCAAAATGGTACCAGCTCACTTGAAAGCCAAAAAAGTGGATTCTGAGACAAATGAGAAGAACAAACCTTTATCCAAAACCCAAAATTGGTTGACGGTGTAGGGTGTTGGAAAAGACAGATGAACACAGACCTGACAAAGGAAGAAAGATGGATGAAAACATGGGGAAGTCAGGCAGTTGGGAGCATGTGCTGTACTTCTACATCTCAGCAGCTTGGCTGAGGGCTCCACTTGCCCTATGGGACCAGTAAGAAAATAAGAACTTGGATGGTATTTCACAACTGTATATATTTTATCCCCCCAAATTTCCCAAATGTTAATAATCAGTTGATAATCAGTTCTAGCTGGGCATGAAGGATGTGTGTGTGTGTGTGTGTGTGTGTGGGAGAGAGAGAGAGACAGAGAGACAGAGAGACAGAAAACCAGCTGGGGGACAGGGATGCTACCAGAGAAACTACAAAGGATCAGAACAAGATTATGTCCCCCTTGTTACTCCCTTGGCTTGGTCTGAAAGATTTAGTCCTGAATGTAGAATAAAATGAAGAAGCTTCTCCTGTGCTGGGTGATATAGTACCTCTGTGTTGTTTGCAGATTATACAGTCATTTTCCTGACAATTTTTCAGAGGCATCAAAATTTGGTTTGCAGGCTAATCATTGTCTTCTCTAGAGATCATAGCCTGGATGTTCCAGCCTCACATTTGTACGATACTTCCTGAAAGCAGAAACATGGGGAAATGACCTTGGTAAGGCTCTCCCAGCTATCCGTCTTATGGTCATGAAGCAATCCATCTGCCTTGGAGATTCCTCGACCCTCAAAATTTTTTTTTGAGCTGCAATTAAATATGATGAGTAAGGTATATTTGTGGTCTGCACCAAAAAAAAAAAAAAATTTTTTTTTCATTGCAAATCCAAAAGGAAAGGCTTTTTGAATCATCCCTGCATGATGCCCTACCATCTTCCAGCCCAAATCCATTAACATTGACCAACAAGGACGGACGATAGGTTCTGCTGGTAGTGCCTGTTTCCCGGGAGCATGGAACCTTCCCTTGTTGCATCCCTTGGCACAAGCCTGACATCATCCTTCCCTCCCATGGTCTCTCTGACATTGTACAATAGAACATCATGTCCTACTTTCCCCTATTTCCCTCAGGTGCCTCCTCTATCTTCAGGGTGGGAAACGACTATGATTCGGTGGATGGTGTCTTGGCTACCAACTGAGACTTACGTGACGTTACTTTGTGGTCAACTCTGTTCCTTCTCTAAAGTGCCACGTGGCCTCAAGTAGATACATCTATTTTTTTTTCTCTTCTCCTGGCCCTTTGTCTTCACCACTTTCTCTCTCCACCTTCTATCATATGAGCACCACAGCCAAGAACTAGTAAAGAAGTGAAGAAGTTGTACCAAGAGTCACAGCTGCCCCTGGAAATCTGTCCAGACAGGCATGTGTGGAGCAAGGCAGCCTCCTCCTCCTCCATTCATAATGACACGTTTTCTATGTAGACGGGCGAGGTGGAAGGCCCTCCATGGCAAACACCTAGGGATACTGACTAAGGAATGACGTAGTCAAGGACAGGTAAAGACACATGGCACAGGGAGGGCAATCCTGAACATTAAAAATGTGAGGAAGGGGAAAGAAGGAAATGGGGAGAAAGGAAAGAGGAGAGGCAAAGAAAAGGAAAACCAATTCAAAAGTGAAGAATGAGATCATCCGTGGAAAGCTTACTATTCACTCTTTCCATCACTCACTCAACAAGTGTGTTGAGTGCTGCTATGAGCGACGTGCTGCATCAGAGACGTTGAGGCACTTTATTCCATTTAATTCTCAGGACAATCCCATGAGCTAGCCGTGATTCCCCTTCTACAAATGATTAAACTAGGGCCCAGGGAGTTTGAGAAGTGAGCCCCGTTTGCACAGGTAATGGCAATAGAGCAGGGAGGGCTCAGATCTTCCCGGATTCATGACCCCGGCTTTTGTGTCACAGAGCCTCCGTGCCAAACATTCTATCGAATGAATATTTTGAATATCTCAGGATAGTGGACAGTGGCAAGCCCGAAGTTTGGAATCATCGGTTCTGTCTGACCAATTCTGTCTCTTTTTGACACAAACAGGGGACTCTTGGTCCCTTCATGACTAGAGCAGCTGTAGATTCTGACTACTGTAAGAACCTTCTATGTCATTCCTTTCTCTTCCCACTTTTTCACCCTCCCCAGAACAGAAGTCACTTCCATTTTCCTCCAGCTGCATCCTGGAGCCCAGCTTGGTTCCCCTGAGCACGTGGAGAAGAAAGCTCTAGAGCCCACCACGTCACCAAAGAAGTCAGAACACAGCAAAATAAAAAAGAGGGGACTACGGTTGGGCGTATCCACCATGCCGTGCACTGTCTACAGAACTTGACGTGGGTCATCTCCTTGAACTTCACATTACAAGGTAAATATCAGTACCTCTGTTTCGCAGATGAGGAAATTGAGAGATTACAGACATCTGTTAAGGTCACACAATTAGGAACTACTTGGAGTTCAGACAGAAATCCAGATGGTCGGCTTCTAACTCAGTTCCTTCACCGCGGAGCCCAACTGCTCCCCCAAAAGTCGGCATGAAGACAATTGGGGGGATGAGAGCCCCCAGGCTCAATGAGAGTTAGCTCTCATCATTGTTGTCAAGAGAGGCAGGAGGCACCAAGCCATCATCCAAGGATAAGAAGGCTCAGAGAAGCCTCATCCTGACCCACTGCGGTGACCTCCACATCCTGTGCTCTGCGCAGCCCCCTCGATGATTTGACAGGTCTTAGGGCACCGAGTATCACCCAGCCTTTCTACACACCTCAAGCCAATTTGCCTCAAAGGTTAGAGAAAAGCCTATGTGAAAAGAACAGCTGCGATGCCCTTTTAAAGGGTAGGAACTAGGGAGAGAGCAAAAGAGAAAGAAAGAAAGAAACAGAAAGGGTGTGTGTATTTTTCTTGAGGCTGGGAAGGGACCCAAGGAGCCGGGAGGTGTAATGGGATACGGTGCAGATTACAAAAGTTTTGTTACAGCTGTAATAGTCTTTCACAAAGGCACGGCCCTCCAGAGGGCCATATTTCATTTCAGCTTTCCCCACCACATAAGACAGAGGGTGAGGAGTTGGAAGGCAAGATTGGAAACTCATGCCGGATCTGAGCGAGCCCTGACGTCCCCGTGACACTCCCATCAGACCGAAATGAACCGGACCCAAACGCTCTTCTCCGAGCGGGCGCTGGATCTCTCCTCCCCGTCATCTGTTTATTTATTTATTTATTTATTTATTTATTTTTCTTCACACTCTCCTTGCTGGAAACGCACTGCCTAGCAACCTGCTCTCTTACTCTAAACAGTCATGCACACAATTGTACGCACGCACTTGGAGACACTGGATAATATTTGAGTGCCTCTGATGGCCTTGCTGGGACCAACGGATCATTTACTTGGAAGAGTTAGTTCCTAGAATTTGTGTTAGTCAGAGATGCATCTCAGGCAGTCCCTGTGACCATCTTAGTCCCTCGAGAGACAGAGAGACAGCTCCAGAGGGATTCGTGAGAGGAAGGCAGGCACCAGCATTGATCTGGTGGAGAAGACGGTGAGCCCCCTCATGCAGATAAGTTACCTGTCAGCTACCTGACAGAGAATGCTCTAAAGGCTTTCCATTCACTTCACGCAAAGAAGAAAACTCACTGGAGTCACCTTCCAGTTCAAAGGGATGGGGGACAGCCTCACTTCGCCTCCGTTCTGCCATGCCACTGTCCCCCTCCTCGAAGGGTTACCCCCTTCCCCAAAGTTAGGGTCAAGAGACTGGTGCCTCCTTGAGAGCTGTTATAACAACATGGTTGTGTCAGCTGGAAAGAGGCACATGATTGGGTCACATCCTAAAGATCCAGCTGTCCAGGCACCAGGGAAACTGACAAATTATTTTAACACTTTCCTTAGAAAACAAAGCGCCACACAAGGCTGATGCATAACCTAATGGGCTACCACAAAGTGCCCTGTACTGTAGTCAACACTGGGGTAAGAAATCGACCCTCCCCCCCATCCCTGAAAGTTCTCGACCCTCCCCCCATCCCTGAAAGTCACTATTCTCCTGGCTTTTATAGTAATCGCTTCTTTGTATCTTTTTATAGTGTTAGTGTCAGGTTAGCCTGCCCGGCTATCGGTTTGATCTTGACCATTTTTTAAAATGCAATGAGTCTTTTTTGTCTCTTTTCACCTATGGTTTCCCCTTCACCCCTTGCATTTCCTTACAACTCATCTGCTGAAGAATCTGGGGCATTTGAGCTGAGGCTCTGAAAATGAGCACTTTAAAACACGACAGACAAATAAATGAATCGGCTGGGTTTCTCCTTTGCCCTTCCTTGGACTTCAGGAGATGTTGGGGGGTGGGTAGGAGTGGAGGGGGTACTAGTAGGGCCCAGGGACATTTCTTAGGCATGTGAAATGTCCAAGCCCCAGAGCCCCTTCCTCCCTGCCCTTCTGGGGGGGGGGGGGGAGGCTGCACTAACAGGTGTGGCTGCGGGTGGGGGGAGGGGAGGGAGGAGGAGTGTCACCGGCCCAGCCCCCACCCCGAACAGTCGGGAAGCTTCAGCTTCAGCTTGGAGTGGTAGCTGGGAGAGCTGCTGCAATCTAAAGTGAAAAGCCCAAAGGCTTTATCCCTGTCAGGGGCAGGGCTGACAGGACAAAGGCAGCCTGGTAACCAGAGAAGCCAGGGGGAGTCAGAACACCTGCCCGACCTTCCTGCTTCCATCGTTGATTTGCTCGGCCTTCCTTCCTCACTCTGGGCCTCAGTTTCTCCCCTCGGCAGCGTGCAGATGTGAGCATCCATCTTATGGAAGCATGTGGTCACGCATGTTTGCAAAGCCCCAGCTTCCCTGGGGAGGGAAGGCACCTGTGTAAATAGAGCAGCGAGGCGCCATGTGCTTGTTGGCTGCGTTCTAAGGGAGGCGCGGGTCCCAGGCTGCAGCCCCGATGCGGCAGGGGAACAATGCAGGCTCTGTTTGCCCAGCTGCAGCTCTCACCTTCCCCTCTGCTGCCCCATTCTCCGTCCCCACCCACTTTCCCTGCCAGGGGCCCAGGCAAGGGGCTGCGTTCCCATCAGAAAGCACTGACTCACTTTCGGAAGCTCTCGTCTGCGTAAAATTCAGTTTGATGATAAAAAAACTCAAAAACACAAAGAGGGAGGTTTTTTTTGTTTTTTGTTTTTTTTTTAATTTCCAGGATCGCTCTCACCACCGTGTATGCTTACATGGAGGAGAGAAGATGTGGGTCCACCTGCTGCTAAGCCAGCCGGTTGTGCTCGGGAAAGAGGCACAGCCCTTTCTCCCTACCGCGCACTCACCAAGAAGCTCACATTGATGGAGAGGAGTCCCTCTAGCTCATGTTAACTTGTATACGTTTGGGCATGGGTCCTCAGCAAAGGGGAAAAGATAAATAACTGCCCATCAGTAAGCTGCAGCTTGGGAAGAATGAAATGCAAATCCACGCTTCCTTCATACAGCTCAGCGCGGCTTGTCTTGCAAGCTGAATCTGGCTGGGGTATTTTCTTTTCCTCCATGTGATCCCAAACTCAGACCAGCATAACAGATTCAATCAGCTCCAAAGATCAGCTTTTCTTTAGCATTGGAGCAGACCACTGTTTCTTCAGCTGAAACACTTGAAGTAACTGGCCTACAAAATGTTACCTTCCTAAGGAATTTTCAAGAATAACTTTGATAACATACTGTCAAGCCTGAGTGGTTTGGCCTAAATACTTCTCCCTCACCAGCTACTCTTGGCTGGAGTTCTTTAGATCTATTTACTTGGGTAAGGCTCAGGATACCTGGGAGTTCTTAGGTGAATTATCATTACCTGTTGATTACGTGGGCTGGACACAACTGGGGAGCAGATAACAGGCAGCAAGTATTTTCTGCTCGGTGTTAACGGAGATACACTTGGTCTGAGCGAAGAGTGAGAGGGAGGTCCAGAGTTTGGGAGTCATGAAGGAGGATGGGTCTGTGGATCCCTGGAAAAGAGAAGAAAGGGTGCCAAAAAAGTGAGAGCATATTCCAGCAGAAAAACATAGCCTTTAAAGTTTTGCTCTTATCATTGTTGATTCTGAATCAGCCCTGCCTCCTGGGGAACCTCACCAGCTCCACTCCAGACAGTATGGGGACGTCTACCATTTTCTAGGGAACCTCACCAGCTCTAGTCTAGACAGTATGAGGAAATCTACCATTTTCTGGAGAACCCCACCAGCTCTAGTCTAGATAGCATGGGGAAGTCTACCATTTTCTGGAGAACCTCACCAGCTCTAGTCTAGACAATGTGGAATCATCTACCATTTTCTGGGTGCCTGAGGGAGTCAGGAAGATGCCTGGCCTGAGTGTCGTCCTCTGGGAAACTTAAAAGGTGGCAGAATCAATGTTCCCCATTCCAGCAACATGGAACTTAAGGCCAAGGGTTTAATAGAGCAGATTGAGAGAATTTTCCAGGACTTACTGAGCAGGACTTTGAGGACTCCAACAGTTTAAGCTTCGGACTTAACCCAATGCCCGTCTCCGGCTAGCTCTCCAGTCCATTTCAATCCTCTAGTGCTGCTTGTCGGGCCTCTCTCTGTGCCTTGATTGTCTTTCTTCACAATTTTTTGCTACATTTTTTCATATTATCTTCTCTGCCCTTTTACTACAAGCAGCCCAAGACCGTCTGCTTGGGTTTTCATGATTCTTTCCATTTTCACCCCCACTTTTTCTGCTGTTGGTCTTGGATGGGCTCTGTGCTTGAGTTTCAGTAATTTCCTGGCATTTTCTGCTGTTTCCTCTGAGGCATTGTTTTTCCCTCCATGTCCTCTACTCTTTTCAAATCTCCTCCCTTATCTTTAAACCCATCTGCATGAACTAAGTGGGCCAGTTAGACTACAAAGGGATAAGTGGAGTGAGGGCACAAGAGAAACTGAGAGCCCCTCAGCCAGCAACTCAGCAGATTGGCCAAGAGAAAGAGTAGAAAGAATCAATTACATTTTTTTTTTTATTTTTAGGAACTAAAAATTAAAGAAAAACAACCAAGAAAAAAAGTAAAATTAAGAGAAAAGAGGGAGGGTAAGGATGGGAAAGGCAGAAATCAAAAGGATGTAAGAATGTATACACCAAGCAAGTAAAAGCTCTCTTTCAAAAAGGAGGAGGTGAGGAGTCATTGGTCTGAGCCTGAGAGTTTACCTTCAGAGCTGAAATCCAGAACACATGTCCCTGTATCCTGTTGGATTTACACAGATCAGAGTTTTCCTTTGACCAATGGAATCTGAAATTTGGACTTTCTCCTATCCACTAAGGATGTGTCTTATGAATACCCTTTCCTGGAAACCTTTAAGAAGTGATGAGGTCTGTATTTGCCTGTGATCTATTGCAAGAGGGCTTAAGCATTGTGACTTCTGGGATCTGCCAGTGTGAGGAGGTTAAAGGGAGACTTCAAGACCATCAACCTTCCCACTTGCCTAAGGAGTCTGCTAAACTGGAGAATGGGTATAATATTCTGAGTTTAAGAGAGCAGAGCAGAGAAAATTGTTTTTCTCTGGCCCCCATTCTTTCCTGACAAAGGGGCATTTAGGGTCTGTACTGGATTGAATAGTGTCCCCCCACCTCCCAAAATATTTGGGTCCACCCAGAACCTGTGAAGGTGGCCTTAGTTGGAAATAGGATCTTTGTAGATGTAATCATTAAAACAGATTCGGGTGGGCCTTAAGCCCAATATGACCGGTGTCCTTATAAGAGAAAAAAAAAAAAACAGACAAAAAGACACAGACACATAAAGGAAAAGCCATGTGAAGGCAGAGACAGAGATTGGAGAGCTGCATCCATAAGCCAAGAAACATCAAGGATGCCAGCAACCACCAGAACCTAGAAGAGACAAGAAGGGATCCTCTGTCAGAGGACAGAGAGGACATCGCCCTGTCAACAACTTGATCTCAGACCTCTGGCCTCCAGAACTGTGAGAGAATAAATATCTATTGGGTTTTTTTTTTTAATTTTTTAATGTTTATTTATTTTCGAGAGGGGGGACGGGGGAGGGGCAGAGAGAGAGGGAGACACAGAATCGGAAACAGGCTCCAGGCTCTGAGCTGTCAGCACAGAGCTTGACCCAGGGCTTGAACCCACGAACCTTGAGATCCTGACGTGAGCCAAAGGTGGACGTTTAACCGACTGAGCCACCCAGGAGCTCCAAATATCTATTGTTTTAAGCCACCTAGTTCGTGGTGCTTTGCTATGGGGGTCCTAGAAACTAATATAGAGCCCAATGCCTCAGTGTTAGGCATACTAAGGCCCACAAAAGGAGTGTTAAGACTTGCCTGGCCTTTGTCTGTGGACATCTTTCTGGCTTCCCCTAGGTCAAGGTCTCTGAGGCCACCAAGCCTTCATTCTGCCCCGAGTGACCCTCTGACCGCTTCTTCCCACCGTCTTGCCTTTCATTAAACACGCACTCATGGGGGGTGCTGGCTAGTGTGTCTGTTGCCTTTTAGTGCTGTGTTTTATTTCTGTTTCACATAAATATAGAAGCCCACTTGGAGGGAAGCCTGCCTTGGCAAGGAGGCCTTGGGCAGTCCTGCCAGTTTGCATATCTCTCAAACGAGTTATGAGTGGATGGGGTCCGGGAACTGTGCCTGGCTGCCTCTCCCCTGAGCCCTGTAGTCCTCCCGAGAAAGTGGCCCAGCAGTCCCCCCAAACCCCCTTTCTTTTCCAGGAATAGAACAGCCACTCAGCCACAGCATGAGGAGAAAGGAGAGGGTATCACACACAATCCCCCTCAGCTCCCTGCTCCTCACAAAGCGCTTCTTAAACCGAAGTGGAGTATTTTCAAGCTGCTGTTCTTTGTTCGTAAGTAGGTTGTGGAGAAAATCTCCTGGCACAGGCTGGCTTAGGGCTACTAGTTCCTGACTCGAGAGGAGGCACATGCCAGACATGCCCTGGGAAATCTCGCCACGAGGCTGTAGAGATTCTGCAGGTGAGAGCACGGGAGGGCCCCGGCCAGATGCCTGAGCCAGCAGAGTGGGCCTGGCCAGTGGAGATATGGGACAGGGTGTTGAGTTTTTAATGGAGTAGGTCTCCTCCCCCTACAATGGTCACTATGCTTTCAGTCTCCCACGTATCCAGAAAATTCTTTCTTCTATGAGAAATAAACAGGGCTAATGATTGCTAGCATTGTTTCTGTGCTCCAGGCATAGCCTTCTAGAATAGCGGGCTGGAAAGAACCTGAAGATCCCCAGAGGCCAGCGATCTCCACACTGCAGAGCATGCACTTCAGGAATTGAGCTGGACAATCAGTTGGGGTGTGGGAAGAAACTGTTGAACATCCCAGCTATATTTCCTTTGTTCTCAAAAAAAAAAAAAAAAAAAAAAGAGCTTTATTAAGAGCTAATACAAGGATTGACTGGAACAAAGGTACGGCGTTTATCAAGATGTGTATATTAGAAATGAGTCTCTTAAAATTAGTTTTGGTTATGCACCATGATCAGTAAAAAATATAGGGTCCACCCTTCTGGTCCAGGGGCTTTCAAAATATGTGCTGGGGGTCAGGAGGGGCGGTATAAAGAGAGAGGGTATCTTGAGCAAGTGAGGGGCCTACTTAATCCTCTCTGGGCCTCATGAGGTAATTCGGCTCTGCTTCTGTGTGCTCTACACTCTGAACTTCTGCATTATGATTTGTATGATGAAAGAGTGTGACGAAAAAAAAAACAAAAAACAGTTTGACAAAATGACTGAACTATTTCAGCTCCTTTATATTTTAGATGGGGAACCTAAGGCCTAGAGGAAAAGTGATGGCCTCCAGCAACACAAGTTATCAGGGCCAAGGCCCAGGTTACAACTCTCTTTCTTGACTTTTAGTTCACTGGGTTTTCCAACTGAGCCAGGCATTCTCCAGATCACGCGCCCTGTTTGGGTGACCCTCCATGAAAAAGCCAAGCCAGAGGGAGATGGGGTAGGCAAGATGGCGTCTCTGAGCATGGAGCTCTGGTCACCGTGACCCTTCCGACGTCACTCCGCTGCCTGTCCAGGACTTTTCCTAGGAGGTGAGCAGCCTGGGTGCCCTCACTCTTGACTGGGCCCTCCACCAACAGACTATCAACAGGCTTGACCGCTCCCAATGACTGTCTTTTCTGTTTCAAGAAGGCCCTCGTGTTCCCGGGACTTTGGAATGTGGTGAGAACACACAAATTAGAGATGGGCAGAGGGTTTCTTCATTGATATACATTATCTTAAATGGGGGAAGTACTGATCTTTCTCTGACTTTACGCCCCAGTAATCACACAAAGCAATCTCTTTCCTTTAGAGATCATCAAATCTCCTATGTTCATCTTTTCTCCAGTTGATGATCAGATCCAGACTCACACGTGTGCTGCTACCAGGCCACTGCTCTGGGGTGCTCCCAAATCTTTTGTGTTTTGGGGGAGTTTAGTATGGGCAAGGCTCTTTGGGGGCTAAAAAGAACTTCAAGACAGTCATCTGCCTTTAAGGAAAACATTTCACAGATTAAAGAACAAAAAGCCCACAGAGAATACAACTAGAAATACAGGCAAAGATAATACTGCTTCTGAGTGGGTACCAGAGAAACTGAAAATTCTTCCTGTCACATTCAAACTCCTTGAACGTAGAAAATGTGTCCTAAATCAATATGCCTAGTGCTCAGCAAATAATAGATGCACCCAAGGATGCCTGGGTGGCTCAGTCAGTTAAGTGTCTGATTCTTGACTTCAGCCCAGGTCTTGATCATAGGGCTGTGAGTTCAAGTCCCACATCAAATACATACATACATACATACATACATACATACATACATACATATGTTCAGCAAATGAATATTAATTCAACAAATAAATGAACACACGAGTAAATGAATTCCTACACAAATGAACCTGTAAACAAGAGGAGAAGGGAGTCATCTTGAGTGATCCGGGAAACTTCATTGTTCAGGATGACTTTGAAGAATGATCTGGAGTCAGAAGAAAAGGAGAGAGCACGTTTGGGGTGGTGAAAAACTACCAAGGCAGATAAGCAGAGAACCACTCGGCTGGCATTGGGTGCTAGCAGATTTGAAAACCGAATAGTCGGACCAGCTTGATAGGTTGGAAGGCAAAACTAAGGAGGATGTTTGCTCCTGCGAGCAAGAATGACTAGAGGCCGTTAGGCAAGAGAAAAGTTTAATGACAGCTATGTTTTAGGAAGGTGCGTTGGAGGTGACGTGAAAGGGGGATGAGAGGAGGAAGGGATGATGCATCCGTTTTCCTTATAAATCCTCTCCTTCCATTAGAACATTTCTCCCTGAAGTCCAGCCTGACTGTAGCCTAAGATCCAAGGCAAGCAAAGAAAAGCAAGAAAAGCAGGCCTTAATATGACGTCCTCTTTCTTCTACCACCTGTCCAAGGCCATCTTCCTTTTCTCTGCAGGCTTTCCTTGTGGCCCAGTATGATTTAGCACCTGGCATACTAAAGCCAGTCAATTCGATTTTTTAAATGGCCAAATTAGCCAAAAATGCTACTTTTTCAACCAACTTGCCCTCCGATCAGATCAGCTCTAAGGACTGACCTCGGCTAATGCAATCTTGGGCAAACAACCTGCAACCCTTCTTTGCCTCCATTGCCTCTGCCTCAGGCATCGTTGCCCGGCTCTGTTTCCATTTTAGCTGCTTCTATCATTGTCTATAGCCCTATCTCTGCTCTTGTACTCAGAAGTGTGCCTTCTCTTTAGAATGTAGCTGTAATATGCACCCTGAGCAACAGCCCGGCAATGTTTCTTAAACAGACAGTCTCACATCCCCACAGGGAGTCCTTTTGGATCTGTCAAAAAAAATCTGATCCAGCAACATGAATTATAGCCACTGTTTTCTCAAGGCCTCCGGACAACTCCAGCTGAACCCAAGGGTCCTAAACACACACCATTTCTCCCAAAGAATGTTCTACGAAGGCAATCTACCCACCAGTCTCTCCGGAGAAACCTATTTAACTTGGCCACTCTCCCTCATATCTTTCATCTATTTTTGTTAATAGTGATAAATATTTATTTCTTTTCTTGCCTGGTAGGATGCTAAATCAGGAGGCCTACGCAACAGCATCATTATGTCTGTGCGGCGTCGTTTCTATGTCTTTGGATATCAACGATAATACTTTGTGTTGAGAGTGATACGTACACCAGAAACTACCTTTTGGATTTAGGAGGCCATCTAATGCATGGACTAGCAGACTTTGGGAGAAGTCTGGAAAGAAAGCCTCATGTCATATTCTTTTTTGTGGTATTAGTGCTTGGCGTAAGCTATGAGCTCGATAAGCGTCTGTTAAACAAATGGATTAACTAAGGAATTGTTTCAAGATGGAGCTCACTCAATTCCAGTTGTCTTAACTATCCCAGACCTTTCTAACTTTAATATCTACCGCTGTAGACCGATTCTTACGTCTATAGCGTTATTTGAGTGCACACTTTCATGTGTCTTTGTTTTGAGGCTCTGTGCATTTTTCTCCTACAACACTTTAGTACATCATGGCTCCCCTTCAGTGCATGGCCGATTAAGGATGGTCACTAATTCTTTGTCACCCTTCCCATTACACAGTGGGGTGTATTTTCTCTCCCCTTCAATCCAGGATTAGTAGTGACTATTTCGATCCACAGACTATAGCAGAAGCGACACGACATCAGCTCAGGCCTGACCTTTAAAAGGACTACTTGCTTCTGCCTCCGTCTCTTGCAGCCCTGCACTGAGGTTCTGACTACCATACGGAAAGGACCAGGAGCCCAGTTGACCCAGGCTTCTAACTGTCCCCATCAAGGTGCTGGGCATGTGAGGTAAGCCAACCTGGACCCGCCAGAAAACATAACCACTCTGCTGTGAAAAGCACACATAACATGAGCCGTACGAGGACGGTCCACTTGATAGCCCCAGCCGAGCTCCCAGACAAGAGCCAGCATCAATTGCCAGCCACAGAAGGGCACCATTTTGGATGACTTACTCACTAAAACCTCAGGAAAATTGCAGCGCCCTCCCCAGCCAATATCCAACTACAGGTTCATGAGAGATCGCAAGCAAGAACTACCCAGCAGAGCCCAGTCCACACGCAGACCTGTGAGCTATAAGGATGAGTTACTGTTTTAAGCCACTAAGTTTTGAGGTAGTTTGTTATACAGAAGTAAACAACCAGCACACGCTGCCATGCAAATGAAAGTTGAATCGAACTTTCTCTGCATTGGCCTTTTCTCTGAAGTGTCTACAATGCCTCCCAGAGGGTTTTGCCCTCAGCCGAGGGAGGATAGCACATCTCACTTTACAGACAGAAGGACCAAAAATAAATAGGACCTCCTCTCCGTGGGGACTGTGAATAACTCCATATGAGCATATGACCATGTGTCCACCACCTGCCTTCATGGTATCTTAGCGCTGGGAAAGACTGGACAGCACCTAATCCATCCACCTGCCTCCTAATACAACTACTCCCTAAAATCGATCCTACTCAAGAACTCTGCTGGGGTTTTTATTCTTCATCTGCTTCTTCTTCTTCTCTTCTTCTTTTTTTTAATCCCAAGGAGAGGAGATCTTGCAGCTACCTTTGGCAATGCATTCCAGCAGGTCATAAATCTTAATTAAAGCATTCTAACAGATGCTTCACCTCGATGCCTCCAAATGCAGCTTCAATCCTTCCTTCCTGCTTCTTCACCTTGTGTTCTGCCTTTATTTTCCTAAACTTTGAGGATTCGTGAAGGAAATATGACTCCAAACTCCCTTTTATTTTTCTTTCATAGATGTGAAGGGTGGGTCACTTCATTCCTTTAGGGAAGCTGGAATGTTGTCATTCAGAGACACCCCAGTTTTCTGATCTGAAAAATGCAAGATAAAACTCCCTGCCCTGCTTGCTTGAATGAGTTGATGAAAAGATCAAACCGAGGGTGCCTATGGGAAAACACTTCATAGGCACTAAAGCATTCTATAAATTCATGGAATCCTGGGATGCGTTTGCTGTTGGCTTAAGAAATCTCACAGAGAAAGTAAGTTAGTTGTTGCCTAGGGCTGGGGGACATGGATGGGTTGGGAAGTGATGGCTAAGGAGTGCAGGATTTCTTTTGGAAAACAATGAAAATGTCCTAAAAGTGTGATGGCACACAACTCTGTGAATATACTAAAAGCTGCCAAATTGAAATGGGAGAATTGCATGCACTATGAATTATATGTTAATAAGGCCATTAAAAAAGAAGGAAATCTCAAAGTTTTCATCTCTTTTCTGGATTCTCATTACTCTTTTTTCTGGGGATCTTCTGTCCTTTGTCATTCGCTGAGCCCCATCAGCCATATGCCTTGTCTCCCATCTCCAACACCTGGACCATTTTTGGGTTCTCCCCATAAAAGGAAGCCTGTCTTCTACTCAAAGCAGAGAACAACAGAAGAAATGAGCCTACATCGAGCAAACAGCAAACATACACGGGATAAATTGGAGACGTTAGAATCTGAGATATGATGTTATAAAGTGGATTATAGTCTCCAGCAAAGGCTGCCAAAATGGGACCGAAAGAGATATTTAGTTGAGGAAGGCTTCTAGGTCTTACAACTGGGTTACAGAGCTTAGAGATGAGGGGCAAAAGCCCATCTTTGTCTTGACTTTAAAAACACTCTGTCCTCCTCACCTTGCCTCTTTTCCATCTCCTGGCAATGCCGAAGAATGAGGAGAAAGAAGTTGGAGGACACAGGTCACAGCTTGCCTCAATTTCCCCTGCCAGCTCCCCAGGTCTGTCTTGTTCTGAGAGAACCTTCTCTGAGGCAGCCTTGAGAACTGAATCAGAGGCCAGGAGGGCAGTAAGGCCTCCAGGAATCAAGGGTGCCTTTAGGTCACCAATGGGCTCTGGCCAAAGAGCTTCCCCTCCACTGGCCCCGGTCTGGTGCTTCCAAGGCCCTGACAATGATGGAGCACTCCTTAGGGAGGCCCTTCAGAAGGATCTTGTGTCCACAGGAGCCAAGCTGACATGCTGTTTTAGGGTCTCAGCCTTTCTCAGAACACAATCCGGGCTAGGATCAGCACTCCGCAAACCGCAAAATTAAAAATGAATCCCACTCTCAGGGAGCACGTGGGGCGGTGGTGTCACTCACCCTGGCTCATGAAAGCCAATACCCTGACCCTCACCCCCTCCCCTCGCCTGCCACTCTCAGTTCCATCCAGACCTTCATCTTACCAGCACCAAGTCAACAGAACGGGCTTCGGACAGCTGCAATAATCATCATCCCTCACTTGATGGCTCCGATTCCTGTGGAGCCTGCCCTGTGCCCTCTCCCCTCCACCCTCCCATGGCCGCGCACTCAATTCATTCTTGTCCTGGCACCAGCAGCTATTTTCCACCACCCTGCCTGGCCCGCCTCCAACCCACCGCCCCAAGGGGTTTTCACTCCCCACTTCATCTGTCTCCTTCATGCTCCTCCTGCTGGAACTGGATCTTCCAGCTCTATTTCTGGATTCTTTCCACTGCCCTCTCTTTGACGAGGCGGTTTGCTTCTTCAACCTGCCTTGCATCTCCCTGGCCTCTAATGAGCTTCTTTAAAATCCTCCAGTGTCAGGTGTAGAACTACAGTCAGGAACTCTGTTCTTGTCCCCCCCCCCCACCGCCACCCCCCCCCCCCCGTAGATTCCTCCTCCCTTTCCTTCCCTACCCCATCACAGAAAATAGAGCTTTGGTGAAATAAGGGCTTTGTTGTTGCCTCCTGTCCTGGAAGAGGTCCCCAAGCCCTCTCTGTGATGCCACTGTCACTAGGGAGAAGGGGGGATAACTCCTCTCTTTGTTGGACAGAAACCTGTGTCCACAGCCTTCTCAGCTTCTCTTTCACTGATTTTCCATTCCCGCCTTCTCCCTTGGCTCGTACACCAACAGGACAAGCACCGTCCCCATTTATATTATTATAGTTAACATCAATCCACAGGACTTGGCACTAAAGTTTCTCATAGGTACTAAGCACTCTGGGTTACTGACCAGTTTCTATCTTTAGGCAACTCCATAGCTTGGGGCAGAGACTCTTTCTCTAAACCCGGGAACCAGTTCTCAGGCCCTCGGTACTCAGTTGGCCTCTCTCTTCTCCTGCCATATTGTTGTGCTTCCTTCTGCCTATGCCAGCCCTTCAGTTTCCCAAAGTCCCATTTCTAAGAATCGTGTAAATCATCTTCACTCAACATCCCCTTCCGGGAACCTAAAACATTTTTTACTGCCCCAAGTGGCTTCAACTGGCCCTCCCTTCACTTTTGAAAATAGTTAGCCCACATTTACCACTGCAAATATAGATACATATTTGATCTAGACACAGAAAGTACAACTTCTAGTCCCCACGCCACTATAAATCAACTGTATAAAATTAAATAAGCTGGATCACCTCCCTGAGCTTTGTTTCCTAAATTTAGGGGACTGAGTTAGATACTTATCAAAGGGCCTTATAAACTCTAATTTTCTGCTATTTGTTATCCCTACATGACTTCTTCAAGAGTATTGATTATTTTTAGAAAAGTTTTACCAATATAACTTCAAAAAGAAGAATCATGATAGATCTTGCTTTTTCTTCTAACATAGAAGTTCTTTTGGCCTAAGTGAGTTCAATTCCTGGATCTTTTTTAAAGATTTTATCTTTAAGTAATCTCTACACCAGCATGGGGCTTGAGTCATGGGTCAGAGCCCTGAGATCAAGCATCACATGCTCTAGCAACTGAGTCAGCCAGGTGCCCCCAATTCCTGGATCCTATGGTACCTGCTTGTGTGGACTTGAGCAAGGATTTAAGCTTTTCAAATCTAGGTTGTCATACCTCTAAAATGAGTATAGCAGTACCAAGGTTATAATGTATGTAAGGCACCTAACATGGGGAGTGGTGCATAGTGAGTGTTTAATAAAACATCAACTATCAACCATGAATTTATCTTTGATTTTCATTGCTTCTATGGTCCCTATTAAGTGGAACTAAAAATATCTCTGCGATAATCAGTTTGGTCATGATTGTAAGAACTAGTATGTTTGGCAAATGAAATCTACTTCCATAATCCTTGGATAGTTTCTGTTCCCAGACTGGGATTCCAAATGGCACCATCAGGGTTGGATGCTTTCACATGGATGGATATGTTTCTCTGGCACATTCTGAACTATATTCCCTACTGAACTATATGTCCCTACGGACAGCTGAGAGTTGACCATCTGTATTTAATCAAAATTTTTCTTAGCTTTGTAGCTTACTTTGAATTCTTTGTGTATGTACACGGAACTCCTGGAAATTTACACAAAGAAAGGGACAGAATGCCCAATAGAAAAATGGGCAAAGATGTGGACAGGCGTTCACAGAAGGAGAAACTTAGTTGCCTAAACAGAATAGGATGAGACAAACTTATTTGTGACCAAGACACACAGACAAAATAACAATATCATATCGTTTTACACCCATCAGACAGTATCAGAAAATTGGGTAAGTCAAGGTGTTTGTGAGGCTAGGGAGATAAAGGAATCCTGACACATTCTGATGAGAGTGTAGACTAATGTAGTCATTCTAAAGAAAGTCTGGTAGTACTCAATCAAATGAGGTTTATGTTCAGATATTCTCTATGACAAGCATTCACAGTCCTGAGTAATATCCTAGAGAAATTCTCCACGGGCCTTCAATGAAAATCTGTGGGATTATTTCCCCAGAGCGTTGCTTTTTAAAGTAGCGAATCGGAGGCAATTTGGGTGCCCGTTCCTGGTGTGGTAGATGTACATTACAGAACACGATAAGTCTGTGAGAACCACAACAGAGAGCCAGTACCACGCCTTTTGATCCCCCCTGCCCTACTCCCCATAAAGCGATTTCTTTTATTGCAAACATAATTCATGCTTACTGGAAATACTTTTTGGAATCCACATAAAGAAAACAAGAAAAGAAGAAAGTCATTTTTAATCCTCCCACCCAGATATAACTGCAAGTGACATTTTGATGTGTACATCCCCAGAATTTTTTTTTCTATGCAGTTACATATATATAGCTCCCTAGCATACTTAATTTGGAGCCTACTGCCGTGCTACTGGGTAATCTTCTTTTGTCATTCAACAATATATAGTGAACAGCCTTTTATCCCTCTGTATCTGCTAGGAACCCAACAGGAAACAGATGGCACACACCCGAAATAGGATGAGTCCAGAAGGGTTTGCTCACAAAGAACTGTTTACAAAAAAGTGTGGGTGGGGTGTGGATAAGGTGACTATGCGAGCACATTTGCCTGGGGTGATCCTGGGAAGATCTGTTGTTTTAGTGTCATATCCAGTGTGACATTTCCCGGATTCCCCACCTTTTACTAGGTCTTCTCATTCATTGTTGGACTGACATCACGTGGGATGGGTTTGGAAAACTGCCTTTTATACTTTCAACATCCGCCATGGTGTCACCGGGAATCTATGAGATGTGTGTGCCTTGAACATGCGGCTAGATCCGGAAGTCTACCTGTGATATGGTCTCTCTTTTCTCCACCATTCCCAGAGCCAATGTAATTATGCCTCTCTCCAAGAAAAGTATTCCAGGTACCCACTAATCATATATTTTTTTAAAGTGTACCTGGACCCAGGGCATGTAAGGACAGCATCTTCTAGTCCCAAGTGTAGTGTTAGACGTATTTGGTGCTGCGGTCCTTACTCAGTCCCTGGAGTGTGCCGCCATTTGTCAGTGGAATGTGCCAAAATTGAGAAACGCTCACAGCTAACGGACAGCAATGAACCAGCAAGATTGTTGTAAGAGGTGAGAAATTACAGATAAAATATATATATATATATAAAAATATATAATATATTTAAAAAATATATATGTTATATATAATATATTTAAAATATATAATATATATATATTATATTGTATATTGTATATATATAGTATATATATTATATATACATATATAAGTATATATATATATACTATATATTATATATACAGTATATATATATAATGTGTGCAGGAAATACACACTTAGTCACAAAACATGCTACAGTAGCTTGTATAAAATACGTAAAATAAGGTATACGTAAAATAATAAGGTATAAAATAAGATGCCACTATGTGTTTATTTTTATTGTTTAGTAATCTTTTTATTTCACAATAAACTCCTCCACCAGCAGTGACCTCTAAAACACGTAAGTTCACCTTTGATGAAAAATTAAGTATTGAATTTCCATTTCTCAAGAAACTTAGTGATGGGCATGTAATTTGCACATAACCTTTGCCTACGTTTATTGTCCGCAACAAGGGATAATCATATTACTAATCACATGAAACATTAAAGACACAAATATGGTGAGGAAGCATTGGCATCTATTTCATTAAGAAGTATTATTTTAAAGGCCATGACCCAAAATAATAATTTTACACATTACAGCTACAGAAAGTACGCTTACAGGGGCGCCTGGGTGGCTCATACAGTTAAGCATCCGACTTTAGCCCAGGTCATAATCTCATAGTTTGTGAGTTCGAGCCCCGCATCAGGCTCTGTGCTGACAGCTCAGAGTCTGGAGTCTGCTTTGGATTCTGTGTCTCCCTCTCCCTCTGCCCGTCCCCTGCTCACACTCTGTCTCTCTCTCTCTCTCAAAACTAAACGTTTAAAAAAATGTTTTTAAAGTACACTTACATATATATATATGTGAACCATGACTTTTCATGAGTTCACCTTTAGATCAAACGAATGTCCTCCTAACATATCTTTGCTCCTTTTTAATTTCAGATTTTCTGGTATTTGAACAAAAAACTGAAGTGACATCTTTTAATCTGTTGGGTCCATTAGCTGAAAGCCTGGTAAGGAGCTAAATAATGCCAATTTTTTATCAGTATTTTTAGATAATTCAAATAGGAAATCAGTTTTCTGAATTAAAAAAAGAAACTCAATTTTTAAATTCAATTCATTCAAACTGAAACTTTAGAATTTAATCTGACATGATTGTAGATACTTCAAATTCGGTTAAAAAGTCCACCATTGAAGACAAAATTGTTTGTTTGGGTAACAGTAACATGAATACAAATTTTGGTGAAGAACAGCAAATGAAGAAACCCATGTAGCAAAAATATACCTAGAATCGGTTACAGTGCACACATAATTCTTAATTATTTTTAAAAAGTCTACAATTCAAATGGAAGCTGTGCTTGTCCAAACATACCTTGTCTAAAGTAAGAGAGTGGATCTGGAGGGCAAGCAGAACATATCTGGTAACTCCCTAAATGCTCTTCTCCAAGAGTGGTTTTTAAACTATTTTTAACTATGAATCTTTGGTTCAAATTCAATCGTACGTGGAAGCCTGGTTTATAAAACAGAACAGTACTGATCAAAAATGGGAGACCCAAAGCCCCAGCTCAGAGGACTTCACGGAGAATTGCTTAAAAACTACTGTTCCACAGCATGAGTTTAAATGTCTGCATAGTCCTTTGAATCACGTGCCATAATTCATTAAAACAATTGTTAGAAATTTCTAAGTTTCAAGTTTTCTCTTACTAAGCAAGCAGTGTTGTGATTAACATCTTCACAGATAAATCTCAGCATAAAATATTAGTTATTTGCTTAAAAATATTACTATAAGTAGAATAATGACTCACTATTGTCTCATGACATTTTTGTTTCTTGATGTGTGTTGCCTTGTTTCCCTTTCAAAATACCATACTTTCAACATTGCAATTTACAGTGCTTAAAAGTCCCAGTTTCTCTGCATTCTGCCAACACTTGGTATTACCTTTTTTAAAAATATTTTTGTCACTCTTTTAGACACAGACAAGTAGCATCTCATTGTTATTTCAATTTATAAAAAACGATTTGCTTCTGTTAGGATTCAGGGCTGAACTTTTTTCTGTATATTTTTTTGGCTGTTTACATTCATTAGTTATATATGTTTCCCTTTGTTACTGATTTGTTAAGAGCTCTTTCTATAAAAGATATACGTAACAAATATTTCCTGTGTGTGTTTTTTATGGAACTGGGAAACATACAAGTTATAGAATCCCATCTATCAATGTCATCCTTGTGAATTTCTTCCCTTGATGTTGTGCTTAAAACTTCTATCTTAGAAAGTCTCAAGACAGGCTATCTTTAAATGAGCTACTCTGATTTTTTTTCTTCCCTTGCTAATAAGTAGAGAAGCAAAAAGGACATTGAAAAAAAAAAAATTAGTGAAAACAAGGACCAGAGAAGGAGGGTAAGAGGGGTGGAGAACTCTCAATGTAGCCAAAAGATGTGGGTGAACTTTAAACACTTTGCTGTCAGGATTTGAAGCCAGAAGAACTTGTGATCTTGAGGAATAAAATATTCACTTTTTATTCTTCTGTTTGAATCCATTAGAACAAGCCTGGGGTGAAGGCAGAGAACAGGATAAGATGGCTTCCAGGGGGGTATAGCTCCCCAAAGCAGCAGGATCTGGCTTCAGACCTGCAGGCTCGCCTCCCCCAGAAGGGGCTTCTGCCTCTCTCAGACATGGGCGAACCCCTTGTGATATGTGAGAGTCCCAGCAGTGTTAATATTCTGGCTAAAGGAGCTCTTGTTGCCTGATGCAGGGGGGGTGGGGGAAGTAACAGTTTGACCAAAATGGCAAAAAAAAAAAAAAAAAAGAAAAAAGTCCAGGAAAAAAAAGTTGGGTGGGGCAGGAGGCCCTAGGAAGGGAGGGAGGAGGAGAGTCCTCCCCCCACCCCCACCCCCCATGCACCTGGCGAAGCCTCTGCCCTCAAGGGACCACTCCTTCCCTGGCCAGCTGGTGTTTTCCCATCCGCCCTAGGCCTGGCCCCAGGCCATAGACATGCTCAGGAGTGATGTCTATCTTGGAAAGATCTCTGCAGATGCTATTTTGATAAAACCCTAATCCTTCCCCCCCCCTTCTCCCCTTAACCTCTCCACCTCCAGCCAAGGCCTTTGTGTGTTTGTGTCCTGCGTGTTTGGGGAAGGGAGGCGGGATGGAGGGGAGGGGAGCTTTATAACCAGCAAAAGCAGGCTCCGGTTTCATGGAGTGGATTAATGCCCTGAAGCGGCTGCCTGATCCCAGCTATCGGAGCCAGGTAGACGCTGTGGCGAGAGGTTTCCTTGTGGAGACTTCAGTCCTCTGGAAACATAACATGACAAGGGGGATTGAATGAAATACTGCTGTTAATGCATCAAAAATCCCCCCCCCCACCTATAAATAGGGATTTCGTTCCAACTTCCCTTCCTCTCCCCACTCCCCATGTTGCCAGATAAAATAGAGCATTCAGGGTTAAATTTGTATTGCAGATAAACAACAGTGCATGGAACATATTCCTAAATATACATAAACAAATATGAATGTGTATGTTAAGAAACGCTTACTGCCTGCCCCTATTCCTATCCCCTGGCAAATTCCACTCATTCACTCCCTCTTGGAGCTTCTAAAAGCCTGGGTATAGCTGCTCCTTGCAGAAGAACAATCCAAAAGATACATAAAGCAAAATCCCTTTGGCAGCTGTCTCAAATCTAGCTGCCCAAGGGGAGCTGCCCATTCTGATGAGGTGATGGTCCTCTCTCACTCCTGACCCCAAGGCTAAGGGAAACTCTGGGGGTGGGTGATATATGAGGCTCCCGGACTGTGCACCAACAGGACGAAAAGGGCTGGAGCCAGAGACACCCGTTGCAGCTAACGTGTAGAGAGGAACAAGTGGAGGCCCAAACTGGCCAACTGCACAAGGACTCAGTATAGCCCACGGGTCAACAGCCCCAGAGAGACAACTGCAAACTTCTTTGACCTTCAGTCTTTTTACCTACAAAATAGGAATCGTGAGTGTACCTAGCTCATGACCTAGTATCGCAGTGAGGATTAAGCGAGATGATGTGACCCACCAGCATAGCAGGGCGGGGGGGGGGGGGGGGGGGGGCTCCGACATCCTTCGGCATTTACTAATAATAAGTTTTAGGTGGCATTCTTTTTCTAACTGTCATTAGCGGTAACAATGACTCCATCTAGGACCATTCATTCTTAAGCGGAGGAAATATTAAATTCTTTACCCTACAAAAGAGTCAAAATTTAATTCACCCTGGACTGATTTTTCTTGTATTTTTTCAATAAACACTTGCTACCTGCTGTGGTCCAACAATAGGCTGGAGCGGTGGAAAAATCAGCATGTGCATCGCTGACGCTTCTTTGCCTGTGTTTTTTATCAGGCATCAGGGACTCCGATGGAAGGTGGATTAGAATCCACCGGCACTTGTTCCTTAGCACTGGGTGGTTAATCTTGCAGAAGATCATTTGTTGCCAATAATTACTTGCCAGTAATCGCAACGCAATTAAGTTGACGATTGTAATGGTTGTAGTACGCTGAATGACAGACAGCCCTGTGAAGATGTCTACATCCTAAGCCCAGGACTTGGGACTATGTCGTCTTACATGACAAAAGGGACTTTGTAAAGTGTGATTACGTTACATATTTCAGCTCGAGATCATCTTGGATTATTCAGGTGAGCCTGATGTAATCACCAGGGTCTTTTAAGAGAGAGACAGGATGGTCAGAGTCATAAAGAGACGTGATAATGGAAGTGGAGGGACAGAGAGAAAAAGATTGGGAGACACTGGGCGGTTGGCTTTCAAGATGGAGGAGGGCGCCCTGAGGCAAAGCCATTAAAAGCTAGAAAAAGCAGAGAAGCAAATGCTTCCTCGGAGCTTCCAAAAGAAACACGGCCCTGCTGACACCTTGATTTCAGGACTTCTGACCCCCAGAACAGTGAGAGAACAAATCTGTGTCATTTCAAGCCATCAGATTTGTGATAATTTGTTACAGCAGCAATAGGAAATTAATATAGTAGCAAAACGAGAAAAGAAATCACAGAGGAAAATATTAAATATTGAAATATAAGAATTAGAAAAAAGAAAACAGGGGTCCCTGGGTGACTCAGTCAGTTGAGTGTCCGACTCTTGATTTTGGCTCAGGTCATGATCTCACGGTTCGTGGGATGGAGCCCCGTGTCGGTTTCTGTGCTGACAGCACAGAGCCTGCTTGGGAGTCTCTCTCTCTCCCTCTCTCTGTGAGCCCCCCGCCCCGCTCACTCTCTCCATCTCTCTCTCAAAATAAATAAACTTAAAAAAATTATCTTTAAGAAAATAAATAAAATAAATGATAATTGGAAGAAACAGAAAGGAAAAATTATTACACTAACGTGCATTAGCGTTCCAGATTATTTTAAAACCTCTCACCAACAGTGGTTGGTAAACACCAAGGAGAACACGTCACCCCCAAGAAGTATGGGTTGAAATACAGTTTCTTAGAATTGACTGAAACCCACAGGGGCCAAGCTCAAGTGGAACAGCAGAGACAGCTGCCCTGTGGTCTTACCCAATTTGGGGGTGCTCGTGAAGGCTCAGATGGAAAGTTGATGCTCAAATACAGCACATCAGTCCACATGTCATGGGGATCTGTGTCACCAGCAAGAGCTATACCCGCCAAAGACCTCATCCTGCTCACCTCCTATACGGAAAGGAGGAGGGAAGTCACGTGGTTGAGCATGATGTTGGGTTGGTGGCAAGCACGGGGTGTCTCAAGAGGCCATTGGAACTAGCTGTCGGATGAATCACAAGGCTCCTGTCGTCAGCCTTTGAGGCTACTCTGACTGCCTGAAAACTCGGGGGAGTCCTTCCTGAGGGCTCAGTGCTGGGTACATGATCTCTAACTGCTCTTGGCTCCCACTCAAGTCCCCACAGTCATGGTGAATGCCACAAATAACTTTACTGCAAGACAAAGAGATTTACAGGGGTGCAGACTGTGCCCAATTCACAGCCCCAGGCACACAGAATGTTCCAGCATAACAGATGAATCTCTTCAGAAATCACTCTGTATCGTAATCCTCTCCACCTAATCCCCACATTCTAAACCTTTCAGGGTTCATGCCTGGCCAGTCAAGAAAGCTGTTATCATTTCCTCACTTTCTTCAGCTGTTGTCTTTAGTCCAAAGCTAATGATTGTCAACTCCCTGGCCATTTAGGGTCCATAGATTCTTCTCACTTCCCTTCTTTCAAATTCCTACTACCCACTTCACCCTGAAAAACAATAGAACTCCAGGCCAACATCCCTGAGAGGGGGACACTCCTGGAGCAACCTTGGTCTCCAGCTGTCACACCAGGTGACACCCTCCCCTTTACCAGCAACTTGTCTTCCCTGTTGCTGGCACACTCTTACTGTCCCTTCTGTTAGTCAAGTTTCTCTCTTCTGCTCAGTACCCTTCTGTAGAGTCTTGCTGTCTTTGATTTAACGGTCTGACCCAAAGACATGGAACCTTGAAAGGGTCCCTGCAAAGGTGCCCCAAACCTACCTACAGCAACACATCCCCTCCGGCTATTTCTTTCAATCCAAGCTCCTTTTTTTTTTTTTTTTTTTAACGTTTATTTATTTTTGAGACAGAGAGAGATAGAGCATGAATGGGAGAGGGCCAGAGAGAGAGGGAGACACAGAATCGGAAACATGCCTCAGGCTCTGAGCTGTCAGCACAGATCCCGACGTGGGGCTTGAACTCGCGGACCATGAGATCATGACCTGAGCCGAAGTCGGACGCTTAACTGACTGAGCCACCCAGGCGCCCCCAAGCTCCTTTTTAACCACCAACTTTTAATATTTTTCTTCCAGGCAGTTTATATATACAAGCTCATGGAGATAATCTGGTCACCAAGGAGACCCCATTCTTACAGCTTTGTATACTCCTTCTAAGTATTCTGGTACCATTTATTTATTCACGCTTCCATTCATTCTGCAAAGACGTGGTATGGAGGCCCTACAATGCAGTGATCATCTGAAGTAACTATTAGCGACAGGTGAATACACCGCCATTACCAGTGAGGAGATGGTGAGCCCACGAGGGTCAAAGACACAAATGCCATCCTGTCTGTTCCTACCTCCCAGCTTCGCTCATGTCCTTCTGTCTACCTGGAATAACCTTTGTCCCCTTCAGCACACAAAAAGTCTAATATGTCCTTCCCAGACTCCCAGGACAAAGAGGTCCATTGGCCTTTTCCGTGCTCCCCTGCACCTGTTCCGCCCAGACTGCTTTGTACTGGAGGTAGCTGTGCTTGGGTGTACCTGCCGCTCCCCGCCATAAGCCCTTGGCGGGCAGGGACCAAATTGGATTGCGTGTTGGATCCCCAGTAACTGGTATAGTGCCTGATACACAGGGGCTGCATAAATATTTGCTAAACTTTTAGCAAACAGGGAATTTTTTTGCACATGGAATCACTTAATGTGTGTGTGTGTGTGTGTGTGTGTGTGTGTGTGTGTACCTCTCTGGGCTTCTGATTCTAAGAGAAAATAATAAACCTCTTCATTAGACTGCTGGGGCAAATGAGAAGATGCACGTAAAGTACTCCGAAAATCTCCTGCTGCATGTAGCCTCTCAATAAATATAATAATAATAGTAACAGTTCATATTTTGCCAACACACTTTATTCTCTTAACCCTAGGCTCTTTGCTAAAAGTTAAAAATAAACAAGGTCCTTGCCCTGAGGGAATGTCGAGTCCGTTTCTGCACGTCCGCTGCCGTGTCTCCTAGCATACTCTGAAAGAAGGATTCTAAAACCAAAGAGGAGAATGTTGCAGATGGGGGTGCTGGTGGTGTCCCTGGGGCTGGCGAAGGTGGCTGGAAAGCATGGCAACAGGGAAGGGTGAAAGAACACCTCTGACCATGGAGGATGGGCAGGAGGCTGTGACCAAAGGCCTGTGGTCAGAAGGGTTGCTGAGAACCGCATTCAGGGCAAGTGGTTTTCATTTTAGAGGAAAAGTTAAGTTCTGCTCTTAGTTGTAGTTTCCTGTGACAACTTTCCCTCCTGTCTCTCCTGGTCAAAGGTTTAGCAGACCTGCAGACTCTAAAAAGGCCAGAGTTTGTCCTAAAGCTGCCGGAATGCTGATGGAGCACCGGGAGGGGACAGGAGGCTGGGAAGTGCTACGGGAAAGTGCCCATCCTGGGACTTGAGGGCTCAGGCCCTTCCAGCTTGCCCCTTGCCTGCCAGCCCATGGCTAGGCCTGCCTCCCCCCGTCCCCCCCCGCCCAGCCTCCCCACCGATCCCCCGGGGCCTGGCCTCTGGTGGTGCCCCAGCCTGCCAGGTGCTGGGGCTTCTGCCGGGGACAGCTGATGGAAGGGGTGAAGACAGGGGTCAGACAGTGCAGAAGAAAGAGGTACAAGTGGGACAAGCGGAGGAGGGGAGACGGGAAATTGATGGAAGGCCACAGAGGGTGCTTTTGAGACAAAGCTCCCCCATCGGCCCGCGTTCCTTGGAGACTTTCCACTTAGTCAAAACAGAAATGAGGTTCCAAGGGAGCGCAGGAAACTTGTGGTTGTCAAAGAAAAAGAAAAAAAAGAAAATTGAAGCAACTTTCCCATTGCTTACTGGCCTCTTTCTCTCCCCCACCGCGGGATAAAGTTTCATTCCAAGTGCTTCTCAGTATGAAGCGGGCCTATGGCCCCGATGAATATCTGCTGCTTCCAAAGGAAACTCTCCCTGCCTGTGTGAAGCCATTAACATTGAGAAGCAAGGTCACTCCGCTTGCACCCAAGGGAGGCTTTGCTGCTATTCACACACCTGGCTGAGAGCACAGCCCTGCGCGGGGAGCCACCGAGGCGCTCGGGGTCCTGTGGCGGGTTGTTCATTACACCCAGCGGACAGTGGTCCTGGGAGCCTGCAGCAGGAGGGCTGTGGGTTAGACGAGGGGATGCCGCTCAAGCCAGAAGGGTTATGAGACCCTGGAGCCTTCCTGCTGGGAGAGACAGGCAGTGTAGGAGGAAAAGTATCCACCCTGGAGTCATTCACACCCCAGATGGAGTCTTTGCTCAGCAAGTGACGTGCAGGCCCCCTCTTTGTTCTCAGTTTCTTTCGCTGTAAAATGGGGAAGATCAGCCAACGTGGAGAGGTTGTTGATAGCAGTAATTCTGGTTAAATGCAGCAGACTAAATACATGCGCTGATCCTCAAAACCTCACTAAAACGAGAATCAAGGAGCAAAGGAATGGAAGAAGCAACACACGGGTCAAAAGCATCGAGAGCACGCTGGTAGATGGAAAACCAACAGCGAGGGAAAATCTAACTCAGCAGTAAGGGCATAGGGTGGGCTGTGGCGGGCGGGGTGCAATGAGAGACAAATCCATGTGGTTCCCAAGAAATTAGAAAGGCTCTGAAATTTGGGGACCAGGTCCTGTGGAAGGTTAAGGGCAAAGCCTGGAACTGAAAACAACAAACTGCTCAGAAGCCTGTGAGAAGCAAGCAAACCCCAGCTCCCCTCCTCCGCCCCACACAGCAAGGCAACTTCCTCTCCAAACAGGGCGAGGCAGAGGTGCAGAGTCTGAGTTGAATTCTGCATATACCTGCAGGCGCCCACCCCTCCAGTCCCTTTACTCCCCGGACCCTGGGACTGCTGCAAGTCGCTGCAAGCCTGCCATGCACTTCTCACGCAAGAGGCTGGAGAATCCTTTGAAAGACTGAATGGATCCAGAGAAGAGGTGTTACAGATCCTGGGATTCGGGGGTCCCCTGATGGAAACTCCCGCTCACGGCGCAATCACCCATGAACCCGGTGAATTCCAGCCATCAAAAAGCCCTGCTGTAAAACACGATTCCAACCAGTTTTTCTTATGTTGTAAAGGATAATATACGTGAAAAGAGCACAAATAATGTGCACATACAGTTAAAATAATCATATGAAAAACACCTGTATGTCCCGTTCACCTTACAAAACAGACCCTCCCCCACCACTTTGAACCCCGGATGTGTTCCTGCCCTACTCTATCTACCCCTCTCAATCTCAAAGCAACCTCTGTGCCGGATTTTGTCCTCATCATGTTCTTTCCTTCCCTTTGTAATTTTACCACACACGAATATATCTCTAAACAATACATTGTTTAGCTTCGCCTGCTTTTGAACTTCGCACAAACGGTGTCATACTGCATTTAGGCTATGACTTGTTTGCTGGCCCGGTGGTACACTTTTGGGGTTCATCCACACTGAAATGCGTATGAACGTTTATCTCTTCATTCATGTAGGGAATTACATTATAAGAAAACCCTGTAATTTTTGCAGCCCTTCTCTTTTGGGTGGGTTTCTGGTTGTTTCGAGGCTTGGACCGTGACGCTGTGGCTGATTTTGCTGACGCCTCTTCCTGCATCGGTACCAGGGATCCCGTTAAGTACGGAGGTGGAGGCAGACGAAAGGGGAGACAAATGCTATTCAGGTTCCCCTTCAGTAGCTAATGTAAAGCCAAGGTCTCTGGTGGATCTGACCAACTTCAAGTCCACCGGCTGCATGAGAATTTCCTGAGCTCTGTGTTCTCACCAACATTTGGTATTGTCGGTTCCATCTCTGCCCATCCAGAGGATGTAAAATACATTCTTTTGGTATTAATTTGCATTTCTCTGATGGCTAATGAGGTTGTACCTTATTTCAATTATATTGCCTCTTTCGCAAAATGCTCATTCGTTTTATTCTTTTTTAAGGAACAGTTTTGATTTTTTTTTTTTTTTAAGTAAACTCTGTCCCCATTGTGGGCCTCGAACTCGTGACCGCAAAATCAAGAGCGGCATCCTCCACGGGACGAGCCGGGCAGGCACCCCTGCTCATTTGTGTTATTTGCCCAACTTAAAACGTGGATTGTGGATCATTTTCTTATAGTTCTTTATATATTCTAAATACAAATCTGTTGTTGGTTGAGTTAAAAACATCTCTCAAGTCCCCAAATCCAAAAAGCCTTTGGGGAACATAAACACCTCCCAAGTCTACCTTGTGCCGGTTAAGCTTTGCCTTTACGTACCTACTGATCTCAACACTGTCCACATCAGGGGCTCTACTGCAGGGGGCCAGAGCCACATTTGCCTTTGCCCTCTGGCCTGGCACCCACCATGACTCTGTGAGATGAGATTACGCAACAAAAGCTTGGAGCTGGGGACATGGAGGAGGCGATGGTGACCCCCCCCCCCCCGGGGCACACTCATCTGCAGGCAGTCCAATTTGGCACGCTCCCTCCATTCTGGGGTATATATATAAACAGGCCTCTCTCTGCGTCATCATTCTCTACTGGTGGTAGACCTACCACTACCTCCTGATCTGGATTTTCCAGACTTTCTCTGTCCCTAGGCTCGCAAATAGTAGATAATGTTGCACAAAGCACCTTACAGGAATCAAGGCTCTTGCACAATGCGGAGTTTAGGGAAGCATTGATGGGAAGAGTGTGGTAGCCATCCTTTCTCTGACTCGCGGTCGTGTGGACACAGAAGGTGCCAAATAAATAGTTGAATATTTCAATTAGACTTGGGGCACCTGAGTGGCTCAGTTGGTCAAGCGTCCGACTTCGGCTCAGGTCACGATCTCGAGGTTTGTGGGTGTGAGCCCCGTGTTGGGCTCTGTGCTGATAGCTGGGAGCCTGGAGCCTGTTTCGGGATCTGTGACTCTCTCTCTCTCCCCCGCCCCGCCCCCCACCAGTGCTCTGTCTCTTTTTGTCTCTCAAAACATAAATAAATGTTAAAAAAAAAAAAAAAAACTTCTAAAAGAAATTGAGAAAAGAAGTCATCAATCTCTTTCTCACAGGAAAAATGCTAATCAAATTATAAACTATTTATTTATTTGTTTGTTTATTTATTTATTTTGAGAGAGTGTGTGTGTACAAGTGGGGGAAGGGAAGAAAGAGAGGGAGAGAGAGAGAGAACCCAAGCAGGTTCCATGTCATCAGCGCAGAGCCCTACTTGGGGCTCGAACTCACAGACCGTGAGATCATGACCTGAGCTGCCGTCAGGAGTCGGACACGTAACTGACTGAGCCACCCAGGTGTCCGATTATAAGCTCTGTGAAGGAAAGAATGATTAATAGCACTTTAGAAATGGAAGGTTTGAAATCGTACCTAATCCGGTGGTTCTCAAAGTGTAGTGCCTACACCAACAGGAGCAGCAGCATGTGGGAAGGTGTGGAAATGCAGAATCTTGGACCCTACCCAGATTTACTACATCAGAAACTCAGAGAGTAGAACCCAGTCGTCTGGGTTTCAACCAGCCCTCCATGTGTCTCTAACACATGCTAGAGTGTAAGAACCACTGGTCTAAAGTTGTCTGGCTCCCTTTTTGGTAGATGAGGAAACTGAGGGCAGAAAAGAGAAGCAATACAGTCAAGCCTACACAGCTAGGAAACGGTGGGTCTCAGGAGCAGATCACAATGTGCTGCAGAGCAGACTCTAGTCTCTGACTTGGTCCTCTGTCTACTGATCCCTCCCAACACATTTTCACTTCCGCCATTTTCCTAGAACAACCAGCTTGTACCTAACTGCTTATGTCATCTTGTTAGCAAAGGTAGCTGACAAGCCAAGGTCAAGAATTTGAACTCTAATTGGAACCACGTTCCCTTTCCGTTCTGTGACCACAAATGACTCCCCAACCCCAATAAGCCATCTCACAGATACATTCTTTGACCAAGAGGAAGAGTAGCCGTAAAGGTATGGAAGGCTCCGTGAAAACTCCATCACTTGTACTGGGGAAATAATGCAAACACAGTCTATGTGTTGGTCCTGTGACACCATCTTTGGACATGAGGAGAGACACTGTGCTTTCCCTACACATACAACAGTGTGTGTACTAAGCCAGGACACTTACACCAGTAACCCAGTTCTGGAGCCCTCAACTAGAAACTCCTGACCTTTAAGGTTTCATGGATCAGGAACACTTCCACAAATTTTGGAGGACAGATGGGTGATGGCTTTGTTTACTTGTATCAAGTAAATATAGAGACACAAAAATAACAACTACTAACATGATTGTATTTACCACCTAATATCACCGTCATTATTTATGACCCCCAAAGCGTGTGGCGTCTTGGAATGAAGGTGGTATTTTCCAAGAAACATGAATTCATAAACTCATATTACGTGGTCCACATTTTTATCATTTCTCTTCTGGCCTATGAAAAAGTCTTGCGGAGGATGATGGCGTGGAACTGCACATCAGGGCTTGGGAACCACTTTTCCTTTAAGTCAAAAGGCCATCTGCACACCCTGGCTTAGGTGCCCCCCCACAGCATCCTGTGTTTATTTCAATGGCTGCCCTTTTCATCTTTATTTCTAGTTATCTGGTTATGAGCATATTTCCCCGACTCTAGTGCAACTTCTAGAAAACAGGAACTGAGACCCTTTCAATATTTGATTTTGTTTCTTTGGCCCTTGTCTGGCACGTGACACCAAAGCAGTAAATAATTGTGGAAGGAGGGGGGAAAAAAGAAGGAAGGCAGGAAGATAGGAAAGCAGGAAAAAACCAAAGAACTGGCGTTGGCCACAGACAAAAATCTCTCTAAAATTTGTATTTCTGCCTTTAATCCTTAGAAGTGGAAGCGCCCCTTAGCGTGGGCATCTGAGCCAGACGACCTCATTCTGGCCAAGAAGGCAGTATCTAGAGCCAAGCGAAGCTCATACTTGACTTGCCGTCTTATCAGATATCAGGCATCACTTCCCTCTCACTGCTCACTTTAGAGACTGTGACTTCCAGAAGAGACACGGGGCAGTAGACAGCTGGGATGGAGGTGGGGGGCGCAGATTTATGGGTGGGGTCTAACGGGAAGTTGTAGTTCATGAGAACCGTGCCCTGTGGAGCTACCAGGCAAGCCAGGGGACGGTTTGAACACTGAGCCCGGAAGGCTATGAGTTAATGGGATTCCTCCTTCGCAATGTATCTTAAAGGCCACGTTGACACAAGACAGTTATGAGTGTGTTTCTGGAATAGGAATCTCTGGAGAATTTAAGAAGCTGCCATGTTCCCTCAGTTCCTGGCTTGGACAAGCTGTTGGTTGGTGCACCATGATGCAATGGAGTTTTATATTTCAGAAAGGGCCAAAGACAGGACAAAACCACCTCTTTTCCAGGAAAGGAGATGGTAGGAAGGGGAGATGGGCCACATGATAAAACCCAGAGGACGAGGCTGGTTTCAGTTTCACATAATCACAGCCAAGATGGCAAGAAGGAGGATCCCCCACCAAACTCCCTCCAGGAAGGGCCAGTGACACTGTCACCTCTTACCCACCCACTTCCTTGCCGAGGTGCCCAGGGATGTGTCATGGAAGACAGAGCAATGGCCTCATGTCTGCAGCCCCGGGACTTTCCTGAAGGGAGAGAGGATTTGGGTGTTTGGGGAATTTTTAAAGTCTTTGTGTTGGATGTCTTCCCCAGGCCCAGCTTCCAAGTTAGAGAAGAAGTTAAATGGGTGTCAGAACTTGCTGAAAATAGGGGACTGGATTTAATGACCCCTAAAGGACGCAATTAGCAGAGGAACTTAGGAAAGGAGAATAAACGGAGACAAAAGAGGTAAAAGATACAGGAGGCAGGGAGTGGTAGTCGCAGGAGAGGAGTTTAAAGCTCACCCGGGAGTTCTTGCCGGGACATTTGAAAGAAGTGGGAAGTGATTATCAGACCGCAGCAACTCACTCCCTTGTTGGTTCAGCAAATATTTATAGCAGTCCTACCACCCACCAGGCATTATGTGGAGCCCCTGCCCTCCAGGAGCTTACAGTCTATTAGGCGAGAGAAACAAGAACCTGCCGTAGCAATTCCATCTACTGTCCACATAAGACCTGCTGAGGCAGGGCAGACTTCTAACCACTCCCCGTGCATTAATCCTCCCAATGCTCTAGAAGGCAAGTGCTACCATTAGCATCACTCTCATTTTACAAATGAGGAAACTGAGGCACTGGGATGTTAAGTAACATGGTCTGTATCATCCAGGTGTGAGCAGTAGAGAAGCGTTAAAAACCTGTATTCTTTTTTTTTTTTAATTTTTTTTTTTGAGGCTTATTTGTGTTTTGAGAGAGAGGGGGGCAGGGTGTGAGCAGGGGAGGGGCAGAGAAGGAGGCACAGAATCCAAAGCAGGCTCCAGGCTCTGAGCTGTCAGCACAGAGCCCGACGCGGGGCTCAAACTCATGGAACACGAGATCATGACCTGAGCCGAAGTCCGATGCCCAACCGACTGAGCCACCCAGGTGCCCCTAAAAACCTGTATTCTTATGATACTGTGCCGAGCCAGTATTACTGCAGTAGTCAAGTTCACGACAAAAAGGAAGGGCGGGTCCGTAAGATTTCAGAAAGGGAAGCTCAGAAGCCCTTTCCTTACATCAAAGCTGAGTACTGGAAAAGAGTAGACAAATACTGAGACCACTAAATCGCGAGCTGGCTTAGAAAAAGAATCAGGACGTTTAAACTAAGAAGTATAGAAATGGAACAGGAATTAAGATTTGGCATTTTAAAACCAGAAAGATACACAAATTCAGCTTGGCAGGCCAAAATGCACTGGCTTTGCCCTTCTTCCCACGGGCCCCCTCCCCACCAACATCAGCATCCCTGCATTTCCAGCCCCTGCCCCAAAGGAAAGGGCTGCCTGTAACAGCTCTTCAGATCCTGCCTCAAACCAGAACTGGTTTAAACCCAAACTAAAAGAAGCCTTTTTAAAAGAAATAACTTAAAATAAAATAGGAGACGGTCAAAGGAAATTGGGAATTAGGGCTACTAAATGAGTCATATTTATATCAAGCCTTTGAAAAAGTTAGGTTGGTAGGAGCAGGAAAGGGGAACGAAGAAAAAGTAAGTTGGACTTTTTTAGGTTAATGCTGTTCACCAGAACTTGCTGGCAATGATTAAAACGCTCTACATCTGTGCTACCCAATCCAATAGCTACTAGTCAAGCATGGCTATTCAAATTTAAAATTTCTTATTTAAATAACCTTTAAAATTCAGTTCCTCAGTAACACTAGCTACATTTCAAGCCCCAGTAGCCACATGGAGCTCGTGGCTGCCATATTGGACATCACCTTTCTGGATTAGAAAATTATATTAAGGCTTAGTACCATTAAAACGAATACAAGGAAAATTCAGAAGTCCAAAGTTAGGATACATTCAGTCGTTCTATGATACAGAGTTTTCCTTTAGGAGAGAGAAAAGTTTTTCTAATACAAAAAAATAAGCCATAGAGAAAATGGGAAAATTATTTGGGTAACCAGTCATTTGATAGGTGTGCATCAGACATTTCTTGATAAGGAAACGACACCATGAGTTAGAAGACCTAACTCCTAGTATCTCACCCTCCATCTGGCATTTGCCTGATCGTGAGCTTCACAAAATCAGTTCTCTCTGATCCTCTCCTTCTCCAGTGAAGATTTGGTATCGTTCACGAAGGACAAATGGGAAGCTTATATACCACAATTACCTATGCCTGTTTCCCACCGCAGATGTGGCTCCTTAAACACGACATTCTTTCCCACTGAGCTGAGGTCAGCATCGGGCTTCTTTACATCGTATTTATACCAAGGAGGCTCCAACCTTTGATCAAAACTGTCACAGAAAATCAAACCTTTGGGCTACCTGTTTGAACTAATCATCGAATCGGATTTCTGATCGATAACTCAGATGATAAAAAAAAAAAAGTCAACAAAACAAAATAATGCTGAAAAGATCATTATCTGGACAAGTGTCTTGATGGCCATTGGCCATGGCCATCCAGCAGCCTTTCTCAGGCATCAGGTTGCTTATTGTGTTGTTTAGAACCCTTTGACAGAATTCAGCCTGAGATGGAAATTCTGCTCTGACAGCTAATTTTCTGTATCCACTTGGATAGGCTATGGTGTCCAGTTGTTTGGCCAAACACCAGTCTAAATGACGCTGTGAAGATGTGATGTGATTAACATTTAAGTCAGTAGACTTTGAGTAAATTACCTTCCATCTGTGGGTGGGCCTCACCTAATCAGCTGAAGACCACAGGAGAAAAGACTGACTGAGATCCTTGGAAGTAAAAGGAATTCTGCATCCAGGATGCTTTCAGACTCAAGACTGCCACATTAACTCTTCCCTGGGTCTTCAGCCTGCCAGCCTTCCCTGAAGACTAGCAGAATCCAACAATTGCATGAACTAATTCCTTAAAATGTCCCGCTCTCATTTGCAATTCCTTCCTCCACCTATATGGATTTATGTATGCGTCTATGTATATATACATGTGTGTGTATGTATGTGCACATGAACACACACACGTGTATGTATACATCCTGTTGGTTCTGTTTCTCCAGAGAACATTGACTAATACAACAGCCAAGAACACAACACAAGGCACTTATGTACCTACAATCTCTTAGTGGGACTCAACACACAGCCATCGTATAAAGACGTACATTTCACACGGAGTAGATGTTGGTGTGTTGGTGAGACAGGGAGCTCTGGGGAGTCCTAGGCCCCATTCTAAACTTTATCTTGGCCCAGAAACCGCAGGCTTCATGTTCTCTAGAAAATATTTACCAGAATCCTTTTTTTGCCCCTGGGGACAAAGGAAACAGGGCAGCAGGAATCCACCCAGTGAAAGCTCCAGGGTGCAAATGCCCAAGTGGCCACCACTCCTATGTTGACTTGGTCTTTGTGATTAAAGTTCCAAGGGGATCATTATTCAGTGAATTACTAGGGTAAAAACAAGGCCTGGGCCCACACTGAAGACAGGGAAACGGTGTAACAACGCCGTGTGCGCACGTAAGGGACAGCAACTTCCAGGAGCCGGTGCATCTCACTCCTTCCTTTCTGAACCACTCAACAAACACGTCCTTGGGAACTGGCCAATGCGTAAGAAAGAACCGGGAATGTTTTTGCCCCACAGATGGATTTTATCTGGCCAGTAGGCCGTTTGTAAAAGTTGGGAGATTTCTAATTAAAATCCAAATTCGAGTTTCTCTTTACAAAAAGGAGCACGCGGCACATTCAGCCCATGGCTTCGTGTGGTAGTAACAAGTTGGAGCTAAATTGATGGGGCAGGCAAGCCTTTCCAATTCAGCTGATCTCCGCTCTTCCCTAGTATCTCGCATCGGGCCCATTTGGGTCACCTGCTGGATGCATAGACATTTGAGGTGGGACACCTTAGCTACACCGTCCTGGGCCACAGGCTTCTTGAAGGAAGACCGTACTTATTCCTCTGGGGGCGCCCTGCAGGGCTCTGCACACACGAGGCTCTCCAGGGTCTCTCATTCTGAGTGGATAAAGCACACAGATCTGGCTGAAGTCTCAACTTGACTTCTACGGCGGCAGCATCTGCCAGCGAGAAGCGGGTGGAGGCAGCTCCAAGGGAATAATACAGCCCCAGAAGGAGAGCCCGGGAGGGGTGTCAGGGCCAAGAATGCTCGCCCGGGCAATTTGAGACAGCAGCTTGGGCGCGCCTGGAGACAGGGCAGGGTGGATGCTCCGTGCACTGGGACACGTCTAAAGTCCCACAGAAAATGCCTAGTGTGCTGTCAGCCCCGAGGGACTAACCCCCTGGCTGGTGGAAGGGAAGGAGCTGGAAATATTAGAGCCAGCTCAGAAGAAAGAAGGCAGTGTATACTTGGCAGGAGCAAAACAAACACCGCATCTTGCGTTCTAGCCTTTGTTATTTCGGGGTTTCCTGCTATCCCATGGCTCATAGGGAGACACTGCTTACGTGGGTCTCAGAAGAGTCACTTGAAGAAAAAGTGCCCCCTTCCTCCAATGGGCCGTGGCCCGCCATCTTGCCTCTGCGCCTCCTGATGCTCGTATCCCACCCTCCCCTCAAAATCCACGGCAAAAGCCACCTGCACCCCACCCCCTGAGGCTTCCTCAGTGCCCAGCTCCTGCCCTCACGCTGTCCTCACAGAAGGTCGCAGCATCCCATGCTAGGAAATGTCTTCCTCAGAGTGTGTTTAGACACAACCCCGACGGCCAACCTGGGCTGAACCAAGTAGAACCACCGACTGTCAGAGCTGAAGAGGAACTCGGGATGGACACTCCCATCTACTCTTACCACAGATGAGCCAACTGAAGCCAAAGAAGGAAGAATGACTTACCCAAGGCCACAGAGCTGTCCGGTGGCAGAGGCAGAATTAGAATCCAAGTCTTCGTGTTTCGGGTAAGATCGGATGTGCTAGTTAAAGCACAGCTCCGGAGTCACGTGGACCAGCTGCCGATCCTGTCCCAGCACCAACTGGCTGTGTGACTTTGGGCAAATACCTTAATCTCCGGGTCGCCCTTCTTCATCTGTAGAATGTGGGTAATAACGACACCTCCATCCAACTGGTGCTTTGTGGATTAAAAGAAAAGAACCCGTTTATGGACCTCTGTCCTTGTGCCAGATGCTGAGCCTTTTATTAAGAGAACTAACTGAAGTGATATTTGTCAACGTGGTTTGTCAAATGCTCTCTTCACTTACTGTGCTGCCACCATTCACCAGGTTCCCCTCACAGTTTAGAATTGCTCACTGTGGCCCCACCAGCCACATATGGCTACTTGAGCTTAAATTACTTGGAATTAGATAAAACTGAAGAATCAGTTCTTTGGTTAGGGCGCCTGGGTGACTCCGTCGGTTAAGCGTCCGACTTCGGCTCAGGTCGTGATCTCGCGGTTTGTGAGTTCTAGCCCCGCCGCGTGGGGCTCTGTCCTGGCAGCTCGGAGCCTGGAGCCCGCTTCGGATTCTGCGTCTCCCTCTCTCTGCCCCTCCCCTGCTCACACTCTGTCTCTCCATCGCGCTCACAAATAAATAAAACATTTTTTAAAAAATCAGTTCTTTGGTCACACTAGCCACATTTTCAAGGCTCAACAGCTACATGTGGTTAGTGGCTACTGTATTCGCACAGATACAGAACATTTCTACCTTCTTCAAACGCGCTATGGATAGTGTGTAGGTTTAGGATCTAGAGTGGAAGTTAGGAGTCTAGGGCATCCCTGAAAAGTAGGAAGAGCTGAGTACTGGGCTCCTTGAACAATCCATTTTCTTTCTTTCCCTTCGGGGGCATCTCTGGATTCTTGATCTGGACCAGGAACAGAGTGAATTCCTGGGAGAAAAGCCTGGACCTGTTCTGATCGCAGCCTACATCGTGGGGTGTGTGATCTGGGAGGGAGGGGGCTAAGGAAAGCCAGGGGAGATCACTCTTAGCATGGCCATTGTACCGGCCAGTCTCCCACAGACCCGGGGCTCCTCATGAGGAGACAGGCAACAAACATCCTAGGCCTCAGGCTCGGCCTCTGTCCCCAGCCAGGGTCCTGACAGAAAGAAAGGATGAACACAGGCCTGGCCACATCCACTTCCAAGTGGTAGGAGGAATGGAGTGAGTAGGGCGAGGGGCCCTTTGTAATCTGGAATGAAGCCCTGGAACACTGGAGCTTTCGCCTTGGCCTTCTCTGTACAGATAACCTATCTGAGGCCTTGCCAGCCTTGGCCCCACTGCTCGGAGCTGACGGTATTGCCCTCAGCCTTCCAACCAGTATTCAGCTGCAGTTTTCTCCAGGAGTGGGGAGCCCCTCCCTCACCCCCGGGACTCTGTAGCCAGGAAGACAGGATGCCAGGAAAGTGCCTCTGGCCCTCCACTTATTAACACGGAAGGGTCCTACCTCTCACTTTGTACTGCAAAGGCTGAGTGAGAGAAAAAAAAAAAAGAAGAAGAAGAAGAAGAAGAAGAAGAAGAAGAAGAAGAAGAAGAAGGGAGGGTAAAGACGAGAGAAATGGGGAGGGGAAAGGAGAAGTGGGGTAGGAAGGAAAGAAGAAAGACCCCAGGAGGTGGATGAATAATGGAGAGTCGGAGGGAGCAGAGGGAGAGAGCGGGAGACTTGGGAACAGAACGCCCCGCGTTCACAGTCACCGCTATGTCTGTGCTGCTGGCTGCCGCGGTCCCCTCCCGGCCTCACACCATCTGCCGGGCTGATTCGCCCCTGGTGGCAGCTGGTCGGTGGGGCCCAGCGTTGACCAGACCAGAACAGAGGGGAGGGGTGGGAGTGGGGAGCTTTCTCTGCTTCCTCAGCCCCTGGAATGAACGCCTCCTCCCAGCGCTTCCTGCCCCGACCGGAGTAGGTGAGGCCTGGCGGGCTCCAGCTGGGTAGAGCCGGTACGGTGTGGTCCCTCTGCTCTGAACACAGCTGATTCCACCCACTTTCCAGAGAGGCCTGACTCAACATCAGTAAGAGAAGAGGGTTCCTGAAGGGGGTCGAGGAGTCCAGGAAATGTCCTCCGGGGCCCCAGCTCTTCTGCGGTCCGTCCAGGAGTACAAGATGGCCTCAGGGCCTCCACATCCAAGCGTGCTCAGCCACCGCATGCTGCTCGTGTTTACCCACCGGTCAGCAGTCTCTCCAGAGCAGGCTGTCCCCACCTCTTGAGTCACCTCCCCACGGTCAACAGCCGCCTTTCCCCGGGGAGACCTGTCCGTGTCGCCACAGAGAATCGGGTCATCTACAGGTGTTAGCGTTTCTCCAGCCTCTTCCGGCTACAGAGTCCACGTCTGCCCTTTTACAAACGGTGAAACTGAGACCCAGGGAAGGAAGATAACCTGCTTGGCTGTCAGTGTCAGGCTGAGGTTGGAAATCGGGGCTTTGGATTTCGGGTTCTAGCCCTCCCTCCTCTGCCCCTCTCCGTTTCCGTTACCTGGAGGACAGATAAAGTGAGTTAGGTCCACACCCTCCACAGTCTAATCTAGCAGGGTATGGGACCTCCACCATGTCTTCTTAGAGCCCCTTATCTTTCCCCTTAGAGCCAGACATTGCCTCTTTTTTTTTTTTTTTTTGGCTAAACAGCCCAGGCTGGTCTCGCTGGCTTGATATGCGCAATCATTTCGGATCTCTGCCTCCCAGAGCTATAGTGAGGCTGAAAGGAGAAGGGGGTGGGGTGGGGAGTGGAGGTAGGTTTCACAAAGTTTCGGTCGCGGCCCCTGGGAGGTACAGTCCTGTGAGGACAAGGAGGTGCCCCCGCCCCGCCACCTACCGCCCCCGGCCGGGACCTGCTGATGAAAATCATTACGTGGGGCCCTCGCAGATTCCTGGAAGGGCTGAGGCTACAGGCATGCTTAATGGGAAGACACCATTTCCAGTCTCCAAACAAATTCACAGCTCAATTGTGCTGCCTGGATGCTGCCAAATTCCTCCTGCTGAGCCCGATTTCCCTCCAACTTTTTTTTTTAATTATTAAAAATACAGGCCATCTGCCATCCCTGTAGGAGGAAGGAGACGGCCGGAGGGCCACAAACAGATCCTACGTGACGCCAGGACCATCGTGCTCACCTTTGCCAAACAGCCTCAACCATCTAATCCTAGAAAATGCCCAGAAGATTCCAGCTCTTTCTTCCCTGGGGACTTTCTGTTTCTGCTCAGAAGAAAATTGAATTCAAAGGGCAGAAGCAAAGTGCACGCAGCGAGGAGCGAGGGGTCAGGATGTGGGATTAGGAGAGATGAGAGGCCTTGACGGGAATCCCATAGCAGTTTTTTTTTGTTTTTTTTCTTCCCTTGGGAAAGTCTGGTTTTGCATAGTTTCTAGGCCCTGCTGACTCAGAAAACTCAGACCTTGGATTTCCACATTAAGGTGCTTAGCACTGCCTCACACACCCACTGGATCGTCTATAAAACTATTCATTTGACTTCACATCAACAACCCATAGTTGGTGTAATAACACAGTTCTAATGTAACCCAGACTTATTTGGCTTCATTTGCATATGAGCCCAAGGCACCATGGAAAATGAATGGGTGTCACCGGAACTCAAAGAGGTAACTGAAGGTAAGAATCCTTCATTAGCACAGACTTCTGCAGACTCAGAAAGGATACGTTTGGTTTCCTCCAGAGAGTAAGTCAGCCTGATAGTGCTGGTGATAGAACGGTGAGCCCCATAGGTGACAGGGAGCCGCAGGCTCCTTGTGTTACAAAGGCAACTATTAGTCTGTGTTGCTAGGATCTCAGAGCCTCTGGTGCTTGGCTTCCTGGCTCTGAGCACTGGTTTCTCACTTTCCAGCCGCATGAGCCCAGGTAAGTTACTTAAACTCTTTGTGTCTCAGTTTCCCATTTTGCAAAATGGGCATAATTCCAGCACTTATGCCGGAGGGTTGCTAAAAATACTCAGCAATACATGTACGTGTAAACCTGTTAGAATGAGGGCTGGTGTAGATATCAGCGATCGTATTTGCTGCTGACTCTAGCTGGATACCACTTCCAGGAGTGGGGCCCGCCCTTCCGATTACCCCTCCATGTGGGATCTTCTTGTTCTGTCCTGCCCGTGGAAACCCAGAACACCTGCTTCAGTCTTCAGAGTCTAGATTCCTGCCTCTAGAGGCCCAGCTCCAGGCGGGAACTGCAAAATGCCAAGACGCTGGCCGGAGGCAGGGCAGTAAGGGCTCTGATCCTACAGCCTCTCACGGAGAAGGAAAGGCTCCCGAATTCAAAGACCCCATGTGGAAAAGTCACATGGCTGGAAAAGATCTGCGGCC